>NW_026138000.1:847574-1447574 GCF_019393585.1 Leptopilina boulardi | reverse complement strand
ATATTATTATTATATTAAAAATATTATTATAAATTATTATATTATTATTATTATTATTATTATGTAAAATAAAAATTGATTATTGATTATATATAATTAAAATAAGAAATCAATTTTAATTAATTAATATTTATATTTCATAAAGATATAAACAGAAACTATAATTTTTTTTCGTTTGGAAGGACAAAACAGTTTCGAAATGTGGTTTTTATTTCCTTAACAAGGGGAATTAGAAATTAAAGTTGAATATTTTTTTTTTCAATGAAGTTATCTGAATAAAAAAAATATTTTTTTCTAATCTCCTGACAAAAACGAAGTGAATTAATACTTTGACATGAGGATCATGATACTTGAGAATCAGGTGATCGAAAACTGGCATAAACTATGTGAAAAGAAAGAAGAGAGGAAGACTCAAAGTTGCCAACGACTGTTACCAAACGCAACTGCGCATGCGCTACTACAACACTCTCATTGGCGGAAAAAGGCGCTCTTTTTTAAAAGTGCTTTAATATCAGAAACTTTTTTTTAAAAAAGTAAATATAATCTAATATATAATATAAAAAGAAAATATTAAGGAGAAAACCAAATCGTAATTGCATGGAGAAATTGAAGGTTATAATTAATAATATAATTATAATGGACCTTTTTATTATTAACCATAAACATTGAAATCAATGAATATAAAAGTGAATATAATCTGATATATTATAAAAAAAGGTTTTTTAAAGAAGACGTAATTGAATGAAATCGTAATTGCATGAAAAAAAATCAGTTTTTTATTTTACATTTTTTCAATTATTAACCACATTAAATCGATTAAATTTAAATTCACGAGAAAATAATTTTTTTCATTGGTTATGTTTATTCGGACATTTTGCAATTTCGGTAAAAAAAAAAGAAATCGCCTTTAAAAAATTCCTGCAAATAATATAATTAGTGAAAATAAAAATAATTAATTAATATATTAGTATAAATTAGTATTAATTAGAATTTATTAGTAAAAATTAGTATAAATTTGTATTTATTAGTAAGAATTTAGTATTAATCAGAATTTATTAGTAAAAATTAATATAAATTTGTATTTATTAGTAAGAATTAGTATTAATCAGAATTAATTAGTAAAAATTAGTATAAATTTGTATTTATTAGTAAGAATTAGTATTAATTAGTATAAATTAGTAAAAATTAGTATAAATTTGTATTTATTAGTAAGAATTAGTATTAATTAGTATAAATTAGTAAAAATTAGTATAAATTTGTATTTATTAGTAAGAATTAGTAAAAATTAGTAAAAATTAGTAAAAATTAGTATTAATTAATAAAAAATTTTATATATAAATTGTTTCTGTATATATAAAAATTACTCATACATATATATGTATATATATATATAATTTTCCGGGGGGGTAATCTTATACCTGGAAATGATTTTGCGTGTCAGATTACACTTTTACAAGAGGGACCGCGAATGGTCTCCTTTGTCGCCGTCAGCGACGGAGCTTGTAGCTCCCGTAACCGAGTCTCCGTGACACATGATCTACGATGGTGCGCGCATAGCACGCGTATATATGTATATATATATATATAGCTTATTTCTTCTGTTTATATTTTTCACTAACCCCATTTACGGAAATAGTTTGCGGTATATTTTATATACTATTTTTTCACCCTACTTTTTCTTTCACTAAAACAATATTTCTTCGTTCTACTTTATGTATTTATATAATTATGCACCTAACCTCAAAAACATAAAAATTAAAAAACCGCTAAATTCTAAATAGATTTAAAAATGAAAATATAAAAAAACTTAATTTTAAAATAGAAAAAATTATACAATTGACGCAAAATTCGAAAAATAATTAAAATTTAACAGACCTAACCTAAAAATATCGAAATTTGTGTTTCTAAAATAAAAAAATTACAATAGATAAAAAATTTTTTAAAAACCAAAATTAGATTAAAATATAACATGTTAATTTATATTTAAATCTCAAAATTCTTGTTCCCCTCTTAAAAAAAAAAAAAAAATTGCCTATCAAGTGACGGAATTAATATATAGTTTTGAATATAAATTTATTCGCAATATTAATTTATTGAAAAGAGATTTGAAAATCGATCAAGATGAATTAAATCGATTCGCTGTGATGTTAGGGAGGGAGAGAGAAAAAAGAAATTGAAAAGGGGGCGAGGCTGCTACGCAAAGATAAGTATCGATCGAAAATCATGATGGGAAAGTTAAATCAAAGTCGTCGTAGGTTTTAGATTTTTTTTTTTTATAATTTTTCGATTAAGATTTTTTTTTTTTTTTTTTTATTAACGCCTTTGCATGCGCAACTTTCTTTTATATATCGCTAAACAATTTAAATTTCTCCGTATTAATGTTCAATTTTTTCCTTTAGTATTTGAAAAATTAAAAAAAATAAAAAATTTTTTTAATATTTGAAAAATGTTCTTCGAATTTAGAAAATTTTTTCAGAGAAAAGCGTCGCAAAATTTTATTAAATAATTCTAGGAAGTTTAAATTATATGATTAATTCACATAATGACATACATTTAAAATATTGATTGATTGAGTGATTGATTGGGGAGGGAGAGAAAAAAAAAATTTTTTTTAAAGGCGTGAATGCCAACAGCAATAGAGTGAGAATAATTTCTCTATTGAATCATTATTATTGACACGGGAAATTTTTTTTTTTTTTTTTATAAATCGAGTTTGACCTTTTCGACTCACTCACTCGTTTCGACGACGACATCGTGACGATCGAGTTATTATACAAGTCGTGTGTCTTAAATCAATTAAAGAGATAAGAATTTTTTTTGTTATAATAATTTTTAACTTTGAAGCTGAATAAATAAAAATCTAATTTTATTAATTAATTACTCTAAATTGATAAAAAAAACAAAGATTTAAAAAAAAGATAAAAAAAGATAGAAAAAAGATTAAAATTTAAAAAAAAGATAAAAAAGATAAATAAGGTAGAATAAAATTTGTAATTTAAAAAAAAAAAACTTGGTGCTACTGTATATCAAATTGGTAAAAGCAATGATTCTACATCCTATAATAGGCAGTAGCAAACGTTTTGTCGTCATAAATCCACTATACTTTTCCAGCAATAAACTTCCTTTGAAGGCCCTATTGAGAATAATGAATATTACACAATGTAAAATGTATAATGTAATAGCGTCATTACAGATTTTCTCTATGTAAAATATATACGTATATATATATATATATAATGCCTAAAGAGTTGAGGATTACACACATATATACAGTGATGTACAAACTGTTGCGCCAATCCCAGTATTTAACCCTTGACTTTCTCGTTCAGTAATTGTAGGGAATTTTACTCCAACAGAAATACTTTTCATTTCTCTTCGAACACAAGAATCAAGTTTCATTTTTTTTTTTTTTTAATAATTATTTAACGATGACACTATGTTAATTTCATTTTTTTTAAATTTTTAAATAATTATTTAACAATGACACTATATTAATGTGATCCTATCATCAACTTTTGATCATTAATTTTAAAATTAATTTTTTATTAAATAGAAAAATGTAAAAAAAAAAATTCGTCCTTCAATAATGAACAGTAATCGATAATTAATAATCGCGGAAATATTTTTTCAAATATATTACAAATTTTTTTTATTCAAATTTATTAATAACAGAAAAAAAATTAATAATATAATAATTATAAAAATAATAATAATAATTTATTACTAACAGTAGTTAATAATTAAAAAAATAAAATAGTAAAATAAAAAAACTGATTTTTTTCATGCAATTACAATTTTGGTCTTTAAATTAGAATTTTTTTTTTAATTATATCAGATTATATTCACTTTTATATTCATTTATTTCATTGTTTATGGTTAATAATAAAAAGGTGAATTATAAATATATATTATATATTTATTATAATAACCTTTATAACTTCTATACAATTACGATTTGGTCTTCTAATGACACCCTTTTTTATATTATATCAGATTATATTCACTTTTATATTCATTTCTTTCATTGTTTATGGTTAATAATAAAAAAGGTTCATTATAATTATATTATTAATTATAACATTTAATTTCCCCATGAAATTACAATTTGGTCCTCTAATTAAATTTTTTTTTTCATATTTCTTATATATTCACTTTTTTAAAACAGTTTCTTATATTAAAGCACTTTTAAATAAGAGCGCCTTTTTCCGCCAATAAGATAGTTGTAGTAGTGCATGCGCAGTTGCGTTTGGTAACAGTCGTTGGCAACTTTGAGTCTTCCTCTCTTCTTTCTTTTCACATAGTTTATGCCAGTTTTCGATCATCTGATTCTCGAGTATCATGATCCTCATGTCAAAGTATTAATTCACTTCGTTTTTGTCAGGAGATTAGAAAAAAATATTTTTTTTATTCAGATAACTTCATTGAAAAAAAAATATTCAACTTTAATTTCTAATTCCTCTTGTTAAGGAAATAAAAACCCCATTTCGAAACTGTTTTGTCCCTCCAAAAGAAAAAAAAATTATAGTTTCTGTTTATTATTGTCAGGAGATGAGAAACAAATATTTTTTTTATTCAGATAACTTCATTGAAAAAAAAAAAATATTCAACTTTAATTTCAAATTCTTCTTAAGGAAATTTTAAACCCATTTTGAAATTGTGTTTTCTCCCTTCCAACGAACCTAAGTAAAAAAAAAGTTTTATTATAATTATATTATATTAATTATAACCTCTAATTTCTCCATGCAATTACGATTTGGTTTTGTTGATTAAAAATATTTTTTTGTCGTATTGTTTTTGCAATTGAAAATAAAATAATAATAAAATATAAATGAAAATAAAATAAAAGTATTTTTATGTCATTTTGTAATTTTTTTTTTTGCATAAAAGAAAACAAAAAGTCTAGTGTAGAGAAATATTAATTAAAAAAATAGAGGTTAGGTAACATTATTGTTGTTTTTTTGAAAAATATTGAAATATATATGTGAAAAAATGACTTAACCTCAAAATACTTTTTTTAACCTATAAAAATATTTAAATTAGAAAACGAAATATATATATAAAATAAAATATATATAAATAAAAATAAATTATATATATATATATATATATATATATATATATATATATATATATATATATATATTTATATATTAATATATATATATATATATGTTTATTTATATTTATATAGTAAAAATATTCGCGTGTGTGAGAGGGAACGTGTACAAAGGTGATCGCTCTTTACTGCCTTGTTCATTCACTCCTGGCACTTTCTTATATACGTCGAGAAACTGCAACACGTAGGCAGGCAACCAGGATAAGAAGAGATTGAAAAAAAAAGAAAATTCAATGAGAAACGAAGAATCTTGAGAGACTAAGGGTCATCGGCGTCGCGTTCAATTGAATCGTTTCCTCTTATTTTTCTCGATACTTTAATTGCATTACTTACATATATTTATTTAAAAAAAAAAATATATGAAATTTCTCCTTCGCGTTATTAATATAAACATCTTCTTTTCATGTGGAGGGAAAAAAAGTTTATTTGATTCAAATAAATTAATCCTTTGACTATATTATAAAATAAAAATAAATATTTATTTACTTTAAATAAATATTTATTTACTTTACATAAATATTTATTTACTTTAAATAAATACTTATTTACTTCAAGTAAATATTTATTTAATTCAAATAAATTTCTAATTAATTCCTTTTTTTTATCTATTTCGTTCAAATCAGTTTCTAATTGATTGAAATAAAATTATATTTGATTCAAATAAATATATCTATTTCAAAATAAATATTTATTTGATTCAAATAAATTTCTATTTAAAACCAAATTAAATATCGATTTAATTCAAATAAATTTCTATTTGATTCAAATAAATATTTACTTAATAAATATATAGGCAAATAAATGATTATTTGAGGGAAATAATTTTTTTTTTTAATGTATAATTAATTTGAATATAAAAATTAAAATTGTAAAGTAATTTTTTCGATGAAAATGTATTGAACTTGATGAATAATTCTTGACCCCTCTTCCCCTTGCCCCTGTTTTCAATAGCAAGCGATGTTGCATATTACTGAGTCGATAAATATTGTTGAACGACGCGACGGGTCCAGAAGTGTTAATGACGCTTTCAACGCAAGGAGCTCACGTTTTGCACGCAAAGTAACCCCCTTTTATTATTAATTTATCACATCCAATTTTGTGTTTTGGTAAAAAATTTTTTTTTAGTATTTTTTAATTATTGTTGAAAACTATTTACATGTTTCTTTGGAGTTGAATAAAAATTAAATATATTATATTATATTATATTATATTATATTATATTATTATATTATTATTATAATATAATACTATATAATAATTATTATAATGAATTATTATTGATTATAATTCGATATCCATTTTCAATTTAATGTTATAACTTTTATAAATAAATTATTTCTCTTTAATATATAGTAAATCGGCTATATCTACCATCTACATTAGTTTTCATAGGAAATAATGACCAGTCAGCGCAAAGATAAATCCGCGAGTCAGTTTGAAACGTGTAAAATCAACAATGGACTGATATTTCCGTTTCATAAAATTTTTGCAATCAATTTTTTAAAAAAAATTGTTTGTTAAAAAAAATTTTAATAAATAAAGTGGAATTAAAAAACAAAATTTAGGGGGTCCGAAACGTAAAAATTAATTAATTATTAAATACATAATAATAATAACAACAATATAATAATAAGAAAATTAAAATTAATTATTACACTTGGAAAATTATTTTTAATATTTACTTTATTAAAATGTAATTAAAATTTTTGAATTTAAACTCTATTTTTGTCTACGTTTTTGCATCGTAGGCGTAAACGTATAGGACGATTCTTAGATGTAAAAGGAGAAACTTAAATCTTCAATGACTATTGTCACGTTTCCTGATAATATATTTTTTTTCGTTATATATATAATTTTCCATTTAATGACAATTCTTCTTCAAATATCTTAAATTTCATGACTAACCATCTCATGTATTTTTTACAATTTTTGTTGTTATACAAAAATTAAAATTTTATATAAAACATAATTTAAAAGTTCAAAATTAAAAAATTCTCAAAAAAATTGATTAAAAAATGCATATGCATAAAAACATTTAAATTACAATAAATTGTAAAATAAACTTTTTAGTTACGTGAAACTTTCTTTAAAGGATTTATTGACCAGTTATCTGTGATGACAAAACGTAGGTGTACCGGAAGTCATTTACACTTTTAGTACCAATTTAAATAGACATTGAAAAAAAAATACTATTTACTAAAATTATTGATAAATTTCCATTACAGAAAATTGTGAAAAAAAATTTTGTTATTAGAAAACCAAATCGTAATTCCATGGGGAAATTAAAGTTGAAAATTTTTTTTTTCAATGAAGTTATCTGAATAAAAAAAATATTTGTTTCTCACCTCCTGACAATAATAAACAGAAACTATAATTTTTTTTTCTTTTGGAGGGACAAAACAGTTTCGAAATGGCGTTTTTATTTCCTTAACAAGAGGAATTAGAAATTTATGTTGAATATATTTTTTTAATGAAGTTATCTGAATAAAAAAAATATTTTTTCCAATCTCCTGTCAAAACGGAGTGTACTATTACTTTGACATGAGGATCATGATACTCGAGAATCAGATGATCGAAAACTGGCATAAACTATGTGAAAAGAAAGAAGAGAGGAAGACTTAAAGTTGCCAACGACTGTTACCAAACGCAACTGCGCATGCGCTACTACAACTTTCTTATTGGCGGAAAAAGGCGCTCTTATTTAAAAGGGCTTTAATATAAGAAACTGTTTTAAAAAAGTGAATATATAAAAAATATTAAAAAAAATTTTAATTAGAGAACCAAATCGTAATTCCATGGGGAAATTAAATGTTATAATCAATAATATAATTATAATGAACCTTTTTTATTATTAACCATAAACAATGAAAGAAATGAATATAAAAGTGAATATAATCTGATATAATATGAAAAAATTTAAATTAGAAAACCAAATCGTAATTGCATGAAAAAAATCAGTTTTTTTTACTATTTTATTTTTTTTAATTATTAACCATAAATTAAATTTAATTCTTTAATTTAATTCTTTTTTTATTTATTTATATATATATATAAATTGTTTTATTTATTTCGAAAAAAAAAATTAAAGAAAAAATATTTTTAAAATAATCTAAAATCAGAAGAATCAATTTATTAGTTTCCCAACAAATTTTAATATATTTGAAAATAAAAAAAAAAGATAAGTTTCTTTTTATTCGTTTTTACAAATCCTACAAAATAAATGGATATCAAATAAAAATGTTAAAATAAAAATAAAATTTTTGTTTTCCTCGAATAACTGTGTATATACATATATATAATTTAGTATAGTATTCATTAAATATTATTCAAACTCTTTTACGTAAAGTGTTTTTTTGGTATATTTTAGACATGAAACTTTTTAAGACGCGCTCATGGTCTTAGGAAAATATACACAGGATTTGAACTCGAAAACAAAATTTTATCCTCTATACTCTAATTTTATACTCCAAAGGCCAAACGTCAAAAGGCTTACATATATAACTGTTTCGACCTTATATATATATATCGCTGTTCTGTTAAACATCTTTTATAAATATTACACAAACCAAATATATTTTCTTTTTTAAAATCGTACGGGAAAAATATAAAAATTTACTTCCTTCTATTTTTTTTAATTTTTAGTTAATTTTTTAAAATTTAATTCTAATTTCATTTAATTATAATTTTTCAAAAATTAGTAATAATTTTATTTAATTCTAATTCTATTTAATTATAATTTTTAAAAAATAATTATAATTTTATTGAAAATTAATTTAATTATAATTACAATTATATTATATTAAAATTTTTATTTAAATTTAAATTCTTAAGTCTTATTACAACAATTTATATTCTTCATTAAAATTTTTTTTTGCTAATTTTTTCTTTTAAAAGAAATATTTTTTTTCTGGTTTTTTTAGAAACTTTGACTTATTGTTCTATTTTTAATAAAAAAAAAAATTTATTTTTTTCACGACTATGTTGGGTGGTTATAGAGATCATGTTAATGGTTCGATCATGTGAGAATATTTTTCAGAGTCATCTCACGTTTCTTTTTGATCCAGATATACTTTCTCGCGACCACTATATATATATATATATATATATACTTATATACATATTGTCATCTCGATTAGCTTCTGCGATTATGTCAATTCGCTCTTTCTTCATAAATTTCATTGACAGTTTCATCGATCATAATCACTGTATAGTCGAATATTCATATTCAATAAGATCGCTAAGCTCAGTCATCGTCTATTATGTATTTATAACAATTAAAAAGATATTTTTAAAAATGAGTTTAAAAACAAAAATTTTTTTTTGAGCAACAAAATAGAAAATTTTGAATATATTTTAATATTATAATTTTTTGGAGAGAAATTTAATATAATTTAAAAATATAAATAAACATAGAAAAATTTCGCTGTGAATTTCAAAAATCGACTAGTCAGAAATTGTGATTAATAATAAAAAAAATAGTAAAAAAAAATTAATTTCTCCATGCAATTACGATTTGGTTTTCTAATGACACCTTTTTTTTATATTATATCAGATTATATTCACTTTTATATTCATTTCTTTTATTGTTTATGGTTAATAATAAAAAGGTTTCTTATATAATTATATTATTAATTATAACCTTTAATTTCCCCATGGAATTACGATTTGGTTCTCTAATTAAAATTTTTTAAAAATATTTTTTAAATATTTACTTTTCTTAAACAGTTTCTTATATTAAAGCACTTTTAAATAAGAGCGCCTTTTTCCGCCAATAAGATAGTTGTAGTAGCGCATGCGCAGTTGCGTTTGGTAACAGTCGTTGGCAACTATGAGTCTTCCTCTCTTCTTTCTTTTCACATAGTTCATGCCAGTTTTCGATCATCTGATTCTCGAGTATCATGATCCTCATGTCAAAGTATTAATTCACTCCGTTTTGTCAGGAGATTGGAAAAAATATTTTTTTTATTCAGATAACTTCATTAAAAAAATATTCAACTTTAGTTTCTAATTCTTATAGAAATTAAAACCCATTTCGAAACAGTTTGTTTTCTCCATCCAAATGAACCTAAAAAGTAAAAAAAAAAGTTAATATTAATTATAACCTCTAATTTCTCCATGCAATTACGATTTGGTTTTCTACAAAATTGTTTTTGATTCATTATGTTTTTTATAATTTTTATTTTTAGAAATTTTTATTTAAAAAATAAATAATTTAATTTTTTCCAAAATAAATTAATGTTAATATTCTCAAAAAAAAAAAAAAAATTCTAAAAGATTTTAAAGTATCAAATTTTTTTTATTAATTATTTTTTGGAAAATTCATTCCGTGGGCGATTATTACGCGGCATTGAATTATCATGACTCGGAAGATTCTTTAATCTCGATCGAAAAAAAATTTAACGCGTATACAGGTCGAAACTCTCGTGCAAGTTCATCGACTGCACTTCAATCAAGATATAATAAATGCCTATAACTGTAGAGAGAAAGAGAGAGGGAGAAAATTTTGTTTACACTTTTATAAAAAATAATTTTAAAAAATAGAAAAAAAGATTTAACAATATGAGAAAAAAATGATTTAAAAAAATGTTTGTTTTAATTTTTGAAATATAAAAATTAAAAATAAAAATATTTTTGAACCAGGTATAATAAAGTGCAATCTGTTATTCATATTATATAGATGAATAAAAGGAAAAAAGCCAAAAAAAAAAATTATAGAGAGTTTGCTGTAAGTGAACCTTATCAGTGGTCTTGTGTATATAATACGCTTGGCTTAACAGTCGCTCTCGTGCATGAATTAAAAAAGAGCCATAAATTTTTTTTTTATCACACACAAGTCTGTTTATTTCTAACAGACTTTTACCATTTTTTGCAGAGGATTTTATTTTTTATTAATTTTTAATATTTATTTTTTAATATTTTTTTTATTTCTTATTATTTACTTTTAATTTCTTTTTCTATATTTTGTTATTATTTTTCTTTTATTATTATTTATTTTTTTATTATTTGGTTTTTATTCATTTTCTATTATTTGTTTTTTATTATTTTTTTTACTATAAACAATAAATTAAAATTTAAAAAAAAGGCGGTAATTTTCACTGAAACTCAATTGGTGGAATAGTCACGTGACGTGTGAAGTTAGCGCTTCTAGTGTTCACTATTGGTAACACTGAACGTCTTAAAAAGCAGCTACTGCTTTGGCGAATGTTATTGTCAAGTCTTAATTGCATTCGTTTAAATTGAACTATAGCAAAAAAATTCTAACCTTAAAAATTTCCATCAAAACTAACCTAAAACATAATTTCTTCTAATTCATAGAAAAAAAATCAAGTCACAATAAAAATTTATAAATATTTTTGTATTTACTTTTCTTTTAAAATTAATATTCAGATTTATAGAGTTTTTTTCTTAAATAAATGATGTGAAAAAATCTTTATTGAGTGGCATTCGATTAACTATATTATAAAGTTTCAATGAACGTCCACGTGTTGTGTGGGCTTGAAGCGACTCGATTTTTTCGATTATTATTTGCTTCTTGTTGTAATTTGCCTAGAGCGACCCAGGCCTTGGTTAATAAACGTGCGTGCATTCAAGAAAACACGCAAACATTTATATATATATATATATATATATATATACAACCAGTAGCGTAGCAACATCGTTAAATATAATTTTTTTTTTTTGCTTTTGTTATTTCATATAATACACTTCACAAATACAAACGCAAAGAAAATTATACACATTATATTTCTATATGAGCCTTAAATTGTCAATGATAATTTCAACTTTACATATATTTATTTTATAAAATTAATTCCCGTGGGATCAATTTCGAACAAAAATTCTTATTAATGGATCTTATATTTACCTTTTTTTTGTTGATAAAAAATGGTAGCGATTTTGCATTATAGGTTTTTTTTTGAGGTTATATGAAAAATAAACTTTTAACGGTTTTTTGGAAGTTATAAGCGAAAAAAACTTTGAATCTTTTTTTGAGGTTATAAAGGAAAAAATTTTTTTTTTTGAGGTTATATACAAGTATAAAACTGTTTTTTGGAGGTTATATACAAAAAAAGAATTAATGGTTTTGTTGAGGTTATGTAATTGATACGCAGAGTTTAATAATAATAAAAGGGGGGAAAATTTCCCCCTTCCCCCTCGCCATCGGAGTTGGGGGATAATTTTTGGTTCTTTTATAAAATCGAAACTTTACGTGCAACTATGTTACCTTTTGCGTAAGGTAGCATTACACAGTAAGTGATACCTGGCCACTTACAGATTTATTGACCGATAAATTGCCAACGATTACAGAACTCAATCGTTCTAGACTGATTCAAAGGGGATTTAAAAAAAAATTATTATTAAACTTAACCTTTTTACCAAATTGAGTTCTTATTTTCAACAAGCTTATCCCATAACTATCATTAGTTAGAATTTAAAAAAAAAATTAGTTTTGGAATTTTTTTTTGCATTTTTATTTGATGTAGAATTATTTAAATTGTCAATTTCATGAAGTGGGTTGGAACCTCTCAAGAATTAAAGTTGAATATTTTTTTTTTAATGAAGTTATCTGAATAAAAAAAATATTTTTTCCACTCTCCTGACAAAACGGAGTGAATTAATACTCGACATGAGGACATGATACTCGAGAATCAGATGATCGAAAACTGGCATGAACTATGTGAAAAGAAAGAAAAGAGGAAAACTCAAAGTTACCAACGACAGTCGCCAAACTCAACTGCGCATGCGCCACTACAACTCTCCCATTGGTAAAAAAAGGCGTTTTTATTTAAAAGTACTTTAATAAAAGAAACTGTTTAAGGAAAGTGAATATAATCTGATATAATATAAAAAAGGGTTGTCATTAGAAGACTAAATCGTAATTACATGGAGAAATTAAAGGTTATATAATATAATTATAATAAACCTTTTTATTATTAACCATAAACAATGAAAAAAATGAATATAAAAGTGAATTTAATCTGATATAATATAAAAATATTTAAATTAGAAAATCAAATCGTAATTGCATGGGTATTGAGAGGTTATAATTTTTTTTTTTTGGTGCTGGAGGGTAAAGTTTAATGAAAATTATAATTTTTTTTTTTTCATCTTTGTCTTCGGTAGTAAATTTTAATTTTTTATGGTCCACCATATTAATTTTAGTAATTAAAAAAAAACAATTATATTTAAATTTATTCTTGTTTATATTTGAAATTTTTTTTTCATCTTTTATTTAACTCTTAATCCGATCATCATTTAAGATTAAAACACTAAGGGACATAAATCGTTCATTTAATGATAAGCTGACGTCTGACCAAGAAAGGATTGCACTACTTAAGACTTGTCTTACAAGGCAATAATATGTCTCTCCCTCTCTTTTTCTCTCATATATATATATATACCTATTGAGCAAGAAATAATAATGTATTATAAATATAAAGATTATGATTTAACATTATTATCATGTCACAATTTTCTTTCGTTAATATGTTTCCAATTTGCAAAAAGGATAAAAAAAATATAGATTTTGCGCCTCTAGGGAAATTATGCTACGCGCGCGTATATATATATAGTTGATCTTATAATAAAAGTCTTGTCAAAGATAAATTGTTAAATATATAATTCAATTTGTAATGAGATGATTGCAGGATATGAAAAATATCCATAAATCTGTGTCGTATTTGCAACGTCACACAAGTCTTTTAAAGCCCCTTGTTAATTATTTTTGCATTTTACTAATAACAACTCAATTATTTCTTATTATATATACACGCATTTTATATGAAAATTCTCAACAATTACACATTTTTTTTTAATAAGTATATTTTCTCATTTCTTTTTCTTTTTAAATGTTACAGGTTGTCGATGCAATATTATTGGTTCAACTTCGTCGGGATGTGATTTGCTAACTGGTCAATGTTTATGTAAACCTTTCGTTATTGGCAGACAATGCGATCGTTGCCAGGTATGTTATTATTTTCATTCTAATATTATTTTTTATTACTATACTATTATTAATTATATGTGACGTTCCACGAGAAAAAGGTCGTTACGTTAAAAAATTTTTAGGTTATGTTTATGAATTTTTTTTAGAAATAATTTACGTTTAAATCTCGATTAAATTCAAAAAAAAAATTAAATAAAAACTAATTTTGATTTTACCTAATTAAAAAGATACTTTCTATCAAGCTAATACTATCACTAAACATAACCTAACTTTTTTTTGACGTAAGATGCCTTCTCTTAATGTTTTTTATTTTGTTTCACTGGTTTTTTTTTTTGCTTTTATATTTATTATTCATCATTAATATAAAACAAACCTTTTTTTGTAACCGTCCGTTACTTTTTTTTATATCTCTTCCATGGCCATCTGAAACAAAAAAAATTTTTTTTTTAAAACAGTATAATATAATTTTAAATCGAGAGGAAATTATTTTTTAATGAAAAAAATTTTTGTTTTTATTTTAAACAAATAGAACGAGTATTGGGGCTTAACAACTGGTTTAGGATGCGCTCCCTGTGGCTGTGATCCACTAGGATCAATTGATGGTTCATGTGATGATAATTCAGGACTTTGTCGTTGCAAACCAGGAGTCGGAGGTACTAGATGTGATAATTGCCTACCAAGATACTATGGATTTTCTGAAAATGGATGTTTAGGTGAGTTTATTTTTTTTTAAATTATTTTTTTCTAAATTCAATTTTTCTGATAAATACTGTAGAAATATATATAGTTAAATAAATTTAATTAATAATAATAATTAATAATTTAATATTAACTATACAAATATTTAATAAATGAATTAATTTCAGTTTTGAAAAAAAAAATTATTTTATCAGTGAAAAAAAAATGATGATAAATAATTAGGACTCTCGGCAAGATGTGATCAACTTTGAAAGACAATTTATTATCCCGACTTTCTTTTTGTCGCACTAATATTTCTGTATAGTATATATATATATATATATATATATATATATATATATATATATATATGCTAAATGTCCTTGTTACTTCTTATCCTCGATCTGGATCCCCTATTGCTCCGGGACTTTAACCTTCTTTGAATATATCTCTTGCACCAAAAAAAAAAGAATTTTTTGAATTGAAAGACTTACAATTTCTATTAGTTAAAACAATTTAGAAAATAATTTAATTTTACTTGTGAATTTAAAAAAATATTCTATAATTCAATTTTATTATTGTATTTTATTTATTTTAACTAGCAAACTGGAAAATTTATTGCAAGGGTGTAAAAGTTTTGAAGAAAGTGAAGTTTTCTTTTTTTTCCTAAAATAACAAACTAAAAATTTTTTTTTAAATAAAAATTAGTCATAAATATAATATAATAAATCAAAAGTTTTTTTTTCAGAGGACCAAATCGTAATTCGAAATTAAAGGTTATAATTAATAATATAATTATAATAAACCTTTTTATTATTAACCATAAACAATGAAAGAAATGAATATAAAAGTGAATATAATCTGATATAATATAAAAAAGGGTGTCATTAGAAGACCAAATCGTAATTGCATGAGTATTTAGAGGGGTTTAGTGCTAGAGGGTAAAGTTTGCATGATAAATTTTCTTTAAAACATCAACTTTGGAAAAAAAAAAATATTTTTTCATTTAAATTAATTTTTTGCTTAATTTTACATTAGTAATAATTAAAGAAAGTATATATTTTTTTATTTAAATTAATATTTTTTATTTCCTTATTAGTAATTAGTAATAAATAAATAAAGTATAAATTTTTTATTTTCCCAATTAATTTTATTTACTTTGCTAATTAATCTTTTATTAACTTTATTTTTCTTACATTTCCAATTTTTTTTTATTAACTATTCCATTTTGCTAATTAATTTTTTATAAAATTTATAATTTTTCTTAAACTCTTTTTATGTATTAGTTCCTTCAACTCTACGTAAGGCAGGAGTAGTAAATAAATTTTTTTTTTCTATTTTAATTAATTTTTGAATAATTATAAATGTTTATTTAATATTTTCATAGATATTAAACTAAATGGGGGGGAATTTTTTTTTTCATTTTCAGAATGTGACCCCTGTGATCGCTTGGGTCATATATGTGATCCGGACACGGGACGTTGTGTTTGTCCGCCTTTAACCTTGGGAGAGAATTGCGATCGTTGTAGGCCAGGTTCCTATGATTTGCAACCGGGCATTGGTTGTAAGTCTTGTGCTTGCACACCAGGCTCCTTAAGATCACAATGTTTACCAAATGGACAGTGCCCATGCCGAGATGGCTTCGATGGTCTCAGGTGCGAGCATTGTGCAAAAGGCTATTACGGTTATCCAAAATGTCGACCTTGCAATTGTAATTCCGATGGTACACTACCATGTCCAAATGAATCGGGAATTTGCGATTGTGACTCCAATGGACAGTGTCCCTGCAAGGTTATTATTTTTTTTTTGCTAATTCATTTTGTATTTATTTTCATTTTTTTTATTTTGCTAAAAAAATTTTTAAATTTTTAGTAAGTAATTAAATTAGTTAATTTTTTAGAAACAATTTTTTAAATAATTTTTTTTCCACATAGAAAAATGCAATTGGTCGTCGATGTGATCAGTGCACGGAAGGAACATTTGGTCTTGCGGCTGACAATCATAAAGGATGCACCGAGTGCTTTTGCTTTGGAAGAACGACTCTTTGCCGACAAGCTGGCCTCAGTTGGGGACAAAGACGATTACAAAGACCCAGAGTTTTGTATATTAATGACACAGTGAATGACATTGTGGTATGTATTAAATTTTTTTTTAAATCACGATTTAATATTGTAAAAAATTTTTTTTTCATTCTAGGTTTCAAATTATGGATCGCCATTTATTTTACCAACGTTTTATCGTGGATTAAATAAAACCAATGGATTGACAGTGATACCAGAAACAGAAGGCGATGTCACATTTCCTTCCAATCTCAGGCCTGAATATCCGCTTTACTGGCAACTACCAAAGGCGTTTTTGGCTGATAAGGTAAATTAAAAAAAAACACCATTATTATTACTACTATTATTGTTATTATTATATAGAATTATTATTTTACTAATTTGACTTTTTTATTTTAGTAACCTAAAATGTTAATTTTATTTTTTAAATTGTATTATTTTTACAGGTTATTTCTTACGGTGGCTTTTTACGATTCACTACTGCGGTATCGGATGATGGTTACCCTCTACCATCAAGCTATCGATATCCGCTCGTTCAAATTCAGGGCAATAACAGAATTATACTCGAGCATTATCAACATTTTCAAGACGCGGACAATAATAATAATAATAATCACTATGAAGTCAGGTATTAACCTAAAATTTATATATTAAATATTCTTTTCCCTCTTAAAAATTTTCAAGTAGGAAATTTTCATTTTTTTTTTTTTAATGTTTCAGATTTCATGAATCTTTATGGCAGCTGCAAAATCGACCTGATTTCAAAGTAACACGAGAAATTTTAATGGTAGCTCTTCAAAATTTGCAGAATATTCTTTTACGAGCCACGGATTATACAGATTTTTCCATGGCGGCGTAAGTATATGAATTTTTTAAATTATAATTTTGAAAAAAGTGAAAAAATAATGAATATAAAAGTGAAAATAATCTGATATTAATATAAAAAAGGTTGTCATTAGAAAACCCAATCGTAATTGCATGGAGAAATTAAAGGTTATATAATATAATTATAATAAACCTTTTTTATTATTAACTATAAACAATGAAAGAAATGAATATAAAAGTGAATATAATCTGATATAATATAAAAAAGGGGTGTCAGTAGAAGACCAAATCGTAATTGCATGGAGAAATTAAAGGTTATATTATATAATTATAATTAACCTTTTTTATTATTAATCGTAAACAATGAAAGAAATTAATATAAAAGTGAATATAATCTGATATAATAGAAAAAAAATAGTATTTTTATTATGTTTCATAAAATCGATCAACTTTACACGGATAAAAAATCTTTAGCTGGAATAACGATAAATTTCACTGGCATAGCGAAATGTTTCTCTAAAACAGCGAAAGTTTTCTATATTCTAGAGAAACGTAGCGATTTTTTTCCGTGTAAAATATATTTAGTAATGTTTGGGTAAAATTTTGAAATTAAATTATTTAATTAAATTTTTAATTTTAATTCTATCGTTTTGTTATCGTATAAAAATTTTATTAAATTTTAATTTTAAATTAAATTAGTTAATTAAATTCTTAATTTCAATTCTATTGTTTTGTTTACGTATAAAAATTAGAAAAGAAAAATTTTGATTTTAAAAAATATTTTAAAAAAAAAGATGTTTTCCGGTTTTTCGATGATTGAAATCGATTATATATATATATATATATACATCCGTAACAGGTTGTTGCACGCATCAATGGACGCTGCAGTGCTGACACCCACTCATTCTCCGCCTTTGGCAACGGGTATTGAGATTTGCGAATGCCCACCAGAATATAACAGCACCTCGTGTCAGGATCCAAGCATTGGTTTTTATAGATGGCATGAGAATAATAATAATAATAATAATAATACAAACGCAGTTTCCACCATTGTCATTGATCTTGTGGGTAAAGCAAAACGTTGTCAATGTAGCGGAAGATCCGAAATTTGTCACACCGAAACTGGTTATTGTTTGGTTAGTATTTTTTTTTGTAATTATTTTTTGTAATTATTTTTTGTAAATTAAAATAAATTTAAATTTTCTTTTTTGTAATTTTAATTTCTATTCAAAAATTATATTTTCACAGAATTGTAGAGAAAATACAGCTGGACCGAATTGTAACATTTGTGCCGAAAGTTATCATGGTGATCCAAATTTTGGTGGATGTAAAGCTTGCCCATGTCCTCAGTATGATAAAAAATTTTCAACAGGCTGTAAAGTTTTAGATAATAACGATGTTGTTTGTCGTTGCAAAAATGGTAAATTTTTTTTGTAAAAATAGAAAATTTTTCTTTAATTTATTTTAATAAACAACAAACGTTTATTTTCGAAATAAATATCAAATTTATTTATTTATTTATTATATTTATTAAAAATTATTTTTAACTGAAAAATGGAAAAATTGAAAACTTTTTTTTACGTTCCGCGATTATAGGTTACACTGGTCCTCGATGCGAGAGATGTTCTTATGGTTATTATGGGTTTCCGAACATTCCCGGTGGTAGTTGTAAAGCCTGTAATTGTAATTCAGCCGGAAGTGCGAGCGATGAATGCGATCAGGAAACTGGACAATGTAATTGTAAATCTGGATCCACGGGAAGAGATTGCTCAGAGTGTACTGCATATCGTCATGTTTTTATTGACGATATTTGCACATGTGAGTTTGCAATTCGAATTCAAAATTTTTTTTTTTTTATTAATTTTGATTTTCAAAAATAATTTTACAATTTTTTTTGTAAAATTTACAAATTTATATTTACTGATTTACGAAATATTTGTACAAAATTTGCAAATATTTAAAAAAAAAATTTATTTCTGTAAATAAATTTAGAGAGATAGAAAAATAATTTGATATTTAAATAAAAATTTTGAAACTAATTTCAATTTTACAGCTTGCAATGATAATTGCACGGGACTATTGTTAGACGATTTGGAATTCATAACAAATAAATTGGAATTAGAAACAGAACATATTTCAATGGGTGAAATTCCCGCACCTTGGGAACAACTTTTTTACATTGATTCAAATGTAACAATATTTTCACAAGATTTAAAGCAACGTAAAGAATTACAAGGAAAATTGGAAACACTACCGAGGCATGATTTTAAAAAATTATTACAGGATTCGGAAAAATCGTTACACAAAGTAATTTTGCAAAATCTTTTTTTAGAAATTCAAATTTTTAAATGACAGAAATTCCGAATTTCAATTTTTTTTTACAAATTTTAAATTGATAGAATTTTTCAAAGACGCCGAATTTTTTTTTCCGAAATTTTACAAAAATGTCCAAATAAACGGACATAATGATTTCGGTGCAATTTTTTAAAATTGACCAATTAAAAATTATATCAAGAAAATCGTGATTGGTCAATTTTTAAAAATTGCGCCGAAATCTTTTTGTCAATTTTTTATTCGGACGTTTGTAATTTTGGACAAATGAAAATTCGGTGTCTTAAAAATAATATGAATTAATAATAATTCGTAGAAATAAAAATTCGGACAAATTTGACATTCGAAAATGGAAAATTCGTTTAAAATATAATAATTATTTCTAATAAAATTCTTTCAAAAAAAAAAAAAAATTCTAATTATTATAAAAATTTTATTTTTGCAGTCTATGGAAGAGGAGAATGAGGCAAGAATTTTAAAAATAAAAAGTGATGAATTACAAAATAATGTCACAAATATTAGAATTGAATTTGAAGAAAATAAAAAGAAAATAAGAGGTATATTATTTAATATTGTAAATTAATTATTAATTAAATCTTAATAAAATTATTTATATTCAATAAAAAAAAAGAAACTAATACTATTTCATTTTCAGATATAATTTCACAATTAATTCAATATGGAAATGAAAATAAAAAAATTCGTCTCGAACATGCATTAAAGGAGGCAAATTTAATTTTGGAAAATATGAAAATTATTAATTTTCCCAATAAAAGGAGAATTTTGGAAAATATGATTGAGTAATTATTATTTTAATTAAATTAGAAAAATATTTTTTTAAAATTATATCGCGATTTAATAATAATGAATAATTTTTGTTTTTTTTTTCTTTTAGGGAATTTGCCGATTATATTGAATGGTTAAATTCACTTTATGATCCAAGTGAAGAATTAAAAAAAACAAAAAAAGAAACTGCAAAATATCGTGAAAAATTGGAAGATTTAGAAATAAATATTGAAAAATTAATGGAAACATTTTTCACATACGATGGACTTTATACGGAACTTAATAAAACATACAATCAAATCGATGTAAATCGTAATCAAATAAATAATTTAAATTCAGAAATTAATGAATGGATTAAAGATGGAAAGGAATTAATTGCAGCATCAGGAGGTTGTGTAATTGATGCGGAAAATAATTTTCAGGTAAAAATAAATTTTTATTTTTTTACTAAATTATTTAATTTCTTTCAGTATTGTAAATTTTTTTTAATACCAATAATAATTATTATTATAATTATTATTATTATTATTGTGAATAATAAGTAATGAATATAAAAGTGAATATAATCTGATATAATAAAAAAAAGGGTGTCATTAGAAGACCAAATCGTAATTGTATAGAAGTTATAAAGGTTATTATAATAAATATATAATATATATTTATAATTCACCTTTTTATTATTAACCATAAACAATGAAAGAAATGAATATAAAAGTGAATATAATCTGATATAATATAAAAACAAAATAGTATTTTTATTATATTTCATAAAATCGATTTTCATCTACTTTAAAATAAATTTAGTAATTATTAGTAATTATTAGTAATAATAATAATAATATAATAACAATTATTATTATTATTATTATTATTATTATTATTATTATTATTATTATCGTATTTTCGAAAAAAATCGTATAATCCGAAGCCTCGGGAGTTTTTTTTTTTAATAAAAAAATTAATTATTAAAAAAATTTGTTTTAGGATTTTCCAGAAATGCAGAAAAAATTGAATGAAATGAGGGAAAATTTAAAAGATAAAGAGGAAATAATTTATAGATTAAATTTTGAATATGAAAATAAATTTGTAATTCCAGCTGTTGATCATGCGAGAAATCTTTCGGATTATGCAGATCGTTATGTCGAGTAATTATCTTTATATTTTTTACAATTTTAATGCAATTTTCTAATTTTACCATTATTTATATTTCTTTCAAATTTTTTTTTTCTAATTATAATATTTATTTATAAATTTTTGTTTTATATTTATTTTATATATATATTTTTTTTTTAATTTTTCTTCTTATTCTTTTAATTTTTCTTTTTTTATTTCAAAATTATTTTTTAAAAATATTTAAAATTTTTCCCTCGGCAATTTTGTCGAGAACAGTTTATTTTCAGAAACTCGAAATCAAGCTGCAAATCCATTAAAAGCAAGTCAAGCTTATAAAAATATTTACGATAATTTGCAAAATGCTGAAAACGCTGCGAGAGAAACGAATAAAATTGCCGACGATGTTTACGAAAAGGTAAATATTTTTTTTCAAATCTTTTTTTTTTTTGGTATTGATAAATAAATTCAAAAATTAATTATTGTATTATTATTATTTCTATTATAAATTATTAAATTAAATTATTTTTTAATAATTTAATAATTTTTTTGTATTAATTAAATAAAATTACTAAATTACTTAATTTATTGTATAAGAGTGATGTTATAATTGTAAAGGATTTTTCAAGGTCTATCCAAATGGACCAGATACAAAATCACTAATTGATGTGACAGGAGAAATGTTGGATATATCAACACAACAATTGGATAAAGTTAAAGAGTACATTGTCCCATTGTCAAAATCAAGACAAAGTGTTGAAATGCAAAAACAATCTGTCACTGATTTAAAAAATTCATTAAACAACACTGGTAATAAAGACAATGAAATAAATATTAAACTACGAGAATTGCATAATCAAAGGAAAAAATGTAAGTCAATTTTTTTTTTTATTTCAAAATTAATTTTCAATTAATTTTATTATTAAAATAATATTAAAATTAAATTTACTATTAAAATAAGATGAAAATTAAATTTACCGTTAAAATAATAAGAAAATAAAAAAGAATAAAATTTCATAAATTAAAATTTTATTTTAAATAAATTTTAATAAATTTTAATAATTTTCATCAATTTTCATTAATAGTGCAAGAAGATTTACAATTAATTTTAAGCAAAAATGAAAATTTTATCGAATCAATACAAGAGACAAGAAGAATTGTTGATGATTATAAGGAGGGAATAGCCAATGGTTTGAGGCCAAAATTACATGAATTGAAACGCGAGGGTGATTCAAAAATTAGCCTTGCAAGTGAACAATGTAAGTATAACATTTTTGAAAAAAAATTATGAAACTACAAATTTTTTTACAAGAAAAAATCTTTTGTAATTTTGATTTTAATTGTTTTTTTAAGTGACAGAAGCGCAAAATAATATTAAAAGAGCGGACGAAAAACTTTTGAGCTTGGCAACTGCATCGGCAAAACGTCAACAGGAATTTGATAAATGGAATGGAACTCTTGCGGAGAAATTGCAAAAATTAAAGAATAAAATTGTTGAAGCTAAAAATTCCGCTCATGGGGTAAATATTCAATTTTCATTAACAAAAACAAGGCAAAAAGTTAAAAAATATATAATTATAGTAATTAATAATAATAGAGAGAAAATGTCTTTTTAAATTTTGCTGCCTATTGGCTTATATTTATTTAATTACATCAAAATTTGACGCGTTTCGACACAGTATTCTGTATCCTCATCAGAAAAAAACAAAAACGCGTGTCGAAACGGGTCAAATTTTGATGTAATTAAAAAAATATAAGCCAATAGGGCACAAAATTTAAAAAGACATCTTCTCTCTATTAAAAACGGCTTAAAATAAATAAGAATTTACTTCATACATAATTAATAATAATAATAATTACTATTATTATTATTATTGCTTCTAGCAACACACAAGCGCGTAAATGCGCGTTACCACCATCCCATTAGTAAATCCCGTTACAAGTAGAGGAAGACATTATTTAACACCGATAAGTCAACCCCTTTTAAGAAAAAATTTACAAAAAAATTGAATTTTTCTTAGGCAGACTATTTTACTGCAATTTCTTGCACAAAATACTCCTAAAAGTGTAGAAAAAAATTGACAGCCAAATACGAGTAGAGGAAGACACCTATTACCACCAAAAAGTCATCCAACCCAAAAATCCAAAATCACAAAAAAGTTCACAAAAAAATTCAATTTTTCTTAGGCAGACGATTTTAATGCATATTCTTACACAAAATACTTCTAAAAGTGTAAAAAAAATGACAGCCAAATACGAGTAGAGGAAGACACCTATTACCACCAAAAAGTCATCCAACCCAAAAATCCAAAATCACAAAAAAGTTCACAAAAAAATTCAATTTGTCTTAGGCAGACAATTTTGATGCATTTTCTTGCACAAAATACTCCTAAAAGTGTAGAAAAAAATTGACAGCCAAATACGAGTAGAGGAAGACACCTATTACCACCAAAAAGTCATCCAACCCAAAAATCCAAAATCATAAAAAAGTTCCCAAAAAAATTCAATTTGTCTTAGGCAGACAATTTTGATGCATTTTCTTGCACAAAATACTCCTAAAAGTGTAGAAAAAAATTGACAGCCAAATACGAGTAGAGGAAGACACCTATTACCACCAAAAAGTCATCCAACCCAAAAATCCAAAATCACAAAAAAGTTCACAACAAAATTCAATTTTTCTTAGGCAGACGATTTTAATGCATATTCTTGCACAAAATACTCCTAAAAGTGTAGAAAAAAATTTACAGCCAAATACGAGTAGAGGAAGTCACCTATTACCACCAAAAAGTCATCCAACCCAAAAATCCAAAATCACAAAAAAGTTCCCAAAAAAATTCAATTTGTCTTAGGCAGACGATTTTAATGCATATTTTTTCACAAAATACTCCTAAAAGTGTAGAAAAAAATTGACAGCCAAATACGAGTAGAGGAAGACACCTATTACCACCAAAAACTCATCTAACCCAAAAATCCAAAATCATGAAAAAGTTCACAAAAAAAGTCAATTTGTCTTAGGCAGACGATTTTAATGCATATTCTTGCACAAAATACTTCTAAAAGTGTAGAAAAAAATTGACAGCCAAATACGAGTAGAGGAAGACACCTATTACCACCAAAAATTCATCCAACCCAAAAATCCAAAATCACAAAAAAGTTCCCAAAAAAATTCAATTTGTCTTAGGCAGACGATTTTAATGCATATTCTTGCACAAAATACTTCTAAAAGTGTAGAAAAAAATTGACAGCCAAATACGAGTAGAGGAAGACACCTATTACAACCAAAAAGTCATCCAACCCAAAAATCCAAAATCACAAAAAAGTTCACAAAAAAATTCAATTTTTCTTAGGCAGACGATTTTAATGCATATTCTTGCACAAAATACTCCTAAAAGTGCAGCAAAAAATTGACAGCCAAATACAAGTAGAGGAAGACACCTATTACCACCAAAAACTCATTCAACCCAAAAATCCAAAATCACAAAAAAGTTCCCAAAAAAATTCAATTTGTCTTAGGCAGACGATTTTAATGCATTTTCTTGCACAAAATACTTCTAAAAGTGTAGAAAAAAATTGACAGCCAAATACGAGTAGAGGAAGACACCTATTACCACCAAAAACTCATCCAACCCAAAAATCCAAAATCACAAAAAAGTTCCCAAAAAAATTCAATTTGTATTAGGCAGACGATTTTAATGCATATTTTTGCACAAAATACTCCTAAAAGTGTAGAAAAAAATTGACAGCCAAATACAAGTAGAAGAGGACACCTATTACCACCAAAAAGTCATCCAACCCAAAAATCCAAAATCACAAAAAAGTTCCCAAAAAAAGTCAATTTGTCTTAGGCAGACGATTTTAATAAATATTCTTGCACAAAATACTTCTAAAAGTGTAGAAAAAAATTGACAGCCAAATACGAGTAGAGGAAGACACCTATTACCACCAAAAAGTCATCCAACCCAAAAATC
Organism: Leptopilina boulardi; assembly: GCF_019393585.1. Lineage (NCBI taxonomy): Eukaryota > Metazoa > Arthropoda > Insecta > Hymenoptera > Figitidae > Leptopilina > Leptopilina boulardi. Next base: position 1,421,753 of record NW_026138000.1, on the reverse strand, counting down.
CAAAATCACAAAAAAGTTCACAAAAAAATTCAATTTTTCTTAGGCAGACGATTTTAATGCATATTCTTGCACAAAATACTCCTAAAAGTGCAGAAAAAAATTGACAGCCAAATACGAGTAGAGGAAGACACCTATTACCACCAAAAACTCATCCAACCCAAAAATCCAAAATCATGAAAAAGTTCCCAAAAAAATTCAATTTGTCTTAGGCAGACGATTTTAATGCATTTTCTTGCACAAAATACTCCTAAAAGTGTAGAAAAAAATTGACAGCCTAATACGAGTAGAGGAAGACACCTATTACCACCAAAAACTCATCCAACCCAAAAATCCAAAATCACAAAAAAGTTCCCAAAAAAATTCAATTTGTCTTAGGCAGACAATTTTAATGCATATTTTTGCACAAAATACTCCTAAAAGTGTAGAAAAAAATTTACAGCCAAATACGAGTACAGGAAGTCACCTCTTACCACCAAAAAGTCATCCAACCCAAAAATCCAAAATCACAAAAAAGTTCCCAAAAAAATTCAATTTGTCTTAGGCAGACGATTTTAATGCATATTTTTTCACAAAATACTCCTAAAAGTGTAGAAAAAAATTGACAGCCAAATACGAGTAGAGGAAGACACCTATTACCACCAAAAACCCATCCAACCCAAAAATCCAAAATCATGAAAAAGTTCACAAACAAAGTCAATTTGTCTTAGGCAGACGATTTTAATGCATATTCTTGCACAAAATACTTCTAAAAGTGTAGAAAAAAATTGACAGCCAAATACGAGTAGAGGAAGACACCTATTACCACTAAAAAGTCATCCAACCCAAAAATCCAAAATCACAAAAAAGTTCACAAAAAAATTCAATTTTTCTTAGGCAGACGATTTTAATGCATATTCTTGCACAAAATACTCCTAAAAGTGCAGAAAAAAATTGACAGCCAAATACGAGTAGAGGAAGACACCTATTACCACCAAAAACTCATCCAACCCAAAAATCCAAAATCATGAAAAAGTTCCCAAAAAAATTCAATTTCTCTTAGGCAGACGATTTTAATGCATTTTCTTGCACAAAATACTCCTAAAAGTGTAGAAAAAAATTGACAGCCAAATACGAGTAGAGGAAGACACCTATTACCACCAAAAAGTCATCCAACCCAAAAATCCAAAATCATAAAAAAGTTCCAAAAAAAATTCAATTTGTCTTAGGCAGACGATTTTAATGCATTTTCTTGCACAAAATACTCCTAAAAGTGTAGAAAAAAATTGACAGCTAAATACGAGTAGAGGAAGACACCTATTACCACCAAAAACTCATCCAACCCAAAAATCAAAAATCTTAAAAAAGTTCTCAAAAAAATTCAATTTTTCTTAGGCAGACGATTTTAATGCATATTCTTGCACAAAATACTCCTAAAAGTGCAGAAAAAATTGACAGCCAAATACGAGTAGAGGAAGACACCTATTACCACCAAAAAGTCATCCAACCCAAAAATCCAAAATCACAAAAAAGTTCCCAAAAAAATTCAATTTGTCTTAGGCAGACGATTTTAATGCATATTCTTGCACAAAATACTCCTAAAAGTGTAGAAAAAAATTGACAGCCAAATACAAGTAGAGGAGGACACCTATTACCACCAAAAAGTCATCCAACCCAAAAATCCAAAATCATAAAAAAGTTCCCAAAAAAATTCAATTTGTCTTAGGCAGACGATTTTAATGCATTTTCTTGCACAAAATACTCCTAAAAGTGTAGAAAAAAATTGACAGCCAAATACGAGTAGAGGAAGACACCTATTACCACCAAAAACTCATCCAACCCCAAAAATCAAAAATCTTAAAAAAGTTCTCAAAAAAATTCAATTTTTCTTAGGCAGACGATTTTAATGCATATTTTTGCACAAAATACTCCTAAAAGTGTAGAAAAAAATTGACAGCCAAATACGAGTAGAGGAAGACACCTATTACCACCAAAAACTCATCCAACCCAAAAATCCAAAATCATAAAAAAGTTCCCAAAAAAATTCAATTTGACTTAGGCAGACGATTTTAATGCATTTTCTTGCACAAAATACTCCTAAAAGTGTAGAAAAAAATTGACAGCCAAATACGAGTAGAGGAAGCCACCTATTACCACCAAAAAGTCATCCAACCCAAAAATCCAAAATCACAAAAAAGTTCACAAAAAAATTCAATTTTTCTTAGGCAGACGATTTTAATGCATATTCTTGCACAAAATACTCCTAAAAGTGTAGAAAAAAATTGACAGCCAAATACAAGTAGAGGAGGACACCTATTACCACCAAAAAGTCATCCAACCCAAAAATCCAAAATCACAAAAAAGTTCCCAAAAAAATTCAATTTGTCTTAGGCAGACGATTTTAATGCATTTTCTTGCACAAAATACTCCTAAAAGTGTAGAAAAAAATTGACAGCCAAATACGAGTAGAGGAAGACACCTATTACCACCAAAAAGTCATCCAACCCAAAAATCCAAAATCATAAAAAAGTTCCCAAAAAAATTCAATTTGTCTTAGGCAGACGATTTTAATGCATTTTCTTGCACAAAATACTCCTAAAAGTGTAGAAAAAAATTGACAGCCAAATACGAGTAGAGGAAGACACCTATTACCACCAAAAAGTCATCCAACCCAAAAATCCAAAATCACAAAAAAGTTCCCAAAAAAATTCAATTTGTCTTAGGCAGACGATTTTAATGCATTTTCTTGCACAAAATACTCCTAAAAGTGTAGAAAAAAATTGACAGCCAAATACGAGTAGAGGAAGACACCTATTACCACCAAAAACTCATCCAACCCAAAAATCCAAAATCATGAAAAAGTTCCAAAAAAAATTCAATTTGTCTTAGGCAGACGATTCTAATGCATTTTCTTGCACAAAATACTCCTAAAAGTGTAGAAAAAAATTGACAGCCAAATACGAGTAGAGGAAGACACCTATTACCACCAAAAACTCATTCAACCCAAAAATCCAAAATCACAAAAAAGTTCCCAAAAAAATTCAATTTGTCTTAGGCAGACGATTTTAATGCATTTTCTTGCACAAAATACTCTTAAAAGTGTAGAAAAAAATTGACAGCCAAATACAAGTAGAGGAGGACACCTATTACCACCAAAAAGTCATCCAACCCAAAAATCCAAATTCATAAAAAAGTTCCCAAAAAATTCAATTTGTCTTAGGCAGACGATTTTAATGCATTTTCTTGCACAAAATACTCCTAAAAGTGTAGAAAAAAATTGACAGCCAAATACGAGTAGAGGAAGACACCTATTACCACCAAAAAGTCATCCAACCCAAAAATCCAAAATCATGAAAAAGTTCCCAAAAAAAGTCAATTTGTCTTAGGCAGACGATTTTAATGCATTTTCTTGCACAAAATACTCCTAAAAGTGTAGAAAAAAATTGACAGCCAAATACAAGTAGAGGAAGACACCTATTACCACCAAAAAGTCATCCAACCCAAAAATCCAAAATCATAAAAAAATTCCCAAAAAAATTCAATTTGTCTTAGGCAGACGATTTTAATGCATTTTCTTGCACAAAGTACTCCTAAAAGTGTAGAAAAAAATTGACAGCCAAATACGAGTAGAGGAAGACACCTATTACCACCAAAAACTCATCCAACCCAAAAATCCAAAATCACAAAAAAGTTCCCAAAAAAATTCAATTTGTCTTAGGCAGACGATTTTAATGCATTTTCTTGCACAAAATACTCCTAAAAGTGTAGAATAAAATTGACAGCCAAATACGAGTAGAGGAAGACACCTATTACCACCAAAAACTCATTCAACCCAAAAATCCAAAATCATGAAAAAGTTCCCAAAAAAAGTCAATTTGTCTTGGGCAGACGATTTTAATGCATTTTCTTGCACAAAATACTCCTAAAAGTGTAGAATAAAATTGACAGCCAAATACGAGTAGAGGAAGACACCTATTACCACCAAAAACTCATCCAACCCAAAAATCAAAAATCTTAAAAAAGTTCTCAAAAAAATTCAATTTTGCTTAGGCAGACGATTTTAATGCATATTTTTGCACAAAATACTCCTAAAAGTGTAGAAAAAAATTGACAGCCAAATACAAGTAGAGGAGGACACCTATTACCACCAAAAAGTCATCCAACCCAAAAATCCAAATTCATAAAAAAGTTCCCAAAAAATTCAATTTGTCTTAGGCAGACGATTTTAATGCATTTTCTTGCACAAAATACTCCTAAAAGTGTAGAAAAAAATTGACAGCCAAATACGAGTAGAGGAAGACACCTATTACCACCAAAAAGTCATCCAACCCAAAAATCCAAAATCATGAAAAAGTTCCCAAAAAAAGTCAATTTGTCTTAGGCAGACGATTTTAATGCATTTTCTTGCACAAAATACTCCTAAAAGTGTAGAAAAAAATTGACAGCCAAATACAAGTAGAGGAAGACACCTATTACCACCAAAAAGTCATCCAACCCAAAAATCCAAAATCATAAAAAAATTCCCAAAAAAATTCAATTTGTCTTAGGCAGACGATTTTAATGCATTTTCTTGCACAAAATACTCCTAAAAGTGTAGAAAAAAATTGACAGCCAAATACGAGTAGAGGAAGACACCTATTACCACCAAAAACTCATCCAACCCAAAAATCCAAAATCACAAAAAAGTTCCCAAAAAAATTCAATTTGTCTTAGGCAGACGATTTTAATGCATTTTCTTGCACAAAATACTCCTAAAAGTGTAGAATAAAATTGACAGCCAAATACGAGTAGAGGAAGACACCTATTACCACCAAAAACTCATTCAACCCAAAAATCCAAAATCATGAAAAAGTTCCCAAAAAAAGTCAATTTGTCTTGGGCAGACGATTTTAATGCATTTTCTTGCACAAAATACTCCTAAAAGTGTAGAATAAAATTGACAGCCAAATACGAGTAGAGGAAGACACCTATTACCACCAAAAACTCATCCAACCCAAAAATCAAAAATCTTAAAAAAGTTCTCAAAAAAATTCAATTTTGCTTAGGCAGACGATTTTAATGCATATTTTTGCACAAAATACTCCTAAAAGTGTAGAAAAAAATTGACAGCCAAATACAAGTAGAGGAGGACACCTATTACCACCAATAAGTCATCCAACCCAAAAATCCAAAATCATAAAAAAATTCCCAAAAAAATTCAATTTGTCTTAGGCAGACGATTTTAATGCATTTTCTTGCACAAAATACTCCTAAAAGTGTAGAAAAAAATTGACAGCCAAATACAAGTAGAGGAAGACACCTATTACCACCAAAAAGTCATCCAACCCAAAAATCCAAAATCATAAAAAAGTTCCCAAAAAAATTCAATTTGTCTTAGGCAGACGATTTTAATGCATTTTCTTGCACAAAATACTCCTAAAAGTGTAGAATAAAATTGACAGCCAAATACGAGTAGAGGAAGACACCTGTTACCACCAAAAACTCATTCAACCCAAAAATCCAAAATCATGAAAAAGTTCCCAAAAAAAGTCAATTTGTCTTGGGCAGACGATTTTAATGCATTTTCTTGCACAAAATACTCCTAAAAGTGTAGAATAAAATTGACAGCCAAATACGAGTAGAGGAAGACACCTATTACCACCAAAAACTCATCCAACCCAAAAATCAAAAATCTTAAAAAAGTTCTCAAAAAAATTCAATTTTGCTTAGGCAGACGATTTTAATGCATATTTTTGCACAAAATACTCCTAAAAGTGTAGAAAAAAATTGACAGCCAAATACAAGTAGAGGAAGACACCTATTACCACCAAAAACTCATCCAACCCAAAAATCAAAAATCTTAAAAAAGTTCTCAAAAAAATTCAATTTTGCTTAGGCAGACGATTTTAATGCATATTTTTGCACAAAATACTCCTAAAAGTGTAGAATAAAATTGACAGCCAAATACGAGTAGAGGAAGACACCTATTACCACCAAAAACTCATTCAACCCAAAAATCCAAAATCATGAAAAAGTTCCCAAAAAAAGTCAATTTGTCTTGGGCAGACGATTTTAATGCATTTTCTTGCACAAAATACTCCTAAAAGTGTAGAAAAAAATTGACAGCCAAATACGAGTAGAGGAAGACACCTATTACCACCAAAAACTCATCCAACCCAAAAATCCAAAATCACAAAAAAGTTCCCAAAAAAATTCAATTTGTCTTAGGCAGACGATTTTAATGCATTTTCTTGCACAAAATACTCCTAAAAGTGTAGAAAAAAATTTACAGCCAAATACGAGTAGAGGAAGACACCTATTACCACCAAAAACTCATCCAACCCAAAAATCCAAAATCATGAAAAAGTTCCAAAAAAAATTCAATTTGTCTTAGGCAGACGATTCTAATGCATTTTCTTGCACAAAATACTCCTAAAAGTGTAGAAAAAAATTGACAGCCAAATACGAGTAGAGGAAGACACCTATTACCACCAAAAACTCATTCAACCCAAAAATCCAAAATCACAAAAAAGTTCCCAAAAAAATTCAATTTGTCTTAGGCAGACGATTTTAATGCATTTTCTTGCACAAAATACTCCTAAAAGTGTAGAAAAAAATTGACAGCCAAATACGAGTAGAGGAAGACACCTATTACCACCAAAAACTCATCCAACCCAAAAATCCAAAATCACAAAAAAGTTCCCAAAAAAATTCAATTTGTCTTAGGCAGACGATTTTAATGCATTTTCTTGCACAAAATACTCCTAAAAGTGTAGAATAAAATTGACAGCCAAATACGAGTAGAGGAAGACACCTATTACCACCAAAAACTCATTCAACCCAAAAATCCAAAATCATGAAAAAGTTCCCAAAAAAAGTCAATTTGTCTTGGGCAGACGATTTTAATGCATTTTCTTGCACAAAATACTCCTAAAAGTGTAGAAAAAAATTGACAGCCAAATACGAGTAGAGGAAGACACCTATTACCACCAAAAACTCATCCAACCCAAAAATCCAAAATCACAAAAAAGTTCCCAAAAAAATTCAATTTGTCTTAGGCAGACGATTTTAATGCATTTTCTTGCACAAAATACTCCTAAAAGTGTAGAATAAAATTGACAGCCAAATACGAGTAGAGGAAGACACCTATTACCACCAAAAACTCATTCAACCCAAAAATCCAAAATCATGAAAAAGTTCCCAAAAAAAGTCAATTTGTCTTGGGCAGACGATTTTAATGCATTTTCTTGCACAAAATACTCCTAAAAGTGTAGAAAAAAATTGACAGCCAAATACGAGTAGAGGAAGACACCTATTACCACCAAAAACTCATCCAACCCAAAAATCCAAAATCACAAAAAAGTTCCCAAAAAAATTCAATTTGTCTTAGGCAGACGATTTTAATGCATTTTCTTGCACAAAATACTCCTAAAAGTGTAGAATAAAATTGACAGCCAAATACGAGTAGAGGAAGACACCTATTACCACCAAAAACTCATCCAACCCAAAAATCCAAAATCATGAAAAAGTTCCCAAAACAATTCAATTTTTCTTAGGCAGACGATTTTAATCTATATTCTTGCACAAAATACTCCTAAAAGTGTAGAAAAAAATTGACAGCCAAATACGAGTAGAGGAAGACACCTATTACTACCCTTAAGGCAACTATTACCATCCCCCTTGAAATATTTATTATTACATTTTTAATTTTAAATAATGCCTTGAAATATTTTGTGACAATTTTTATGAAAAAAATATACTTCGAAAATATAATATAACTATAATATAACTATTTTTCAGATTCGCATTTCTTTGAAATCAGCAGATGGTAAAAAATGCATTCGATCTTATAGGCCAGGATTTTTGCAACCATCTTCAACAACAACAATTGTCATGACTTTTGCTGTTGCAAAAAACAAAAAGGAAGGTTCACTATTTTATCTTCCAAGTGGAATAAATGTAAGTTTTTAATAACAGGACAAAATAATAAAACAAAAAATTTTAATTTTTATAATTTTAAAATGTTGTAATTTTAATTTATAAATAAATATATTTATAATTTCAAAAAAAATCTAATTTTAATTTAAAAAAAAACAAAATATATTTTATGTTTTGAAATTAATTTCTAGGATGATTTTATGGCTCTTGAAATGATTGATAGAAAAATAAGATTTATCTGGAATGTTGGAGGTGGAACTGGATTTGTCACACATCCAGAAATTTTGGAAAGTGGCGATTATTCGGAAGATAATTTTTGGTATCGAATTGAAGCCGAAAGGTATGTTTAAATCTTTAATAACAATTAAAATAAAATGAAAAACAAAATAAATAAATACTTAAATAAAAAAGAAAATAATAAATAAATAAACAAACAAACAGAATTTTTTTTTTGAGTAACTTAATTATTTTTGAATTTTTCAGAACAAGAAATGTTGGCAAATTAAATGTACATAAACAAATATCAATGTCTGGAAATTATCTTCCGCAAGTGAATTCAACGAGTGTTGAATTTGGTCGTTTTGATGTATTGGCAACTGACAGAATTTGGTTGGGCGGTGTTCCTGAATCTCAACGACGACCCAGTGAATTATTAGCAACAAATGGATTGCCCGGTTGTGTTCATCAAGTTATTCTCGATGGTAAAACAATTGGTCTTTGGAATTTTGTTTCAACAGCTCCTGATATGGCTTGCCAGGCTTGCGTCGAAGGGTAAGTTTTTCTTATTATTTTTTTTTTCTCAAAAATTTTCAAACATCGAAATCTAAAAGGAATATTGAAGAAAATAATAAAATAATCATAGATTCCGCGAAACTAGAAATAAAATAAAATTTTTTTTTAAAAAAATTGTATAATTGTATAATAATTTTTAGAAAATACTAAAAATTGTGTAATTGTATAATAATAATTAAATTTCTATTTTTTAGGGTTGAAGATCCACGTGATGACATTGCCTATAGTTTTAATGGTGAAGGTTACGCCGTTAGAAATAGAGTAACATCGGGACCTTATAATAAATATACGTTTGGAATTTCTCTAAGTTTTCGAACTTTCGATGAGAATGCTCTTCTTTTCTTGGCTATAAATCCAAAAAATGTAAGTAAATCAAAATTTTCCCCAAAAATAATAAATTTTAATTTTTTGTTTATCTATATCTTTTTTTTAATTAGTATTTTTTATTGAAATTTTCATTCTACATTCATTTAATTCTAAAATTAATTAAAAATTTTATTATAAACTAAACTGTAAATTTAATTGTGAATTTTCTTGTAAATTTAATTGAAAATTTAATCATAAATTTTGCATCCTAGAATCAACATGTAATGATATTTCTTCGTGAGGGACGTGTATTTTTACATATTGGCTATGGTGGTAATGTCAGTATGGAAATGTATTCAAATCATAAATACAACACTGGTAATTGGACAAAAGTCGATGCATTTAGACAATATCAATCGCGTAAAAATATTGAAAAATGTATTCTAAGTGTTGGTGGTGATAATGATAAAAAATTAGTAGTACCAACGCCACAGCCAAAAAAAGAAGACATTCCCGATTTTGAAGAAGCAAAATATTACATTGGCGGTGTACCACCAAGTTTTAGAAATGAAGATTTAATTTTACCACGACCAGTTTCATTTCTTGGTTGTATGTCAAATATTGTCGTACAAGAGGGTTACGATCCATTGGCGGAAAAATATTACGGCATCGAGCCTAGCTGTGGCAATAGGGTAAGTTTTATTCAAAAATAGTAAATAGCCACTGATTCAAAGTGGAGTATTGTTTCTTTTTTGTTATTCATTATTCATCATTAATATAAAACAAACCTTGTTTTTTAAAAACCACTTTACTTTTTCTTCAATTCTCTTTCTTCATAAGTTATATCTGAAACAAAAAAAAATTGAAAATTCATATTATAATTTACTATACTAATACTTTGCTAATTGGTTCCTTTTTTTCGATTTCAGCCACTTAGAATTGTTGGATTTTACGGTGATGGTTACTTGGAACATTCAGCAATTAGTCTTAAGAAAATATCATCAACGATAAGTTTTTCATTTAGAACATTACAAAAAGACGCTATGATTTTATTGTCAACATTCCAAGGTCAAGAAGAAAAGCAAAGTACAAACGATTCGAATGTAAGTAGAAAAATATAGAAATTTGAATATAAATAATAGATAATTAAATTGTTTGTTTTTTACGATTTCTAGAAGGATAATTATTATTCAATTGTCCTAATCAAGGGACATATACAAGTTCGATTAAATGGTGGTAAAGGAGAAATAATTGTTCAATCAAATGAAACTTACAATGATGGAAAATATCATTCGATTCTTATTAGTAAAAAACGAAAAGAAATTGAATTAAGAGTTGATGATTCTTATCAAGGTAGTGGAAAATTACCAACTGGAACTGCAATAAAAGCACCCGATACAAATGGTGGATTATATTTTGGTGGACTTCCGGCATTAATAAATAATACAAAAATGGTTTCAACCGCTGTACCACTTTATGGTGCAATAAGAGATGTTTTAATCAACGAAGAGTAAGTAATAATTGGGAGTAAAAAAAAAATAATTAGAAATTTTAATACTAAAAAAAAAATAATTTCAGGATTCTTAGATTTGATGAAGTGACAAATTTCGATCACGCTCAAATTGGAAGAAGTGGTCCCAATATGGGAAAAGATCCTCCAATTTACGTACCTTCGGCATCATTATCAAGGGGAATGTCCACTCAACCTGAGGGATGTCAAAAAGTTCCCTACTATTCCCTTGAGCCTGGTGCACTTAAATTTGGCGACAAATCACATAGTCATACACAATTTTACATTGCAATTAAAAAATTCTGGGAGAAAAAATATGCAATTGAATTTGATTTTCGTACTTATTATCCTAATGGAATTCTCTTTATTACTCCTGTAAGTAAAAAAAAATTGCAAAATAGATTTAAAAATGCAAAAATTTATTTAAAAAAAATTTTTTTCAGGGAATAAAACAAAAACCCTATTTAATGGTAGTTTTACGCGACGGACAATTGTCGTTACAAATAAAAGCGCGTCACAAAAAGGAAATTATTTTTAAATCCCCATTAAATGATGGAAATTGGCATCACGTTGTAATACGACATGAGGAGAGGAAATTAACATTGATCGTTGATTCACAAACGCCAAGAACAATAAAAATACCAAGAAAAATTGGTTTGGCGTCAATGATGTACATTGGCGGTTTACCAGAAAGTGGAACACCATTGCCCGAGCAAGCTGTGGCTAAATTAGAAACTCTAAAAGGATGCATTCGTGGTTTGAGATTGAATGGAAATATTTTCGATATGGTTGGATCAACGAGTAGGGCCTACAATGTTGGACAATGTTTTCCTAATGTTGAGAGTGGAGCCTATTTTCAAGACGAAGCCTACGCAATTTACAGTGAGTAAAATTTTAAAAATTTTAATTTTCCTACTTTCTATTTATTTTTTATTTAATTAGAAAATATTTATATAAAAATTGGGATAAATTTCTTATAAAAAACGTTAATCAGAATTTTTATTATAAAGTATTTTAGAAATAATTATTTTTAAGAAGAATTTTCGAATAAAAATTTGACGGAATTTCTTTTTATACGAATTTTAACATAATAAAATTTTTAACTACTGGATTTTTAACAAAATTCAATTGAATATTCCGTTAAATTAAAATTATTTTATATAAAAAGTCTTGTAAGTTAGTCAAAGCTGTTATTAATTTATTTAGTAAACAAATCGGCATGGTTAAATTAGTACAAAAAAAAATTTTTTATACTAACGAATTAATAATATTCAAAAGCGATTAGTCAGCCCCACATTCAAATTCGAGTATTGTTTTTTAATGTTTATTTGTTATTCATCAGTAATATAAAACAAACCTTGTTTTTTAAAAACCACTTCATTTTTTCGTGTGTCCATAGTCATATCTGAAACAAAAAAAACAATTTTTTTGAATTTCCCAAAGAAAATCGTTAATTATTCTTATTTTAAACTATTTTATTCGAAATAATCACTATTTTAGACGAATTTTCGAAAAAAAAACTTTACGAATTTACAAAATTTTATTTTTTAAAAAGAAAACATTTCTTTAATGTAGAAAAAGACTTTAAACTAGAAGGAAGCTTGGAACTGGAACTTGAATTTAAAACATCGGAACTTTCTGGTGTACTACTATCAATAACAGCGCCAAGTGGCTCACCATCAATGAGTTTGGAATTGAATAATGGAAAAGTAATAATGTCCGCCGATCTCGGTGACAATAATCCTCTCTATGTTGAGCAACGTTTTTCAAGTTCTTACACAGTTTGTGACAATAGATGGCACAAAATACAAGCTGTTTACAATGATGAAGAATTAGCACTCAAAGTTGATGATTTGGATCAAAAATATGGTCTTCCTGCAAATATTAATTATCATTCTCTCGATGATACGGCAGCGAGTCCACTTTACATTGGAGGTTTACCAGGTAAAAAAAAAAATAATTAATAATTTAACTTTAAAATTTAAAAAAACACAAATTTTTCGGCGAATATAATAAAAATAAATTAAATTTTTTTTTAGCTACAACGCCGAAGGGAACATTAATGACACGCGATCATTTTAATGGATGCATAAGAAACGTTATGATTGGTGGAGAACGACGAGATTGGACGGACATGACCGAATTGCACAATATTCATCTTAGTTCGTGTCCAGTTCAATGAAGAGGAAAAAAAAATTTCTTCGATGAATATTTATATATATATATATAGTTTCCAAAGATTGCACTTCGGTAGAGATCCAATCTATATATAGTGCCATAAAAAACACTAACGTCCGAAAAATAGAGTTTAATACTGCCGTGAAAAACTAACTTGTTTTTTTTTCTTATTTAGGTTATGTTGTCCCTTTTAGAAAAATATAAAGATTAAAATTATAGAAAATTTAATAGAAATAATAATTTTAATTAATAAAATTTTTCCATAATATTAATCTCTATTTTTTGGAAGGAGAAACATAAACTAAAAAAAAAGTTACGGTATTTACACAGCAGATTATAAGACTTAAAACGAAGCCAAAAGATGCTAAATCGTATTTTTTTTAATTAAAAAAAAGTAAACAAGAAAAGAAGGGATTGAGTGGATTCTTATTGGTTAGAGATACCAATAATAATAATAATAATAATAATGATAAATATGTAATTAGCAACATCACTGCCATATCAAGTACATGTATATATCTACAATTAACATTAATTTATAATGCAAATTAAAGCATAATAATTTTGTTCATATTAGAAGAAGAGAAGTTGTAAATCAGTATTTAATGTTACTATTTATTCAAATGATAGTTTTAATTTTATTTAAATCAACGAGACGCATAAGTTCTAAAAAAAATTATTCAATTTTATTACAATTTTCATTTAACAGAATTGGATTGTCTCCAATTTATTTTTGAGCCGAATTTTTATTTCTTTGAACTATTATTATTTAATTCATTTAACAATCTGTAGTATGGAAATGATGAAATAAAAAATTACCGACATAGAAATCTACAATATCGACTAATGGTAAAGAAATTTTTTAAAAAGAAAAATATAAAAATTACCTACATAAAAATCTACATTACCGACTAATGGTAAAAACCGAAAAATATCCATATAAAAATTACCGACACAGAAATCTACCTTACCGACTGATGGTAAAGAAAATTTTTTAAAAATTAAATATAAAAAATGACTGACATAGGAATCTACATTACTGACTGATGGTAAAACAGGAAAATGAAAATATAAAAAAATTACCGACATAGAAATCTACATTACCGACTGATAGTACCATCAGTCGGTAATGTAAATTTCTATGTCGGTAATTTTTTATATTTCCATTTTCCTGTTTTACCATCAGTCGGTAATGTAGATTTCTATGTCGGTAATTTTTTATATTTCCATTTTCCTGTTTTACCATCAGTCGGTAATGTAGATTTCTATGTCGGTAATTTTTTATATTTCCATTTCCTGTTTTACCATCAGTCGGTAATGTAGACTTCTATGTCAGTAATTTTTTACATTTTCATTTCCCTGTTTTACCATCAGTCGGTAATGTAGATTCCTATGTCGGTACTTTTTTATATTTCCATTTTTCTGTTTTACCATCAATCGGTAATGTAGATTTCTATGTCGGTAATTTTGCGCTTTTTTACCATCAGTCGGTAATGTAGATTTCTATGTCGGTAATTTTTTATATCGTCATTTCTATACTACAGATTGTTAAATGAATTAAATAATAATAATAATAATCCGTAGAAATAATAATTCGGCTAGAATTAAATTTGAGACATTAAAATTGTAAAAAAATTATGTTTATATGAAAATTTTTTGTATTTTAGAGCTTATTCAGGCGTATTCAATGAACAAGAGAATAGAATATTGTAGTGAGAGATTTGTACTTTTTATATAAATATATATATATCTAATAATAACATTAAAAGTGCCGTTACCTGCATAATAGCGATTGTCAAAAATAATGAATTAAGACTGATGAAACATCATTGTAAAAAATTCATATTTATTCGCTATTTGTATGTAATAAATAAAAGAAAAAGAAAATTGTCAAGAAAACTTTTTTTATATTATTCTGTTACAATAAATTGTAAGTAAGTGATTTTTAATGGGAGAGTAATAAAGAAAATACAACATGAAATTTAGTAAATTATAATTTATTGAATAATAGTACTATTTATTAAATCGTAGTATGTATATATGTAAATATTTTTTTTAAAATACAAATTTCATTATAATCGCACTTTATTGTTGTATAAAATGAAATTTTAAATCAATTTAAAATGGCAGTCATTGGGCTGGCGAATCAATTATTTCGGTTAATTAAACCAAAATTTAAAAAATATATACATATTTAGAAATAAAATGAAATTTCATATTTACAGAGAGAAAAAATTTAGAAAAGGCATAACTCTAAAAAATCTAAAATTTACTTTTGAAATAAATATTATATTTATTGAAGTTATTTAATTAACGAAAAGAAAAAATAGATGAAAATTTCGTAGATATAAAAATATGCAACAAAATACAAATAAAAAATTTTTTCTTTAATTTTTTAGAGTTATACTTATTTTCTTACATGTTCAATTATAATTCTAATTTACAAAACTATTTACATTTTTTATTTGTAAATTACAAAAACATGGAAGCCAGCCATACTTTTGATTCTTCAATAACATACATTTTTTTTCTTTTCTTTTGAACAAAGATAATAATTAATAAAAAGTAGATTTCAAATGCTGTTTATTATTTTATCATACATTTATAATTTTAAACATTTAACTCTCTAAACTTCTTTTGCTTTCAGATAGTGATAGAGCCGCAAGTATATAAGATACATATGAACAAAAACATAACATCTCCTTTCTTAAATTGGTTCAATATTAATAATTAATATTTATAATCCAAATAATAATTATATTAATTTTTTCTCGTTAAGTGATGAATGAATAACAATGAATTATCAAATAAAATTAATTATGTATGTCATGAAAAGGTTATTCTTATGAAGACAAATCGTAATTGAATGGATTTAGATCTCTGTTACATCAATATGTAAAGATATTTTTATTAAGGAGAATATTATATTTTAAATAATACCAAAGATTTCAGAATATATAAAAAATTGAGCCAATCAGGTAATTTAGATTGGCAGCCCCGCATCAGAGGTAGAGCATTTCAACCTTATTATAGATTATAAACCGTGAACAATGAGGAAAATGAAATATTAGTTATGATAAATATAAAAATGAATATAATATTTAAAAGCAATCGTTAGAAGACCAAATCGTAATTGCATGGAGAAATTAAAGGTAGTAAACCTTTTTATTATGAACCATAAACAATGAATGAAATGAATATAAAAGTGAATATAATCTGATATAATATAAAAAAGGGTTGTCATTAGAAGACCAAATCGTAATTGTATGGAAGTTATAAAGGTTATTACAATAAATATATAATATATTTATAATTCACCTTTTTATTATTAACCATAAACAATGAAATAAATTAATATAAAAGTGAATATAATCTGATATAATATAAAAAAAACGTTTTTTAAGAAGACCAAATCGTAATTGAATGAAAGTTCTAAAGGTTATTATAATAAATAGATAATACATGAATTGACGTTTACAATAGTAGATACCCTTCGAGTTAGAGGTACAAGTTTAAAAATAGCTTCAACCGTTAATGATTTAACTGATATTCATAATCGTATTTAAAAATTGACAGTTCCTTTAGATATTCCGTCACAAATTTCGATTTGGTTGATAACAAAGCAGATTATTAAATAGAAACGAACATTTCTATTTCTGATGATGTTTTGAGGTCATTCAAATAGTCAAGAGCATTATACATTATTATTATTGAGAAATAATAAATATATGGGCAAATCTCACGAGCTGAGTTCTTTTTGTTTAAAAAAAAATTATTTTCAATTTAGTGGGACACTTTTTTCTACCATAAATTATTATTTTTCTACCAAATATAAGTAAATTTTTACCCGCGTAATTCATATTTCTTAATAGCTACTCGATTTAAACCATATTTTTAATTTTTGTGCAGGTAAAACGTATTTTTAAGAGAAAATATTTTTAAACAAAGTTCCTAACTCCATTTTCCTTAATCTTAAACGTAAAAACATGTTCACAATTAAAATAGAATTTTATTTCAAGAAGGAAAAAATGAGTTTTATTTTAAGATACACACTAATTTCCATTTAAATTAAAGCTATCTTGATTTTTAAGACTGATTAAACTTACGAGTAATCTTTATAGAAGATTTTATTTTTACTGTGATGATATCCTTATTGATATCAATCGTTTTATACTCAGAAAAGCTACTCCAAGAAAAAAATCATCTCTGTGGCGAAAGATGGACGAAAATTGAAATTGGAAAAAATATCGAAATTAACCATTTCATATAAATTTCAAAAATTTTATTAGTACCAGACAAGATTTTTTTGATATTTTAGAGCAATTTTACTTATCTCTTTAATTTTCGAAAATTTACAATACTTTACAACCCTTTAAAAAACACCCCCTTACATTTGCCTAAACCTACATTCATCAAAATTCCACCCGGGATCGTTCAAATATATTTTTTTCTTCAAGGGCACTTTAAATAGACTAATGAACCAATTTTCTCGTGAAAAATTGTTCAATATAAACCCTCAATGTTAATTTTAGGGGTGAGCATTTTTCACACATATTTATTTAAACTAAAACAACAAATTACAAAAAGGATATGTACATTTTTTACGTATAATTTGTTGTGCTCGTCGAAAAACCCTAAGCATTAAAAACGATTGCTCAAAAAGTTATCGTTAAATGAAAATTAGATTTAATGCGAATTACATCAGGATTTTCTCTATTTCTTCGATTTCAGTGACCATTTTTTATTTTTCACACTCGTGAGTAGTATTGAAAAATGTAAATTAAATGTGAATTGACAATATGGAGATTTTTTGCGGCACCGATATCGCAGTACGCAATTTGTAACCAGCTCGTGAGATTTCCCCATATAATATAATTATAATATACCTTTTTATTTTGTTAAAATTTTATCGAACTGTGTTGTAAAATTGATAATTTTAAACTGTAAAAGGCCTCGAAACATTATTATTATTAAACTTTTTGTTATTATCCATAAACAATGAGAGAAATGAATAAAAAAAGTGAATATAATCTGATATAATATTAAAAGGATTAAATTAGAAGACCAAATCGTAATTTCATGAAAGTTATAAAGATTATTATAATAAATATTTTTGGTATTAACCCAGAAACAATGAAATAATTAAATAAATGAATATGAAAGTGAATATAATATTTAAAAAACTAGTCATTAGAAGACCAAATCGTAGTTGCATGGAGAAATAAAGGGTGTTAAAACATTAAATTTTTAATATTTTTGACAACCAAAGTTCAAATCGTAATTGCATGAAAGTATAACGCAAGTTTACGATGAGAATATTTTGGTTTTTTTTGGTGAGTATTGTACGATAAATTTTTTTTAGTTATTCTTTGCAAATAAACGTGGTTTTGCAATATTAAGACTAAAAATTAATCGACAATATTAATGAGGCCATGTTAATCAAGAAACTTGGCTTTTTTTTTGGAAAATTCTCTTTTGCTGGTGGGAAAATCTAGTACAAGGACAAAAGGAATATTATCCTTAGTGACCGTTTTCACCGTGAGGATAATTTTAATCTATTGAGAGATTAAAGGCTGTAGATTTATTCTGCGTCTGCGCAAAAATGTTTGTATACAACTTTTGCGCAAACGCAGAATATTTCTCCTGTCTTCAACTTCAGAAAAGATTAAATTTAAACCACACGGTGAAAACGTGCTCTTAGTAATGAGTTAATATTGCTACAAAGTAGCGTAATTATTTAGAAATGAAATATTTCATTAAGAAAACATTTCGCATTCCATGAAGTTAAAAAGAAAAAATTAATATTTTCAAATTAAAATAATTTCAAAGTTTTTGGAATAATATAAATATTGAAGCTGTTAAAGAGGAATTTTTCCTTAGCTTTCTCACACAAATATCTGATAGCATTTTTAATCTTTGTTCAAAAATTTGAAGAACCAATAATATGTTATATTATTATAATATAAAAATAAATATTTAACATTTTTTTTCACAATTATAACCATTATTTTGATATAAATTTTTGTTTCTCTAATTATCGAAATTATTCTAATTTTGATTCTACTGTACTTATCTTATCGAAGCAACACAATGTCGTTCCAGAAAGAATTAACAACATTCCAATGTAAGTATCTGTAAAAAAAAGTACGTAAAATATTAGCTAAATTTAAAAATTTTCAATTAGTAGTATTAAATTTTATTCAAAAAAATTTATATTTAATTTTTCAGTATTTTTAGATTTTTTAGTATTAGTGAAAAATTTTAATTAAATGAAAAAAAAGTAAATAAAATATATGCATATTCATACTTCTGTGAATTTGTCCTTCGCCTAAAAATTTTCCAGTTATGGCTGTTATTAAGAATGTCAATGAATTTGAAACTGGAATAGCCAACGATAAATCAGTTCTCTGTAGTGTGAAATAGTAAAAAACAGAGCCAATTTGATTTATCACAAATGGTGTTAAATACTGGAAATAAAGAGAAAAAAAATCGAACTTTTATTACATTTATTACAATATATGCTAAGTATTTTTTAGAAATTTTATTTATTTTGAAATAATTATTTATTACAAGGCTGCAATTATTTAAATTAAATTGAATTTTAATTGAAAATTTTGGAAAATCATTGAATTTTAGTTGATTTTGAAATGAAATTTATGAAAATAAATTAATTTTAATAAATTTTGAATTCAAATTTTTGAAAATAATTGAATTTTAATTGATTTTGAATTTAAATTTTCGAAAAAAAATTGAATTTTAGTTGGTTTCGAATTGAAATTTTTAAAAATAATTGAAATTTTGTGAAATAATTGAATTTTAATTGATTCTGAATTGAAATTTTTGTAAATAATTGAATTTTAGTTGCTTTTGAAGTTTGAAAATTTTGAAGATAATTGAATTTTAATTTGATTTTGAATTAAAATTTTCGAAAATAATTGAATTTTAGTTGATTTTGAATTGAAATTTTTGAAAATACTTTTATTTTAATTTGTTTTGAATTGAAATTTGGGGAAGTAATTGAATTATAATTGATTTTAAATTAAAATTTTTAAAAATAAAAGAATTTTAGTTGATTTTAAATTGAAATTTTTGAAAATAAATTAATTTCAATAAATTTTGAATTGAAATTTTTGAATACAATTGAATTTTAATTAATTTTGAATTGAAATTTTCAAAAATAATTGAATTTAAGTTGATTTTGAATTTGAAATTTTTGAAAATAGTTGAATTTTAATTGATTCTGAATTGAAATTTTTGTAAATAATTGAATTTTAGTTGCTTTTGAGTTTGAAAATTTTGAAGATAATTGAATTTTAATTTGATTTTGAATTAAAATTTTCGAAAATAATTGAATTTTAGTTGATTTCGAATTAAAAAATTTTAAAATTAATTGAAATCTTGTAAAATAATTAAATTTTAGTTGATTTTGAATTGAAATTTTGTGAAATAATTGAATTTTAGTTGATTTTAAAATGAAATTTTTTAAAATAATTTTATTTTAATTGGTTTTGAATTAAAATTTGGGGAAGTAATTTTATTTTAATTGGTTTTGAATTGAAATTTGGGGAAATAATTGAATTTTAGATGATTTTGAATTGAAATTTTTGTAAATAAATTAATTTTAATAAATTTAGAATTGAAATTTTTTAAAATAATTGAATTTCAATTAATTTTGAATGGAAATTTTCGAAAATAAATTAATTGTAATAATTTTAGAATTAAATTTTTTAAAAATAATTGAATATTAATTGATTTTGAATTGAAATTTTCGAAAATAATTGAATTTTAGTTTATTTCGAATTAAAATTTTTGAAAATAATTGAAATCTTGTAAAATTATTAAATTTTAGTTAATTTGGAATTGAAATTTTTGAAAATAATTTTATTTTAAATGGTTTTAAATTGAAATTTTTGAAAATAATTTTATTTTTATTGGTTTAGAATTAAAATTTGGGGAAGTAATTTTATTTTAATTGGTTTTGAATTAAAATTTGGGGAAGTAATTGAATTTTAGATGATTTTGAATTGAAATTTCTGTAAATAAATTAATTTTAATAAATTTAGAATTGAAATTTTTGAAAATAATTGAATTTTAATTAATTTTGAAATGAAATTTTCGAAAATAAATTAATTGTAATAATTTTAGAATTAAAATTTTTAAAAATAATTGAATTTTAATAATTGATTTTGAATTGAAATTTTCGAAAATAATTGAATTTTAGTTGATTTCGAATTAAAAAGTTTTGAAAATAATTGAATTTCAATTGAAATTTTGGAAAATTAAAGAAATTTGAGTTGATTTTGAATTGAAACTTTGGAAAAAAATTGAATTCTATTTGATTTTGAATTGAAATTTTTGAAAATATTTGAATTTTAATTGATTTTGAATTGAAATTTTTGAAAATAATTGAATTTTAATTGATTCTAAATTGAAAATTTTTGTAAATAATTGAATTTCAAAAGATTGTGTTAAATTGCAGACAATAATTATAAGAGTTATTTTCAATGATTTCTGTTGATGAAGAATTTATTAGAAATCATATAAAAATAAAATTGAATTCCAAAAGTTTTTAATTGAAAAATGCTTTCAGATAATTGCAGTTTCGAAGAATATTATAAAAATCATTTTAAAAAAAAAATAATTAAAATTTTTGCAAATAATTAAATTTCAAGTGATTATGAATTAAAAAATTTTCTCTAATTTTATTTGCTAATTTCGTTTTTCGAATTATAAAAAAATTATTAAAATAAAAATTTTAATTTAAAAAATAGTTTCAAGATAATTGAATTTATGAATTGAATTTCATTAAAATTATTAAAAAAAAATAATAATTAATAGTGAAGAATTTTAGTTTAAAATTTGTTAAATAATTAAAATAAAGAAAATCTAAAGAAGATCTGAATTTTATACAAAAAAATAAGTATTTTGTTTAAAAATTTCTTTTTAAAAATGTAAAAAAAAAAATAGTAAAATATTCGCATTTTATTAAAATAAATCGAAAATGTCGTATAATCCGATTTTTGTAATTTAAAATGAATGTGAATCAAATTAAAATTTTTTAAATGAATTTTTTTTTTTTTTTTTTAACTTAAAAAATATCAAATTTATACTTGATAAAAAAAAATACTATTAAATAATAAAGTATTGAAAAATGGAAAATAAATTTTATTTCCGCCTTAAATAATCGAAAATGGATTTGCTTTACACAAATTAAATAATAAATAAACAGGGCTTGATAAAAATAGGATTTTTTTTAAATTAAAATTTGATTTTCTTAAAAAAAAATTTTTAATTTTTAAAAAATACTATTTTTATCAGCCCTGTTTATTTATTATTTAATTTATGTAAACCAAATCAATTTTTGGTCCATGAAACTGGAAATAAAATTTATTTTCTATTTTTCAATTTAATAACAAAAAAAAAAATAAAATAAGAAAATTATTAAATTACCTTGAAATTCGTAAATAGAAACAAAGTTTCTTGAATTAGCTGCTTCAGTCGAGATGATGCTTTTATTTTCTCAATGCCAACAGCACCTTTTTTCATAAAAGGATTTGTTGCGCCCCAAAAAATGGCCACTAGTACCAAAAGAAGTATCGATTCTTGAAAAAGAAAAAAAAAAAATTTCCCCCTTTAAATAAATTTCTCCAAAACTTCTTTGCTATTTTTTCCAAAAAAAAAAATGTTACATAATTTAGTTCTATTTCAAAAATTTTACTAAATAATTTAGTAATTTAAAAATAAATAAATAAATAAATTTAGTTTTTACTTTCAAGAATTTTACTATATAATTTTCAAAAATTAATATTACGTATAAATTATATTATAAGATAATTATGACGATAAATATCAGCAAAAAAAAAATGGAGCCATTTTACCGCTGCCAAAGGCGATATAATTAAATTACCAAAAAAAAAAAAAAAAATTGAAACAAAAAAATTACTCACCAATTGAAAGAGACATTTTTTTTTCTTCCCGTGATTTTTTTCTTTCTTCAACTTGGTAATAAGTTTTTATTAATGAGAAATAAAAGACAAAATAAATTTGCACAAAATTGTACAGGCATCAAATTTCTAAAACAGTGATTAGAAAAATTCATTTCTTTTTTTTTCTGAAATTATGCTTCCTAACCTTCAAATATTTATTGAAACACAATTATCACGTTTGAAATTTAAATATTTCTTACGTTTTTTCGAAAAATTATAAATGATTACTTTTAATTATTTTGGATTTCAGAAGCACTATACATTAAACTGAGTTGAAAGACATACAGAAGACAAGAAATGATCGGGGAAAAAATGGTGGTCGGATGGAAAATAATGACGCCTTTGCAACGCCATCTATATAACCATGCTTATTATCGAAAAATCCTGTTTACATTTTTCTTCTTATAAAATCTTATTTCACAAAAAAAAAGGAATTAAAAAAAAAATTATTCTCATTTAAAAGAAATAATATTTATTTTATTAATCATTTAAAAATTGTTTCAATTGTTTTAATTAATTTGGAGGGATTTTTTCGACCAATAGAAAAATTTGAAGGAAATTGCAAAATATTATGGCGGGATATTTAAAATACTAATTTTAAACTGTTGATTGTTGAATAATAATTAATAATTAGAAATATAAAATATTTTCTGGAAAATTTCTATAATAATTATAATTTCTATAGATTATTTATTTTATTATTTACAGTAAATAATAATATTAAATATAAAAATAGTTTTTTTTTTTAAGTAAAATTTGTTATATCGATCGATTTCAAAAGTCGAAAATTCAATAAATCGAATTTATGTGCGCGCGCAGTGGCGGCAAATTTTTGATTTCTCTTTAATTATCTAATTCTATCGTAATTTTAAATAAATCCAAATCAATAAATATAAGATAATAATAAATGATAAAATAGAAAGATATTAAAATATTTATATCAGTATTATAAAAAATTATTCCAAATATATTTTTATTTTTTGTAATAGTAGTAATAATAGTAATAAAATAGTAATAAAATAGTAATCAAATAGTAATAAAATAGTAATAAAATAGTAATAGTAAAAAAAATAGTATTGGCAATAAAAAAATTTTTGTAAAAATTAAATGCGGATATAGTAAATATATATTTTACCTTATAAAAATTTTCTCATGGAAAATTGTAAAAAAAAATTCCCTTTTTTAAATTTTCCCGCACTTAATAAAGGTGCATGCGCAGTGCAACAAAATAAGAACCAATAAACGACAATAATTTCACCCTAGACCAATAGAATTTAAAGTCTCGTGACAATCTTTTAAATTAGTCTTAATTTAATTACACATTTTTTTTTCTCTCTTTCTCTCTTTCTCTCTATCTATCTATTTAGTTTTTGCACTTTTTCCAAACACGTGGTGTTTATTCCATTATTATTTTTACGCACATGACTTTTATTTTAATACTATCCTTACTTTTTTTTCGTCACATTTAAAATAAGGTATTTTAATATAGAATTTATAATATAAACATGATTATTTTTCTAATCAAAATTTTTCTCTATAAAATATAGTAATTTTTTGTTTTTGTTTTTTTTTTACTATTGTTACTGTATTAATATTTTTAAAAATTGTATTTTTTTTTTTTTTTTTTTGAATTCTAACCTAAAAATATGAATTTGTTTTTTTTTCGATCTATTTGGAATTTTATTTTCATTTTTTTTTGTTGGTATTTAAGATTTTTTCGTAGTATATAGAAAGATGGAAATTTTATTTCCGGTTTTATTAAAAATGATACGGAAAATAAAAACATTAATAATAAAATAATAAATAAACGTTAATTTAAATAAAATATATGCTTTTTGTTATTAATCGTCAAATTATAAATAATTTATTAATTAACATGTTAATTTAAATAATTAAATTTTATTCGAATTTTTGAATTTTGTTTTTTGTTTTAATTATTTGAATTTTGTTATTTGTATTTTTGTATCATATTTTTTTAGTTATTATTATTATTATTATTATTATTATTATTATTATTATTATTATTTTATTTCTTTTGAATATAAATAATTAATTTTAAATTTACAAATTTTAAAAAACAAAAAAATTTGCAAATTTTAAATTATAATTAAAATTTATTATGAAAATTTGTAATTAAAATTTGTAATTTTAAATTTTTGATTAAAATTTTGCAATTAAAATTTTGTAATTAAAAATAATAAACTTTTACTGAGTTCCAAAAAGATTGCCAATAATCGAATATTTAATTATTAAAAATAATAATGAAAATATGTAATTAAAATTTACAATTAAAATTTATAATTAAAATTTTTATTTAATATATTAATTATGAAAATAAATAATTAAAATAAAAATTAATTATAATTAAAAGAAAATTTTTTACTAAATTTTACGATTTAAATTTATAATTAAAATTTTTATTTATTATATTAATTATGAAAATTTATAATTAAAATTTGTAATTAAAATTTGCATTTCAAATTTATAATCAAAATTTGAAAATTAAAAATATTAATTAAATATTATTTTTAAAATTTGTAATTAAAATTTGCATTAAAAATTTTTCATTAAAAATATTAATAAAAATTTGTAATTAAAAATTTGCTATTTCAATTTTTGATTAAAATATTGTAATTAAAATTTACAATTTAAATTTATAACTATATTTGCAAAATTGAAATTTATAATTAAAATTTTTTAATTAAAATTTTTAATTTATATTAGTTATGAAAATTTGTAATGAAAATTGGCAATTTAAATTTATAATTAAAATTTTGTAATTAACATTAATAATAAAATTTTGTTATTAAAAATAATAATGAAAATATGTAATTAAAATTCACAATTTAAATTTATAATTTAAATTTTTATTTAATATTTTTTAATTATGAAAATTTATAATTAAAATAAAAATTAAATAAATCAAATAAAAATTTGTTATTAAATTTTACGATTTAAATTTATAATCAAAATTTGTATATAAAAATTTCTTAATACAAAAACTTTGTTAATTAGAATAAGTTTTAATTATTAATTAAAATTAAATTAATAAACCAAAAAAAAAAAAATAAATAAAGAAAAGAAATTATAAATCAATTTTTTTTCCTCCACAGAAAATGTAAAAATAATCGAAAAAAAAATATTTTTTTTTTTTCTTCAAACACATCGGAAACAAAAGTAAAAGCAAGGAGAAAAAAAAATGATTAAAATTCATCGTTGGAGGGATAAAAAATTACAAAACAAAAAATTATGAAACAATTTTTTCTATAAATGTGAAATTTTTTCCTTTTTCTTTTTTTAAACAAAAAAAAAACACACACAATGAAACGAAAATTCACAGCAATGAAAACTGACGAATTTGAAGAAAATTCCAAAATTGAAACAACGACAAATCATCATTGTCATGAAATTAATAATTACAATAATGAGGCTTTAAAATTAATACAAATATTTATTAATTGTGGTGGAAAAAATTTTACATTAAACATTATGGCGGAATATACAATTGAAAAAATTAAATTACAAATAATGGATAAAACACAAATTCCAATTGAATATCAAATTTTAAAATATTCCAGTACAATACTCAATGATAAAATGACCGCTGAATTTTATAATATCAATAAGGAGGCAACAATATTTTTGAGTACACGAACATTGGTGAAGAAATTTTTATTTTTTTCACACAATCATATTAAATAGAAAAAAAAAGAAGAAAAAACCAATTAATTATATTAAATAAAAAGAAAATAAACAAAAATTAATCATATTAAATTTAAAGAAAAAAAAAATACTATTAATCATACAAAAAAAAAGAAGAAAAAGAAACGATGAAAATTTTTCTTTAAAATTTATAAAAATGAAAATCTTTCATTTATTCTAGAAAATTGTTTGCAAAAAAAAAAAATATAAAAATAATAAAAATAATTAAAAGTTCCTAAAAATGGAGATGCGGAAAAAATGCTTTCACTTCGTTAAGTGAAGAACTTTAAAAAGAAAATTAATTTTCTCTTTTTTTTAATATGTTATTAAATTGAAAAAAAAAAATTCTTTGTACGATTGTCAATAAATATTTTTATATAGAATTTTTCCTCTTTTTTTTTAATACTAAAATAAATACCTATTTTTTCAAAAAGAACCAAATTTTCAATCGGTTAAAAAAATAAAGAAAAAATTTAATTTTAATGGTACTATTATTTTATTATTTATCATTTTCATAGTACAATATTATTTTGAAAACTGAAATTATTTTTTTAAATTCCTTTTATTTTTATTTTAATTAATTTTACATTTTTTTTTTATTTTTATTTTCTTTTATTTTTTATTTAAAAAACAAATTTTAATTCTTTTTTATCTAAGATTTTAATTTATTATAAAAAATTTACATTACTAAATAAATAAAAATTTTTTTAAAAAATTTCGTTACAAAATTAAAGAAATTCAAAAAAAAAAAATTATATTTTAGTATCTATTAAAAAATAAAATATTTTTTAAAAAAATTTCGTTACAAAATTAAAGAAATTCAAAAAAAAAAATATTATATTTTAGTACCTATCTATTAAAAAATAAAATATTTTTAAAAAATAATAAATAAATTATTGTAAATTGAAATTGAACTAAATTGAATTTCTAAAATTATAGAATTTATTGAATAAATTGTAAAGAATAATTTTTTTTTTTTTATTTCCACAGCATCACAACATTGGGATCACGTTCAACAAGATCTTCAATTTGTGCAACTGTTTGTCCAGTTGAGCAGCAAATTTCATCGAGATTATAAGTGCCAGTGAAATATTTATAAAGAATATTATTTTTACATTCCTCACTCAATGTTCCCGGTAATCGAATTGGATACTGTTAAATAATAAAAAAAAAATTAATATATCTATATATATATATATATATATATAAAAACAATATTTTTCCTTTTTTATTGTTCTTAATTTTTGAACTGAAATTTATCTTATTTTTAAACATAATAATATTTTTTCCTTTTCTATTTATTTTCAAAATTGTATTTTCTATTTTTAAATTTATTTTCTATATTTTGTTACGAAATTTTATTATTTCTATTTTTCAAAATTTAAAAATTAATTTTCGAAACTTTATTTTCCTGTGTTTAAATTAATTTCATTTTCTACATTTAACAAGAAATTAATTAATTTCATTTTTTACATTTTACAAGAAATTAATTAATTTCATTTTTTACATTTTACAAGAAATTAATTAATTTTCTATTTTTCGTAATTTTTAATTTCTTTAATATACTTGTCAGATTTTTATTTTTTTTTTGTTATTTTTCTTTTTCCAAAAATTTGTTTACTATTTCTTTTTCCCAGTTTTTTTGTTTGTATTTTTCTTTATCGAAAAAGATTCGACTTAATTTTTTCTTTTTTTTTTTTTAAATTTATTAGAGATATTTTAAAAAATTGTTACCTTATAAACGCGACGAATTAGTCCCTCAATTAAACCAAATTGAACGAGGCGCCTCTCGTTTATTCTCAAACTCTGGGGATTTAATCTCTGACATAAATCCCTCATACTGCTGCCGTGTGTCATATTTGAATACATTCGAAAAATGTCCCTCAAAAATGCCGGTTGCCTCGCTTTAAAGGGAGAGAGAGAAAAAAAGACAAAAAATTAAAAAAAAGAAAAATTAAAAAATACAAAAATAAAAAAAAAAAAAAATTAGAATAATTACATTTGAAATTTTACAAAAAAAATAATATTAATTAATATTCTAATTGAATAAATTAATTAATAAACAGAATCTTTCTTTACAGTTTCAAAAATAATTCTTTTATTAATTTAATTAAATTTTTGAAAAAAAAATTTCCTTCTCAAATTGTGGCAATATTTTGTAAAAAAAAAAAGAAAAAAGATTAACTGCTACTTTTTTCTATTTTTCATCAATAATAATATTTCAAAGAAAAAATTAAGAAATAATAATTAAATTCGATAAAAATTTCTTTTTTCTTTTCTTTTAGTTAAAATGTAATTTAAAAAAAAATAATAATAATAAAATTCTCACGACTCTTCGAAGAATATTCTATACATTTTTCCTGTAAATTTAAATCCTCAGCCAGTTCCTTCAATTTTGGAGTTGTTGCATAAACATTACTGTATTGAAATATTGGAATTAATGTCACAACTCCGTAATATCTGAAAAAAATGATTTTTTTTTTAAATACTAAGAATTAAAATAATAAATAAATATTAAAATAGTAATTAATAATACTAATATTGATAATAATATTAAGGGCGGAGTCACAACCTTTATTTTGACCCACTTAAATTTAAATTATTAAACGATGTTATATTTTTTTTTTCATGCATCATTTGGATTCTAAAAACAAAAAAAGAAAATTTTAATTTTTGACCATTTTAGAATTTTATTTTCTGAAAAAATTAATATTTTTTGAAAATCCATGCGAGAGATTTTAAAGAATCATTAAAAAAAAGTGTGGAAAAAATTTGACAATGAAAAATACTTAAAATTGTGTAAGAAGATATATATATTTAATAGAAGAGTGCAATGATGTTTAATTCTTTCTTTTTTTTTGAAAAAATTAAAATTTTTAAAAATCCATGCGTGAGATTTGTAAGAATCATTAAAAAAAGCGTGGAAAAAAATTGGCGATGAAAAATAATCAAAATTGAGAAAGAAGATAGATATTTAAAATATTAATTTTTTTTCTTGAGAAATTAATTTCTAAAATGGTCAAAAATTAAAATTTTATTTTTTTGACCATCCTGTATGTTTATAGGATCCAAATGATGCAAGAAAAAAAATATATATCTTCCTACGATCATTAAAATGTAAAGGATTCAAAATGAAGGTTGTGACTCCCCTTTATAAAAATATTGGGTCCAACCATATGGAACGTCATGTATGACGATTTCCTGAGGTTGGACTTACTGGAAGATACGTTTCTAATCGGGTTCGCGGATAACGTGCTTTTGGGACGAGATAAATCTTTTACAAATTAAAACTCGATGATATTCTGCGACAAATGGGGTCTTGGTTGAATCGACATGGTCTAAAAATGGCTGTCGAGAAAACCGAGCCTCGTCACAGATCAGAGAGACTTCCGATTCCCGCGATTAGAAATTGGAGGATCTGTAGTTTCATGGGGAACAGAACTGAAGTACCTGGAAGTGACGTTGGACAAACGATTGAATTTCGGACAACATATTAACATCTCGTCACTCCAAACCACCGAATGCATGGGAAACCTTTCGAGGATGATGCCCAATATCGGTGGCCCCAGGGAAAAGAAACGTAGATTAGTGGCAACTGTGGTTCAATCAAAGCAGCTTTATGCTTCCCCCTGTTTGGGCTTCGGCCCTAAAGTTCCATAGCATCTCTGACAGGCTCCTCGCGGTCCAGTGAGAACCGGCACGGAGAATTGTGTCAGCCTTCAGAACGGTGTCTACTTGCGCTGTTCTGGTACTCGCTGGATAAACGCCAATTAATTTATTGACAATAAAAGGGAAGGAGATCTTCCATCTTAACAAAGATCTGGCGGGTACTTCAGAGCATAGCGATAGACTCAAAGCGATAATACACAGAGAGTCCAGAAGTAGACTCGTTCAGAAATGGCAGGAGAGATGGGATTGGGAGTCTAAAGGTAGGTGGACCTGATTCCCCTTCACGCTACATGGTTAGTTAGGAAACACAGTGAAGTTGGCTACTTCGCCGTGGCGCTTTAGATTAGAGCGCCTGTAGCCCACTGCATGTCGTAAAAGGCGACAAAAAAGGGGTGAGGAGGGTTTTACCCATTTAGCTAAGTACCGCTTCGGTGGAGAAGCTGAGATTCCGCCAGTAGAGTTAAAGTCTCAAAAAGGTTGTGGTTTTTAGTGGGTCGGACAGAACAAGAACGGTCATCGCCACATAATCTGAGAATACGAGCTCCAGGTATCTGACTTGGAAATAGGCCTCCAGGGTTATGCAGATTTTCCACTTCCCTCCTAAAAAAAATATAAATAATAAAAATCTTACACGAGATTTTGAACACAACTTTTGACGAGATTATTATCGACATCGGCCTCAACGGCAATTCGCGAAACATGATTAAATCCATCAATGTATGGCAATACTTGTTGAGTTGTTAAATCCCATTGATCGCTGCGAAATGCTTCGCGTCCTTCCAAAAATATTGGCACCTGATGATCTAATACTGGCTGTGGTTCAGGTGCCAATCGCACCACTTTTAAATGCGATGTCATCGTTCCTTCTATTAAAACAATTGAACAAAAAAAAATTGATTTATAATGTCTACAATATTAGAGCTGATTAATTAATAATAAATCCGATTTGTTCGATTCAAATCTGATTTTTTTTTCAAAAATACGATTTTTTCGAATTAAATCCGATTTTTTTTTTGTAAAGAAATGAAATCCGATTTAAATCTATTTTTTTTATATCTAAATCAAATTTCTTTTTATTTGCGTAACATTTTGATATATTCAATTTTTTGTTTTTAATATCTAATAATCAAAATTATTTTCGAAATTAAATTGCGATCCTTACCAGTTAGTGTGCACATTTTATGTAAATTTAAATCTTGCATCACGTGTCTCAACATTTCAGCAAGTCGTGTTTTATCCTCGGAAGCTGAGAGAAATCTATTTTCAATTTCTAAAGCCATCTAGAATTAAATTTATTAAAACAAAATTATATATATTTTACAATTTA
This sequence comes from Leptopilina boulardi, assembly GCF_019393585.1. Classification (NCBI taxonomy): domain Eukaryota; kingdom Metazoa; phylum Arthropoda; class Insecta; order Hymenoptera; family Figitidae; genus Leptopilina; species Leptopilina boulardi. The sequence continues at coordinate 1,390,390 of NW_026138000.1, read as the reverse complement.
CAATATTTTTATTTTACAATTTATTTTTTGTTTGAAATTAAAAAAATAGATTCTCTTTTTTTAAAAAAAAAAATAATTGAATTTAGAAAATAATATTAAAAAAAATTTTTAAATAATTAAATAAATGTGCTAAATAATTACTTTTGGAAAATATTATTAATTAATAGAGAATAATTTTTGCCGTTTTATAAAAGTATAAAAAAAAATAAATGTATTAAATAATTATCTTCAATATTAACCAAAAAATCGGACATTTTCTTTACAACCGGTTCATAATGAACTGTACGCGCTTCAGAATCACAAACAAAACAGAGATTAAAATAAAATGCATTTCTCGCATATTTTTTGTCATCAATTTTCACCGGGAATCCAAGAATTTTGTAGTCCTTTAATGTTCTGAAAATGAAAAAAAAAAACATTTTTCACAAATATAAATTTTTAATTAAAAAAAAAAAATAAAGTATAATAATATTATTTATTTTCAGTCTAATGGCCTAGAAATGTACTTGGTTTACATATAATTACTGTGCATGTCTATTCACATCCATCCTTAAACATATACATATCTATACATAAATTTACAATAAACTTAACGGCAAACCTCTTTACTTTTAAATATTTTATCTATATTATATACAGCTTTTACTATTTTTTTTATCATATTTATCATTACATCTAATCATATATAAATTAACCTTGTCAATATTTACATCCGTAATTAAATTATTAGTACCTAAACATTCTTTGAACAAATGATTAAAAGAACACCAATCTTTTTCACATATTCTACAAATCCATACACTTTCATTTGCCCAATATTTATTGGTTCTTTCTATATTTCCACATCTAATTCTCGCTATAGTTTCTTGTTCCCACCCTATCCTTAGTTTTTTTTTTCAAATAATATGGTAATCCTTCAATCAATATTTCCTTGTACCTAGAGTTATATTTAGATTCACTTATATTTCCCATTCTAACCTGATTTTCTATATCTATATCTCTTTTTTTTTATTATCTCACCTATTTTTCTCTTTTCAATCCTATATCTTTCAATTTCCATCGTGCTATACCCCAAACTATTATAAAATTTTTCCCCTTCTTCTGAATATTTATCCCTATTTCCCAATTTCCTTAAAATAATAAAATATAAAATAAAAATAAATTTTTATGAAAAATCAATTAATAAAATAAATTATTAATTAATAATAATTATAATAAATCCTTTGAAATTTCCCTAAAAAAAAAAAATTCCTAACGAAAAATCAAAGTATATATATATTATTAATTATTAATTGATTTTTAAAGATTTTTAAAAAAGAAGAAAATATATTTTTTTTTTATATACCAACACAGTAATTGTACTTCGTTGAAGTTGTGCCTTTGGAATAATATAAACGCTCACATTGTCGAAAATATCTTTCGAAATAAAATTGTCTGGTACCTGCAAAAAAAAAAAAATAATAACAAAAGTACAACAATTAATAATAGTAATATTAATTAACAATAATAATATTAAATTTCTATTCTTTTTTTTTAAGCCCATATAATAAATTATTTCGAAAATTGCAAAATTTAAATTAAAAATCAAACTCACCTGACAAGTGATTTTTGGACCAGCAATGTGATGAAATTCTGAGAAAAATATACATCGAATTGGCCCTTCCTGACCTTTTTCGTCAAGATTTATCGAATACGTCGTCATATTTTTGTTTTTTTCTTTCTTTCTTTTTTTCATTAAAGAATCATTATTTCCCCCTCATGAAGAACGATTTTTTTTTTAATTTTGTGTTTAAAATTACTATCCTATAATTATATCACGAATTATATATATCATATATATATATACATACACTGTAAAAAAAATTTTATAAACATTTACCTTCTTGAGATAAAATTTTGAGGTTATGTACTCCCGATCAGCTGATGATAATCACACATCTCTCTTTCTCTCTACTTTTTTTTTGTATTAATTATTTTTTTTTAATTCTTTCAAAAAAAACGCATATTTACGTTACAAATAAAAAATATGCAAACAATTAAATAATATATATATATATATATATGTAATTTCTCTCTTTTCTAATTAAAAAAAAAGTGTTTTAGAACAAAAAAAAATTCAAAATTCCCGCGTATAATTCTTGTGACCAATGAGCAATCGAGTATGTGTATTTCTCCACAGCCCTGAACTCTTTAAGAATGTAAGCAAGAAATGAAAATTTATATTCAAGTAACGGCCATTCCACGATGATCGCACTAGTTCTCGTCCGATCACTAAAGTTAAGCATCGTTGGGCGCGGTTAGTACTTGGATGGGTGACCGCTTGGGAATACCGCGTGCTGTTACTTTAATTTTTTTTTTTCTTCTATTTATTTATTAACAATTTATTCTTACATTATTATTTAATTTAATTACTTTAAAATTTATAAATATACTTATAAATAAATATTATATATTATAAATATTATTGTATAAAATTTCAGGGTGTCTAACTGCTAGGAAAAAAATTCCCTGACTTTTCACTGACCTAAATTACAATAAAAAATTTTTATTTTAAACAAATAAAATTTATTTCGATACAATTAAATCATTTACCAGTCTATTATTGACTAATTTCATATTTATTTGAACCAAATAAATAATGTATCGTAAAAAATAAAATATTTCAGTGAAATAAATAAACTAATTTGGGGGGGGGGCGTATAAATATTTTCAACATTTAATTTAAAATAATTTTTACGGCGTCAATTCTTAAAATATTAAATTTTTATTTAGTAAAATTAAATAAAACAGATTTTATAGTACTTTAGTATTTTATAGAATTTCAAATTAATAGAAATTCATTTTTAAGGAATTTTGGTCAAGAAAATTGTCTTGAATTAAAAATTTTGAAAATAATTGAATTTCAATTGAAATTTTGAAAATAATTAATTGATTTTGAATTGAAATTTTGGAAAATAATTGAATTTCAAATAATTGAAGAATTTATTAGAAATTATAGACAAAAATTTGAACTTAAAAAAATTTTTTAAATTGCAAAATGAATTCAAATAGGTAGTTGAATTTTGAAGAATATTATAAAAATCATTAAAAAATAATTTAATTTCCGGTGAGAGTTACAATTGAAATTATTAAATTTCAAAAAAATTTAGAAACAATTAAATTATAGAAGCTTTTAAATTAAAATTTTTGAAAAATAATTCAATTTTAGTTTATTTTGAATTTCAAATTTAGAAAATAATTGAATTTTAGTTGATTTTGGATTTAAAATTTTGAAAAATAATTGAATTTTAGTTGATTTTAAATTGAAATTTTTGAAAATAATTGAAATTTAGTTAATTTTAAATAATTTAAATAATTTTAATTCAATTATTTCCAAAATTTCAATTTAAAATCAACTAAAATTCAATTATTATTAAAACAGAATTTCTATTTAAAAAAATTCTTAATTAATCCACTTTATACAATATTTTGCTAAATAGAAATTCGATAATTTAATATTCGACACCGTGAAAAATTTTTATAAATTAAATATGAATATTAGCATTAAATAATAAATAATTCGTATTAATGAATAATTTACTTTATTTGAAGTTGAAACCGATAAAATAAAATTCAAATAATTTTTATTTATATTAAAAAACCAAATATTTCACTGAAAAAAATTAATTGTTATTAATTAAAGAAATTCCCTGACCTTTTTCTGTTTTCCCTAAACGTTAAACACCCTAATTTCTTTGGAATAGCGATATATTTCTCTAGAATAGCGAAAACTTTCGCTGTTTTAGTGAAACATATCGCTGTTCTAGATAAAGATTTTTTTTTTTTGCGTGAAGCTTTTTATTTATTTAGTCACATGAGCGAGAGAGTATATAATGAGAAGAGTCTTTTAACACCATAGAAACAATTTAGTCCAGCTGTGAGACTATTATTATTTTTTATATACAGGATAATTTTTATGTTCCGAACCTCCTAAAATTTTTTTTTAATTCCATTATTTTTGTTTAAAAAACAAAAAAGAGAATAAAAAAAATTTCCTATGGGCTCCAGAACATAAAAATCAGCCTGTATATTTTTTTTTCCTTATATAGCAGAGTAGTCATATTATTCCCATGACGAAATAATCACATAAAATTTTTTTTTCAGTCAATTTATTAAAAAAAAAAAAAAAAAAAAAAAAAATATTCAAACAGTTTCGAGACGTATAGAATTTATATAGAATATAATAAAAAAATATTATATATAATCTAATAATTCGTATTTAATATAAATTTATAAAAAAAAAAATTATATAAATTTTTTCTTACATTTATCTATGATATTTATTTATTTATCACAGTTGGCAATTCTTGTGAATAAAAAAAAAATTAAATTAAATTAACGGTCGTTTATAAGCGTAAAGTTTCTCGTGATCATAAATACTGTGTATTTTTTCATACATATGTTTAAAAAAAAAAAGTAAATTATCATATTGTCCACTATAAGGTAAACATAATTGTGATAATTCACCAAATTCATTTTTAATTACTATTTGATTTTGCTGATAATTATTAAATGCACACATATGAAATTCAATCATAAATTGATGTATAGCTTCAATTGTTGCTAAATACCATCGTGGACTTTTTTTTTGATGCCTCCAAAATTGTGATATTCGTCCTTTTAATATCACGCACGGCAAATCTGTTTTTATAACAATTTTTTTTTTTATTTTTATTATTATGAATTTTTTTTTTTTTTGTGAAGAATAAAGTGGAAATCTGTTACACCAAGGAGGGAAAACTCCTTATTATTATTATTTTGCTTATGAGGCTTTTGAAAAATAATTCTTTTTTTAACAAAAAAAAAAAAATTAATGTTATTATTATTACTACTATTGTTATTTTTACTATTATTAATTTATTTTTTTTTTAGTTGGGACTTTTGGGAAATCTGCATACAGATATAATTAAAAATAATTTTTTTTTTACCAAAAAAAAAAAAAAAAAGAAAATGAATAAAAACAAAAACTAAAGAATTATTTTTTCTCTCCTCTCTTTAAAATTAAACAAAAAAAAAAAAAAAAAATGTTCTTATTACCTCTTAGTTTCTGCTCTTTATAAATGGCTTTTGTTTGTTGCCAAGTGCTATCAATAAAAATTGCTCGCGTTATTGGAAGTCCTGATATCAATGAATTCTCATTGTTTTTTGTCCATGATTCGAAAAATGAATCAACGCTCGTTGCCGTTTTGCTGGGAAATATGAGAACAATCTGAGAAATTCAATTATTTAGTTTTTCTTTTTTTTTGTTTTTCGTAAAAAATATAATAATTTTATTGTAATTGTAATTATAATAAAACAGAAAATAGAAAATAAAATATATAATTATATCAATACCTTTTCGTCTGCGGATAATAATGGAAAATCTGGATATGTGTAAATTTTCACATTTTCCGAAGCTAAAATTGTCGCGTGAACTGCCGTTGATTTTCCATCAATTTCCCGTGAATGTTTTATAATATCTATTTTTATCGGTAACTGTAAGTAAATTTTCATTAAAAAAAAAAAAAAAATTTTTCCTTTTTTAAAAGAAAACTTAATATTATTATTATTTTTATAATTTATTAATAGTCCATTGGAAAAAATATTTATTTGATTCAAATAATCGGGTTTTTTTTTTTAATATTATCAAATAAATATTTGTATCAACTAAATATTTATTTGCATCAACTAAATATTTATTTCTATTAACTAAATATTTATTTGAATCAACTAAATATTTATTTGCATCAACTAAATATTTATTTCCATCAACTAAATATTTATTTCTATTAACTAAATATTTATTTGAATCAATTAAATATATATTTCTATTAACTAAATATTTATTTCTATTTACTAAATAATTATTTGCAACAACTAAATAATTATTTGCAACAACTAAATATTTATTTGCATCAACTAAATATTTATTTCTATTAACTAAATATTTACTTGAATCAACTAAATATTTATTTCTATTTACTAAATAATTATTTGCAACAACTAAATATTTACTTGAATCAACTAAATATTTATTTCTATTTACTAAATAATTATTTGCAACAACTAAATATTTATTTGCATCAACTAAATATTTATTTCTATTAACTAAATATTTACTTGAATCAACTAAATATTTATTTGCATCAACTAAATATTTATTTTCAACAAATAATTACTATTTGAGTCAATTAAATGGTATTTACTTCAAATACAGAAATTATTGGTTCATAAATAAAGTTTATTTAATTTAAATATAAAAATTATTTTGTTTAAGTAAATTATTAACACAAAAAGAAAAAAAGAATTGTCTATTGTAGAAACAACCTAACAATTGAAAATTAACAGTAAATTTAAATCTCTTTAAAATATAAATATAGACATAACCTTACTTTTAACCGCGATTGATAAATTTTTTATATTATTATTATATATATATATATATAATTATTATTAATTTTTTTTTGTTTTCTTACCTTAACTTGTGGAATAATTTTTTTATCAACAATTAATGTGTAACAAGTGTAACAAAAATATTTTCTTGACTTATTACATTTGTCACAAGTTCCACGACCATCAACTTTATCCAATACACTAGTGTCATTTATTTTCATCTCACGAAATGGTGCTCTGTCAATTATTTTTTGTGTTTCTTCCAAAACATTTAGATTTTCCATTTTTTTTTCTTTTCTTTTTTTTTTAAATATTTACATATGTAAATAATATTTTAAAAACAAATTTACTATATACTTTTTAGTATACCAGGGTTGGGTCATTCAAAGTGAGAGATACTCGATATTAACGTTCCGATATATCGATGTTCGATATCGATAATTCGATCAATAAAATGAATAAAGGTGCTTTCATACCTGCTTTAATTTTTCGGCGAGTGATGAATTTTCAGGGTACGGTCACACGACTTTTGGAAAAACCATTCTTGTCTTTCTCTCTCCTATTACAGACGCATAAGTTTGTCTCACTCTGCATTTTCCGTCTTTGGGAAATGTAAGAAAATGCAGAGTGAGACAATCTTATGCCTCTGTCTTAGGAGAGAGAAAGACAAGAATGGTTTTTCCAAAAGTCGTATGGTCGTACCTTTAAACCTAAGCAGAATGAAATCTCTAATCGTAAATCTTAAGCTTTTACATGAGAGAGAAAAGGATAGAAATATCTTTTGTCCTTTTCTCTCTATCTCATGTAAAAGCTTAAAGGCCTGAGCAGAATAGAAACGTAACCGTAATCGCAATCGTAAACAGAAGAATGGGTTAGAGAAGGATAGTCATATATTGTTGTCCTTCTCTTACTAATTCTTCCGATTGCGATTCCGGTTACGTTTCTATTGTGCTTTGGCCTTAAGATTTACGATTAAGGCCTGAACATTATAGAAATGTAACCGGAATCGTAATCGCAAACGCAACCGAAATAATGAGTTAGAAAAGAATAGATATATTGTTTTTCCTTCTCTAACTCATTATTCCGGTTGCATTTACGGTTACGATTCCGGTTACGGTTCTATTTTGCGTTGGCCCATTGGTTGTTCACAATGAATCAACTACTGGACAACCAATAAGGTTTGTGTATTTCAGAAAATTTAAAGTGAAGAAAATTTTTTACTTTGTCCCCACTCGCTATTAGTTATAATTCTCGTCAACTACCAAACCCTGCTCTACTGAAAATTTAGTGACTTTTTGGTTAAAATTAAAAGTTACTATAAAGTCACTAAATTTTCACTAGAAAAAAAATTTTCACTAGTGAAAATTTAGTGACTTTTTAGTTAAAATTAAAAGTTACTATAAAGTCACTAAATTTTCACTAGTGCGATAGTTGACGAGAATTATGACAAATGGCGAGTGAGTACAATGGAAACCCACCGTAAAAAAGTGTGAAATGTGACGCTTCACGAGAGAAGGGACCTATCCCCGAAATAACATTAGGCTCAGTTTTCCGTGCACCGTACATGAAAACTAAGCCTAATATTATTTCGGAGATAGGTCCCTTCTCTCGTGGAGCGTCACAAATGGTTTCACCATACGTAAAACGTTAACGAGTAACGAATAACATGCACGGAAAGGGACTAAAAACGCATTTCTTTTGTAAATATGTAATATAGGTTATGTTTTCGGTTTTTTTTTTAAATGTAAATATATATATATATGTTTTTCGAGTTTATGTGTAATTTGAATTGTTATTATCACGAAGTAGTATAAGGAGACATTATCACATATGGCGCAGCTCTAACGGAATGTAGCCCTATTTTCGATATTCACAGTTCTCAAGTTTTCACCAATCTAATTACACTTGCGCCTCTAGAGGGAAACCTCGGTATTAAAATCACATGTTTAGAGAATACAGAGTTTAATATCACAATTTCCCGCGGTTGGCGCAAGTGTAATTAGATTGGTGAAAACTTGAGAACCGTGAATACGGAAAACGGGGCCATCTTTTATATACAGCGATATATCTCCTTATGGCGCATTCACACCTTTTTGGCTGCCTGCCTGCAGGTTACCATGGCAACGCACGTGTGTGAGTGAGACAGAAAATTTGAATATTGAAATTTTTAATTTTTCTGTCGCACTCACTCTCATGCGTTGCCATGGTAACCTGCAGGCAGCCAAAAAGGTGTGAGAGCGCCTTTATACTACTTCGTGGTTATTATGGAGCGGTCACACCTCGTCTGCAGGAGCAGTTGCCAATGGCAACCATGTAAGAGTAAGAAAGATGGAAAATCTTCTATCTCTCTTACTCTTACACGGTTGCCATGGGCAACTGCTCCTGCAGCCGAGGTGTGACCGCTCCATTATTTGTCATTTTTTGAATTCAAAAATAATAGAAATAATAAACAAAAATAAATTTTTTTAAAAAAAATATCTAAATAAAAATTGTTTAAAAATAATTATTTTCCGGCAAAAAATATATTTCTATTTAGAATTATATAGAAAAATATCTTGACAATTTACCGATATATTCTTGAGTGATATAAAATATTAATGACTTCGATATATGAAGGGTTGAAAATGCGACTATTATCATTTTATACATATAATGACCCTTTTGCAGATATATATATATATATATATATATATAAATAAATAATTACAGCTTAACTGTACAATAATAAAAATACGACTTTCTATCATATCGAATTACATATTCATTTTCTAAGTTGCAATTCATTCGATTAAAATTGTAATAAGATAGGGTGAATAACTATATGGAATAATAAATGTGGTTTTACTTCATATACACAATAACGCAAGAGCCTATCTATAGTTCCAAGTCAATTGAAAATTTGTTTCATCTACAAGAGAACATTGCAAAAATTTAGTTACATTATTAAACTTCTATAATAGTCATTCAATTTTTTTAAAAAATTAAAAAAAAAAAATTTAAGAATTTCTAATTGAAGAAAAAAGAAATTTAGAAAACTATTTGAAAAAAATTAAAAAATGTACAAAGGCGAACTTTCAATAAATCTTTTTATATTTGCCGGTGTTTGGAGGCCAATAAATTTGTCATTATTTATTATGAAATTTTTTTATAATATATTGACAATTTTTATTATTATTCTTTTTTACTTTTTTGATATTTCATTGTGCATTTATCTTATTTTACATTCATTAAATAATATTGACGAATTCGCAGAATCATTATGTTGGTTTTTGGCAGCAATAGTAACTTGTGTGAAAATGACAAATTTTATCCTAAGACGAAATGATATTATAAAATTGATAAATATTTTAAATGCACATTGTCTAAAAACTCGTGACAATATTGAGAAAATTATGCAGGACAAATGTGATTTTACAGCTAGGTCAGTGATTGTATAATTACAATAAAAAAAACCGATTTCTTTGATTCAAAGAAAACAATTTTTTTAATTCAAAGAAATCAATTTCTTTGAATCAAAGAAATTAATTTCTTCGATACAAACAAATTGATTTCTTTGATTTAAAGAAATTGATTTCTTTGATTTAAAGAAATTGATTTCTTTGATTCAAAGAAATTGATTTCTTTGATTCAAAGAAATTGATTTCTTTGATTCAAAGAAATGTTTCTTTGACCCTACATCAGTGTTAGAATTTTCTTTGATTTAGAAAATTTAAATATATCTCGTTTCAGAAGGAACACAAAATATTTTTTTATAATAACCTCAGCAACAGTTTTAGCAATGACATGTGGAGGATTGGCAAAAGGAAAAGATAATATCAGTTTACCATTAAAAGCATCATTACCATACGATTATAAAAATCAGAAATTAGCATTTTCTTTAACATATATTAGTCAATCATTGTGGCTTTATTTATCTGGTTTAGTTACAGTTGCATCTGAAACATTTGTAATGACAATGTTGATTCAAATTTGTTCTCAGCTTGATATAATATGTTATCGTCTAAAAAATTTGCCATATTTATATAAAAATAATAATAATAATAATAAAAGATCTATTCTTTTTAATGAATTAGAAGAGGCAAATATTATTAAAGACTGTATTGTTCATCATAATTACATCTACATGTAACTTTCATCTATAAGAAAAAAGATTTCTTTGATTCAAAAAAAAAAAAAATTATCTTCGTTTCAAAGAAATTTTTTATTTAATTCAAATAAATATTTCTTTGACCCTATATCAACAAAAAAAATTTTATTTTGAATGAAAGAAAACAAGTAAAACAAATTGATTTCTTTAAATCAAAGAAATCTTTTCTCTAGGTGTATATATATTTTTATCATATCCCTCACAAAAAGGTAAAAAAAAAATAAAAAAATATTTTTAAAAAAATTACAGGTTCAGTAGTAAATTAAACGATATTTTTAATATTGTATTTGGTATTCAATTTTTCGGATCAATTTTAAATATCTGTACTCTCGTCTTCAGTATATCTACAAAGAATACAATTAATGATAAAGTTGTCATTCAATGTATTGTATTAACAAATGTTTTATTTCAAATATTTCTTTATTGTCATTTTGGAAATGCAGTTATGTTAAAAGTATGTACAACTAATTATAACTATTCAACTTAATTACATAAATGCCGTTCTTCCGGTTTGACGGAATTTTAAAAAGTTGTGACACTTCTACAATAGTTTTATTAGTTTATGGCGTCAACCAACCATGAACTAATAAAATTATTATAGAAATGATACGACTTTTCAAAATGTCGTTACACTTCTACAATAATTTTATTAGTTTATGGCGTCAACCAACCATGAACTAATAAAATTATTATAGAAATGATACGACTTTTCAAAATGTCGTTACACTTCTACAATAATTTTATTAGTTTATGGCGTCAACCAAACATGAACTAATAAAATTATTATAGAAATGATACGACTATTCAAAATGTCGTCAAACGGGAAGGACAGCATTTATGCAATTGGGTGTAATTATTATTGATGATAAAAGATTAAAATAATAATTAATAATAATAATAATAATTATTATTATTATTATTATTATTATTATTAAAAGTTAATAAGCGGTTGGTTTCCATTGTCCCCACTCGCCATTTGTCATAATTTTCGTCAACTACCGCACTCTGCTCTAGTGAAAATTTAGTAACTTTTAATTTTAACAAATGAAGTTACTTAACTTTTACTAGAGCAGGGTGCGGTAGTTGACAAGAATTATGACAAATGGCGAGCGAGGAAAATGGAAACCATAATCAAGCCACTCAGAAAAAAGTCACTAGGAGACTAGTAGAATAAAAATAATTAAAATTTTTTTCTATAAACTAGAGTTTGAAACTAGCAAATGTATTAAGTATGATGGATTGGACAATATTGACAAAAAATACAAAACAAGCACTTCTTCTAATTTCGATACGCACAAGAAATCCAATAATTATAACAAGTGGATCTGTTATTCCAATGACTTATGATACTTTTCTCACGGTAAGTTTACTAATTTACTTCATTTATTAAACGTATATGCTGTTCTTCTGGTTTGACGGCATTTTGAAAAATCGTGTCACTTCTACAATAATTTTATTAGTTCATGGCTAATATATACGCCATAAACTAATAGAATTATTATAGAAGTGACACGACTTTTCAAAATACCGTCAAACCGGAAGGACATCATATGGTTGGTTTCGATTATCTCCACTCGCCATATGTCTTAAGTACCGCACCCTGCTCTAGTGGAAATTTAGTGACTTTATTGTTAAAATTAAAAATTACTATAAAGATACTAAATTTCCACTAGAGCAGGTTGCGATAGTTGACGAGAATTATGACAAATGGCGACTGGGTACAATGGAAACCAACCGGTGTATATATTTTAGGCTATATCCACAATAGGCTTCATTAAGGTGCTTTTATACTATCTTAGTTTTTGACGGATAAGGGTACGGTCACACTATCTCATGCATGCACTATGCATGCATGCAGAAATATTTGTCCGGTCACAGTTCAACAAAATCTAGTAAATGTTTAGTAACTTTCTAGTTACAACCGAAATTTTTGGAAAATTACTAGAAAGTTACTAAACATACACTAGATTTCATTGAAGTGTGACCAGACAAATGTTTCTGCATGCATGAGATAGTGTGACCGTACTCTAATGCATTTTCACTGTATTTTATTGGCTCTAATAATATTCCATTTTCACGGTGGAAATGAAATATTTGTCAGAGCCAATAAAATTCAGTGAAAAATGCATTTCTCGCCAAAAACCAAGAAAGTATAAAAGCATCTTTAAGCCAAACCAGAATATAAAGTCGAATACGAGAACAGTACATGAGATAGAAAAGGACAGAATTAGCATCTATTCTTTTCTATCTCACTTTCCAGTTTTCTATTCCCGTATCCGTTAATTCTTTCGGCTTTTGTTTATTCATGTCCTTAGGTTACTTCTACAAGAACTTTTTTCATCGACATGAAGGCCTGAGCAGAATAGAAACGTAACCGGAATCGTAATCGCAAACGCAACCGGAAGAATGAGTTAGAGAAGGGTAGACATATTGTTTGTTCTTCTTCAACTCATTATTCCGGTTGCGTTTGCGATTAAGGCCAAAGCAGAATAGATTCTTGAACGGGAACGCAACCTTGAACGGAAACGTAAGAATGAGTGAGAAAAGAATAAAGATATTTGTTATCCTTCTCTTACTCATTCTTACGTTTCCGTTTACGATTGCGTTCCCGTTCAAGAATCTATTCTGCTTAGGCCTTTACGATTCCGGTTACGTTTCTATTCTGGGTTGGCCTTGAACAAAACTTTGCAATGTCGATGAAAAAAAAAGTTCTTGTAGAAACAGCTTTATGTTGAACATGACATAAAAAGAGCCTATTGTGGACGTAGCTTTACAATAACGTCTATTCTCACAATTTTATTGTTAAAACAGATTTTGAGAACATCTTACACAGCTTACAATTTACTTCAAAATTCGAACGCATAATATATTTGTTTTATATAAAAAAAAAATATATGTGAAAGAATTTGAAAGAATCCAAAAAAATTATTGTTAGTATCTTATGTAATATACACAAAATTGCGGATTCAAAAAACGGATTGAAAAGTATTAAAAAACAAATTTTTTATATAAAAAACAAGTATTCGTTTTCATAGAATTTCTATCGAAAATTATTGATAGTATTTATACGCAATATACACAAAATCGCGGATTTAAAAAACAGATTGAAAAGTATTAAAAAAATTTTTCTTTCAAATTTTTTAAGGGGATCGAATTACTTTTAGGGAAAATATATATATTTTTATAGTGGAAAAAAAACTTATAGGTTATGTTTTTTTTTGTTAAATAACTTGTATGGCGTAGCCAAGTTTCAGAACTTTCATAGAGGTTATGTTTATGATTGTTTTACCATATTTAAACTATCATAAACATAACCTATTTTTTTTTTTTGCTTCTTAGATGCGCGCTTTCTTCATCGCACCCTCAACATATTTAAAAATCATAAAAATGGTGATTCAAAATTATGATTGCATTTAAATACATCGAAAATAGTCAAATAAAATTTTGCAGAAAATCTCAGCTGCTTTAAAATATCGACGAAAACGTTATTTTTAGGGTTCCGTACACCTTCGATGTACCGACGGAGACCTTATGAAAAAGACTCTTGCGTCCGTCTTAGCTTTGTGTCCCCCCCCCACCTTAACTTCTACATTTTTGTATATGAATTCCTTTTTGGTTGATAAGGGCGCACTCACACCTTTTGGCTGCCTGCCTGCCTGCAGGAGTTGTCATGGCAACGTGAAGGAGTAACAGAGATAGTAAATTTAAATTTGAATTTTCTCTCTCTGTTACTCCTACACGTTGCCATGACAACTCCTGCAGGCAGGCAGGCATCCAAAAGGTGTGAGTGCGCCCTAAATTCTTGCAACCTGCGTTTTGGTCACGCCTACCTCCCTTTCCAATCATCGATATATCGATATAGGCCAAAGCGCAGGTTGCAAGAATTTATCCACCAAAAAGGAAGAAGCTCTTGCTATTTTAGGTAGACTATATGTCGTACTTCGTGGGCATCAATTTTATTCTTTTAAAGTACATCACTATTACTATAAGAATATAACCATTATACTTATTTAGTTAGGACTTACTTAAAACTAAAAAAGCATTATTTCATACTTTAATAGGTAAACGAAATTGTATACTAATAAAGGATAAAGCAGTTTGGTGCTAAAATACTTAGTTTATTTTTTCCGTGTTAAGAACTGCCATTTAGTACACATACGTATTTTTACGTGTAGATTACAGGAAAAATATAGCGAGACAGATTGGATTTGATGGCTACGAGCTAGAAATGAAAGAAATCGGGTTTTTTTTCGAAAAAATTACCCTGTCCCCCCCCCCCCCCCCTTTGCCTTCTACATTTTTTTGTATATGAAGAAGTGCAATTTAGTACACATACGTATTTTCACGCGCGTAGATTACAGGAAAATTATAGGGAAACTGATTGGATTTGATAGAAGTCGGTAGACAATCACGGTTGAGCTTAGGATAAGTTCGATTGGGCCTTGCGCAATATGCCGATAATTCGTGAATAGGTACTCAGTAGGCAGTCACGGTTGAGCTTACGATAAGTTCAATTGTAGCTTACATATATGCGGTAATTAGTGAGTTAAATATTTAGCCATGTTATTTATTGAGACACATGATCATACGAAACAATATTTTTGGCAAAAAATTGTAACACAAATTTCACATTGAATGAAAGTAACAAAAAATAAAAATTAAACAAAGTAGATATTTAAATGTGTTTCTTTATTTATATATCTTTATTTATTTATAAAAAAAAAAAAGTTTATTATTGTTGGTGTACGGAACCCTTGAATTAGTGCGAGTGTAACTCGCATTTTTTTTTTTATTTAAAAAAATTTCAAAAAAAAATCTAGAAAAATTAGAACTTACTTCAAATTTAATAAACAATTTTAAGGGACAATTAACATAATAAGGCAAAATAAAAAGTAGAAAAATTCGGTGGTACTTACAATTTTAATGAGTTCAACAGAATCTACAATGTGCAGTTGAAGTTTCTAATCTTTTTTTTTTTTTTTTTTACTCAAAAACGAAATAAAATACAATTCACTATAATAATAATATTATTAATAATAATAATAATCATAATTAAGAGCCTGACACGACCGTTATAATTGAGAATCACACCGACAATTAAAACATTTATTTCACTAAATCTACTTAATGCGGACAAAAAAAATAAAATAAAACTGCGTTTTCTTGACTTTTTGCCCTGAGCTTACACAAGTACATTTTGTTTTCTTTTTCAATTAAAAAAAAAGAAAAGAATCTTGGCTTCCGTTACCCGCAGTCGCCAAATCGAATTCCTTTTTTCCGTTTAGCTTATACATAAATATATAATATTTGCATCTTTTTCAACGCAAAAAAAACAGCAAAAAAATAATAAAAAATAAAATGTTAAAAGAAATATAATATTTAAATACTGTGCCTTTTTGCAGACTCTGAGTTTCTCTAGACAAAAAGAAAAAAAGAAACAAAAGTTACTAAAAAAAAAGAGATAAAAAATAAATTTAAAAAAAAATTAAGTTTTAAAATATTAAATTTTTATTAAAAACTGCGCTGTTAAAAAAAAGTTCAAAAATAAAATTAAAATGTTTCAAATTCGCGAGTTTATTCACCGTTTATTGAATATATTTTTTTTTTTTTTTTTTTTTTTACTTTTTTCTCTTTTTCTTCATCTCAGAAATAAATAATATGCGCCAATCATTTAATTTTTTCACACAAAAAACACAGCGACTGTAAAAATTTTAATTGATTGGCTCAAAAATTTTTTTTTTTTTTATTTTTCAGATCCAAAAAAAAAAAACACTCGCACTATTTTTTTTACAATAAATCTCGATCGCAGAAACGATGCAGTTTTTTTTTTTTTTGTTTGTTTGTTTGCTTTTTCGTTTTTAAGTTAAAAATAATACTTTCATAGTCGTCACCGATTTCTAAGACAATATAATAATAATTATATAGATAACAGAGCAAATTATAATCATTATATTTGCACTTGAGTTCATTTTATATAGAAAGAAGAGTACAAATTTCACTTTTTTGCTTTTTCTTTTCTTCCTCGTTTTTTCATTTTTGTTTCTCTCTAAATTATTTTGTTTGTTTTTTATTATTTATAGACTATTATCATTAAATAATGTTTGTTAGTTTGATTAGTAAGCTTAAAATTATTCAATGAATTTTTTTTGGAAAATTTATTCTCACTCTCTCTCTCTCTTTCTTTTTTTTCTTTCTCGCTTTCTTTCACTCTTTTTGAATTTTTTTTTAAATTTAACTGTAATTTTTTCTTACAATAATTTTACGAGTTAATTTTAATTTTGAATAAAATATTTAGACAAAAAAAAAATCTTAATTTTTAAAATAAAGAAAATAGTAAAGTAACATTAAAGATTTATTTTAATTTTAACTAAATTTTAATTAAAGTAAACAAAAAAAAAAAAAAGGAAAATTAATTTCAAATTGATTCCAAATAATTGAAAAAAATTTTACTGTTTTTTTTTTTCTAATTTTGATCAAAATAATCCGAAGTTTCAATTTAAAAAATTTTTTTTAAATTGCAAATATTTTTTACGCAAAAATTGACTGAAAAAATTAATTTTTTTTTTTGCAAAAATCGCCCGAAATTAATATTTTTTTTTTTTGTAAATCAAAAACTCGTAAAATTACATAGAAAAAATTATCATTTGAGTATTTTGAGAAAATTAATAAAACAAAAAAAAAGGAACTAGTTTATTTTCTTTGGATTAAGCAAATAATTCAGAGACATAAAATTCTAGGGAAAGGAAAGGGGGGGAATTTTTTTTTTTTTGGGGGGTTCGGGGTAAGAAAAAAGGGAAAATTGTACTTTTCGTAAAAATTAAATAATCTTACACACGGTACTAATGCCAGGGCACTAAAAAAAAAAAAAGGAAATTTTTTTTTTTTAATTATTTCCACGAGGATGGTCTCTCTCTCTCTCTCTCTCTCTCTCTCTTTCATTCGGTTTTTTTTTCTTTTCTTCTTTTATGTATGTTCACGAGACATATGAAACAATGTCCGTTTTTCTATTTTTTTTTTTTTTTTTTTTCTCATCATAACAAATATTAATATTTCGACGAATAAATAAACTTCGCTACAATTCTAAAGGGGGGATTTTGGGCGGGGGAGGGAGAAAAAAAACATTTAAATTATAAAGTTAACGCGTCGTCCAACAATTGTTTTAATTCTCTCGTATGTTGGGCTTTACTTCCGGTTGCTGGTGATGCTGCCGTTGGACGTCCAACATACCTGGAAGGAGGGAAAAAATATATTTATTTTTTCTTCTAATTTTTCGAAAAACTAAAAAATTAATATTTATTTTTATTACTATTTTTTCCTTGTAAATTTTTGAATTATTTCTCATTTTTCTATATTTATTTATTTTTTTTTTTTTAAATACGTTTCTTTCCTTTTTTTTATTCTAAACTAAGTTTTTTCTTTTTCATTCTAAATTCAGTTTTTTTTATTTTTATTCTAAATTAATTTTTTTTTCTTTTTTATTCTAAATTTAGTTTTTTTTTTATTTTTCTTTTTTATTCTAAATTAAATTTTCTTATTATACTTATATTCGAAAAAAAAAATTAATTTCCTATTTAGTAATTTATTTTCGTAAAAAAATTTTTTTTTCTTTCTTTTCAAAGAAAGAGATTTAATTTCTATTTTTTCTTTCTTTTCTTTTTTTTTTCTTTTTAATTACCTCGTGATTCTTTCGACTGGTTTTGTCGATTCCTCAGCTTGTGATTCGAGAGTCGGTTTCTTGTCCTCTGCCTTTGAGGACGAGAACAATGTACCAAACCATCCCTCGCTTTTAGAATCTTCATTACTGCAACACGGCCCAAATTTTTCACTTCTTATATAAAATTTTATTTTTTTACTATGCAATTATTCTTTAATTTTTTTGTTTTTGCTATTTTTAGTGCCAAAAAAGAATTTAATTAAATATAAATTGTATACAAGTGCGCTTAACAAGCTTTTCAAATGTAAGTGACAAATATTTTTAAACACAACAAAGAAGCATTTTACATATTGTTTTTTTTTCTATTTTTAATTAATGATAAATTAAATTAAAGTAAAAAAACATGGGCCATATAAACAGTAAAATTTCAGATTCAATGATTTTTTTTATCTCTCTTTTTTGTTTTCAAAAAAAAAAAGGAACTCTTTCCTTTTTTTCAATTTCTATTTTTTTTTTTTTTTTTTTTTTTTTTTGTTCTTTATTTATTTTATATTTATCCCAGCGAAATTTTTTTTTTTTTTTTATATAATTATTTTGTTCCCTTTATTTTTATATAAATAAATAGATAAATTGATATTTATTAAAAATCTTTTTTCGAATAAAAAATTATTGAAATAAAAAAAAAAAAATTTTTTTTGTGCAAACTAATGAAGAAAATGAGAACAAAAAAAAATTTTTATGCACTTTTTTCCAGAAAGAGAAATCATTGACTCTTTTCAAAGAAAGAAAACATAATAATGATAATAATAATAATAATAATAACAATAATAAAAATGAATAAAAATAATAAAAATTTGTAAAATGAGAAAAATTTCAAAAAATGAATGTACAAAGAATACAAAGGAAAAAATGTACAAAATAATAATAATATTAATAATAATAATAATAATTAATTATTTAAATAATTGAATAATAATAATAATAATAATAATAATAATAATAATAATAACAATAATAACAATAATAACAATAATATTAATATAATAAAATTAGTAATAAATTATTATTTAAATAATTATTAAATGAAAAATAAAAATAATAAATTTGTTTATAAAAAAAATTTTACGATTAAAATAAAAAAATATATATATATATTTAAAATTCAAAAAAATAAAACAGAAGCAAAAAACGAAAATAATTAAATAAGCGAAAGAAATTAATAAAAAAAAAATAAATTATTTTATTTAAAAAAAAAAAAATAGAAAAACATTGTTCACTTACCTTGTAAAAAAAAAAAAAAATTAGTAAATTAATTTAAAAAAACAAAAAAAAATGAGTGCAATAAAATAAATATAAAATAATATCGAGAAAAAAAAAAAATAATCAACTTACGAAGATGTCCTCGATCCATTAAGAGCAGTATTAAATCTCGGTTGAACATAATTCCACGCTCCTTGATTTTTATGTTCCTCCTGGCACCAAATAAGTTCAGCTGATGGATATTTCTCAGCTTCCTTTTTAACAAGATCGTAGGGGAACGGCGAAATCTTCAAAAAAGAAAGTAAAATTTTTTAATTCAAAAAAGAAATAATCTAAATTCCAAATTATTAACAACAACAAAAAAAAACAAATATGATCGAATAACCAAGTAGAAAAAAAAAGATTTTGGCGCGAATTTAAAAAATTCCAATTACAATATTTTTCCAATAATTTTCCTATTGGTCAATTTTAAAAATCGCGCCAATTTCTTTTTTTTAGGTTATGTTTGTTCGAAAATTTTGCAATTTCGGTCAAATTTCGGAAATAATTTTTTTGTTTTTTTCTTTGTAATTAATTATTGTATAATTTTTTTTTAATTATTGCTCAAAATAAAGAAAGTAATTTAATTTTTATAATAATAATAATAATAATAATAATAATTTTATTTAGAAATATATTATTATTATTATTATTTATTTGAGTCAACTAATAATTTTACTAGAAATATTAAAAATAAAATTATTTTTACTATTATTTATAATTTTAATTATTATTTTTATTTATTTATCAATTTTTTTTTTTTTTTTTGCCAAATACCTGTTCGACACGTGCAATTGCAATTTTATCGTCGAGTCCACGTTCATTTCTCGATTTTTTCAAATCATAATAAACTTTGCCCGAGCAGAATATAATTCTCTTCACTGAATTTGGACAATTTGCAGCGACGCCTTCCTCTGGTATTATACGTAAAAATTGTGTATTCTCCGTCATTAAATCAAAACTCGATCTTGCCTCAGGATGTCTCAATAATGATTTTGGTGTCATTATTATTAATGGCTTACGGAATGGTAGGGCAATTTGACGACGTAATATGTGAAATAAATTCGCTGGCGTTGTACAATTTGCAACAATCCAATTGATATCATGTAATTGACGTACGGCGAATTCCTCACTTTCAGGTGGGAAATAATCGGGATCATCGGCTGACATTTGCAAGAAACGTTCGAGACGAGCGCTCGAATGCTCAGGACCCTGTGAGGATGAAGAGAAAACAAAAAAACAAACTTCAAAAAAAAAAATTTTTTAGTCATATGGGAAATGGAAAAAGATTTCCTAAAGCATAAAACTTGTTATCCTTAGGCACAATATTTCATTAGGTATAGGGCTTTCTTAGGCACAATTATTTTTTAGACATTAAACCTAAGCCTTATGCCTAAGGAAGCCTTAAACCTAAGCCATATGCCTAAGCTTCCTTAGGCACAATACTTCATTAGGTATAGGGCGTCCAAGGCACAATTATTTTTTAGACATTTCTTCCTTAGGCACAAGGCTTCGTTAGGCACATGACTTAGGCACTATATTTCCTTAGGCATAAGGAGCAAATAATTAGCAAATAATTATGCCTAAGAAAGCCTTAGGCCTAAGGAAACCTAGTGCCTAAGAAAGCCTAGAGCCTAAGGAAGCTTTGTGTCTAAGGATGCTTTATGCCAAAAAATATTGTGTCTAAGGAAACCTTGTGACAAAGGAAGCTTAGTGCCTAATGAAGCCTTGTGCCTAAGGAAGCGTAGTGCCTAAGGAAGCTTAGTGCCTAAGGAAGCTTAGTGCCTAAGGAAGCTTAGTGCCTAAGGAAGCTTAGTGCCTAAGGAAGCTTAGTGCCTAAGGAAGCTTAGTGCCTAATGTAGCCTTGTGCCCAGGGAATAAGGCTTCCTTAGCACAAGGCTTCGTTAGGCACAAGACTTAGGCTCAAAACTTCCTTAGGCTCTAGGCTTCTTTAGGCACTAGGTTTCCTTAAGCATAAGGCTTACTTAGACTCAAGGCTTCCTTAAGCTTAAGACTTCTTTAGGTGTAAGGCTTTCTTAAGAGTAAGGCTTTCTCAGGAACAAGGTTTCCTTAAGCATAAGGCTTAGGCTCAAGGCTTCCTTAGGCATAAGACGTTCTTTGGGACAAAACTTCCTTAGGCATAAGGCTTAGGCTCAAGGCTTCCTTAGATATAAGACGTACTTAGGTACAAAGTTTCCTTAAGCCTTACGCCAAAGGAAACCTTGTGCCTAATGAAGCCTTAAGCCTAACCCTTATGCTTAAGGAAACCTTGTGCCTAAGGCCTAAGCTTAGGCTCAAGGTTTCCTTAGGCACAAGGTTTGTTTAGGCATAAGGCTTAGGCTCAAGGCTTCCTTAGACATAAGACGTAATTAAGCACAAGGTTTCCTTAAGCATAAGGCTTAGGCTCAAGGCTTTCTTAGGCATAAGGCGTACTTAGGCTCAAGGCTTCCTTAGGCATAAAACCTTCTTAGACATAAGGCTTAAGCTTAGCGTTTTGGCTTCGTGAGTAATTTTTTAACTCAATTTAACATATCAAACAACCACATTCTCCTCCTCCAATCTTCATAATATTTAGATACAATACTTAGGCATAAGACTATTTGTGTTTCAAAATGAAATTTATATTTAAAATAAGAGAAACAGTATAAAGAATAATATTTAGTGAAAAAAGAAAGAAAAAATCGCCAATATGATAAGAATAAGCGTTATAAGAGAAAAAAAATTACCTGTCCTTCCAAACCATGTGGTTGGAGCATAACAAGTCCAGATTGTCGAACCCATTTTGCTTGTCCACTGCTGATGAATTGATCAATAATGCATTGTGCCGTATTATTAAAATCACCAAATTGCGCTTCCCAAATAACAAGAGCATTTGGATTCGTCATTGAGTAACCCAATTCGAAACCTATGGTAATAAGAAAAAAAACCCATTTTTGCAAATAGAAATAAAAATTACATCAAAATTGAGACAAAAATTTCTATTTTCTCACCTAATACTCCATATTCTGACAATGAACTATTGCAAACTGTGTACGGTGCTTGATCAGGATAAAGATAACACAATGGTCTATATGTTGCTTTATCAACAGTTTGATGATGAAGTACATGATGTCTATGTGAAAATGTCCCTCTTTCAACGTCCTGTCCCGATAATCTTACATGAATACCCTCCTTTAGCAACGATCCAAATGCCATTGCTTCACCTAAAGCCCAATCCACTGTTCTCGATTCAACCATCTCCAAACGACCACGTAATATTCTTTCAATACCCTTATGTATAACAAATTCAGCAGCATTTGGTGGTGGTGATGAAAATTTCTTACCAATATGGACCAATGTATCTTCTTTAACGCCAGTTGGCGATACTTTTAATGGATCTTTACCTTCAAAAAATCCTGACCACGGTGAATCTAACCAATCTTTATATTTAATATGTGTCTCTTGTTTTGCATTACCATATGCTTCTTCACAAATTTTTTCATATTTATCCTTAACATCTTTAACCTCCTCGGGTGTTACAACATTTTCTTTAACCAATTGTCCAGAATATTTATCAAGAACACGTGGTGTATTTTTAATTTTACGATACATAAGAGGTTGAGTAAACATTGGTTCATCTGCTTCATTATGTCCATTACGACGATATGAGACAATGTCAATGACAACGTCTTTGTGGAATGTTGAACGCCATTCGGCAGCCATTTTACAAACGTGCATCACTGCTTCGGGATCGTCGGAATTTACGTGGAAAATAGGAGCGTTCACCACTCTTGCCACGTCTGGTTTTTTTTTGAAAAGAAAGAATAAAAATTAGTTTTCTACTTTTCTTCTTTGCAAGATACATCAAACAACCATATTCTCCTTCTCCAATTATTGTAATGTCGATAAATTTAATTAAATCCATCTGTCCGTCCGTCCGTCGTTCCCAACCCACTCTTAATAAAAAGGACTAAGGAATTCCTTAGGCACAAGGTTTTCTTAGGCTCGAGGGTTTCTTAAGCGCAATGCTTAGGCTCAAGGCTTCCTTAGGCATAAGACGTACTTAGGCACAAGGATTCCTTAGACTCAAGGCTTCCTTAGACATAAGACGTACTTAAGTACAAAGTTTCCTTAAGCCTTACGCCAAAGAAAACCTTGTGCCTAAAGAAGCCTTAAGTCTAACCCTTATGCTTAAGGAAACCTTGTGCCTAAGGCCTAGGCTTAGGCTCAACGCTTCCTTAGGAACAAGCTTTCCTTAGGCGTAAGGCTTCCTTAGGCATAAGACGTAATTAAGCACAAGGTTTCCTTAAGCATAAGGAATAGGCTCAAGGCTATCTTAAACATAAGACGTACTTAGGTACAAAGTTTCCTTAAGCCTTACGCCAAAGAAAACCTTGTGCTTAAATAAGCCTTATGCCTGAGCCTAATGCTTAAGAGAACCTTGTGCCTAAGGCCTAGGCTCAAAGTTTCCTTATGCCTTACGCCAAAGAAAACCTTGTGCCTAAAGAAGCCTTAAGCCTAACCCTTATGCTTAAGGAAACCTTGTGCCTAAGGGCTAGGCTTAGGCTCAAGGCTTCCTTAGGCATAAGACGTACTTAAGCACAAGGTTTCCTTAAGCATAAGGCTTAGGCTCAAGGCTTCCTTAGGAACAAGGTTTCCTTAGGCTCAAGGCTTCCTTGGGCATAACACGTACTTAAGCACAAGGTTTCCTTAAGCATAAGGCTTAGGCTCAAGGCTTCCTTAGGCATAAGACGTACTTAGGCTTAAGGCTTCCTTAGGCATAAGACCTTAGACATAAGGCTTAGCGTTTTGTCTTCGTGAGTAATTTTTAACTCAATTTAAAATATCAAACAACCACATTCTCCTCCTCCAATCTTCTTCTTTTTCTTAATAATTATAACTAATAAAAAATATTCATAATTTACCTGTACAATAAGGCGATGATCGTGAATGTCGTGGATCGGTGGTGAATCCAATTTGATTGTTAGCAACAATATGAATTGTTCCATGGGTGGTGTAATCGGGCAAATCGGATAGATGCATTGTCTCAAAAACAATACCCTGACCACAAAATGCTGCATCACCGTGCAATAATATGGACATTACTTTTTTACCCTCACCATCGCCACGATAAAATTGTTCGGCTCTTGTTTTACCCTGAACAATTGGATCGACAGCCTCAAGATGTGAGGGATTTGCAACAACTGCTAAACGTATATTTTTATTTGTTACACGATTTAAACGTTCGATATACGTTCCTAAATGATATTTAACATCACCGGAGCCCTAGAATTCAAATTTTTTCTGTCATTACTAGACGAAAAAAAGAAAGAAAATTGAATGGAAATAAGAATTTTTTACGCACATCATCAGCGGCTTCCAGGGCAGCAAATTGTGTGAATATTTGACTAAGTGGTTTACGGCAAACATTAGCCAAAACATTGAGTCGTCCTCTATGGGGCATTCCCATTACAATTGACTCAACTCCCAATTCTGTGGATTTATCAATAACTTGTTTCATCGCTGGAATTAGAATTTCACAGCCTTCAAGACCAAATCTCTTTTCTGAGGTCCATTTCTTTGCAAGGAACGCCTCGAATCTGATAAATTCAATAAATATTTGTTTTAATTTAATTTTTTCAATTTTAATTTATTACTGTAGCTTCTAGAAAAGTCGATGAGGAATTTTTTTTTGCCCTATTGGCAACAATGAGTATTGCATCAACTGTTGACCGACCTTTACAAAAGCCAATTTGATTCTCGGATAAACTATTTTCGCCTACCAGGACTTCCGGAAGTCATATTATTAGGATTCTCAGATAGACTGTTTTCGCCTACCAGAACTTCGAAAAATCATATCGATTCTTAGAAATACTGTTTTCGTCTATCAGAATTTTCTCAAATCTCTACAAAATCATTCCCACTAGAAGTTTAACCATCGTATCCAATAAACATATTGTTCTAAACTGTGTGTTATTATCTAGAGGTTTATCTCCTTTTCTAAGGAGGAAAAATTCACCAACATTCTATTGGTGCAGAATTTTTCATTTAACAGAAAATTTTAGTTTTAATTAACTGAATTTTTATACATACCCAGTGGCTCGTGTTAATCGTGCCAAAATTAATCGTTTTTCATCGTTGGTAATTTCCATAACACCAGGAGTCTCCATTTTTTGTCGAATCCAATTACATTGCTCAAGTGAATTGATGAACATAAATTCAACTCCAATATGTCCACAATATGTGGATTCAAGTCGTTTTAAAATTTCTCTTAGTGGTAATGATTTTTCCTTGCCACCGATGAATGTCGTTGATGGCAATTTAAAAACTCTATCCATATCCGATTCCTCTATTAGATTTTTGTTTGCCAAGAAGGGAATAAAAAAAAAAAAAATTTTGTAAATTAATTTTTAACAGAGCAAAAAAAAAAGAGGAAAGGCATTTTTTGAGAATAAATTCTCACAATATCCCTCTTTTCACCTTTTTGCACACACACAAATGAATCAAGATTTAAAGCAATGAAGAAGACATGAAATTTTACAAGAAAAAAAAAACAAGAGAATTTTAATTGAGAAAAAAAAATAAATAAAAACTGATACTGAAAATGTTTAAGGCGACTAATAAAAATGAGAGGATTGTTTTTTTTTTTTTTTTTTGAAAGAAAAGAAATTTATCAATTTTTTCCCCTACGATTTTTTTTCCAATACACCTGAAAATCATGCAAATTCAAAAAAGGTGGAAAAAAATTATTTTTGTGAGTTTTGTTTCGACAAAAGCAAGTGAAAGGAAAACCAAAAATTGTTAATGACAATCAAAAACAAAAAAAAAGAAAGAAAACTAACAAAACAAAAATTTGCCTGGGGAAATGTAAATAAATATAAAAAGTGGAAGTAAAAATAAAAAAAAAAATGATAAAAAATATAAAAAAATAAATAAAAATAAAAAATTGGTAAAAAATAAAAAAAATGCGAAAACGAAAAATGAAATGAAGAAAGAAAGGAGAGAATTTGGTTAGTCAAAATTTGTGAAAAAGCAAAAAAACACCTTTTGAAAATTTTGTTCTATACAAAAGGACAAAAAAACAGACAAATAAAAATTTTATTTACAAAAAGAAAAATTAAAAAAGAAAGACAGATATATATATATAAAAATAGATAAAGAATAAACGCTTGCCTAAAATCGTAAAAATACACCCCAAGCATTTTCCATGAGACTTAATACACAATTATTCGATTTCAGATTATCCTGAAAAACGAGCCACTTCCGTAATAATAATCTAGCAAAAAATAAAAAGAAATTGCCCAATTTTTTTTTTTTTTTTTTGTTTCCATTTTTTTTTTCTTTTGAATTATTTCTTACATACTTTTCATAAGTGCCGCTACACGATTTCGTAGATCTTGAGCGTAAGTGGTCCGCGGATTCTTTCCTGTGGACATTTAATATTCTTCGGCTCAAAAACTATATATTTACTTTTTTTTTTTTTTTTTAAATAATAATAAAACTTGATCCAATTAACAGTGTTTTTTTCTTACGAATTTTTCTCGTTTTAAAAAATTTTTTTAAATAATTCACAAAATCCTACTTGATTCTTAAAAAATAAAAAATAAAATTTTTCCTTAAAAAATTTTCTTTTTAGTAGCAGAAATTTAAAAAAATATTACTGTCTCTCATTGGTAAAATGGATGAAGGAATAAAGAAAAATATAAATTCGGAACGTATAAAAATTTAGTGTACCAAAAAAAAATGCGTCCCAAAATTTTAAAATATATATATAAAAAAAAAAGTATAAATAAAAAAACTTTTTTAATGGAATTTGAAAAAAAGATAAAATTCTGAAAGATGGGGATGAAAAAATGGAACTTGCAGGGAAATAAAAAAAATTAATAAATAAAGGGAAGAATGAAACAGTAATCAAGGCAAAAAAAAAAAAAAAAAAAAAAAATGAAGGAAAAATAAAAAATAAATTTTTTAATATTTTACAAATTAAAAAAATACAAAAAAAGTTTTAAAAATATTTTTAAAATACAAGAAAATTTTTTTTTAAATATTTAAATATTTAAAAAATACAAAAAAAATTGTTTAAAAATATTTAAATATTTTAAAAAATACAAAAAAGTTTTATTTTAAATATTTAAATATTTAAAAAATACAAAAAAAGTACAAAAATATTTTTAAAATACAAAAAAATTATTAAATATTTAAAAAATTAAAAAAAAAAATACAAAAAAAGTTTAAAAAATTAAAAAAAAATGTTTAAAATCAAAAAATAAATAAATAAAAAAACTAATCGAGCGAGGATTAAAGATGCGGAATATTGGATATGATAATTTAAAATGATTATACTTGTGAGAGATGTGATAATTGAAAAAAATGATTATCAGAAACCGATCAGCCTGTGAATATGTTTTTTAAACATTAAATTAAATTGCTGTAAATTTCCTCTCTCTTTTGCAACGAGGAAAACTAGTTTTTAACTAATTATTTTTTAAATAAATTTTTTTTACATTCTTTTAAAATTAAAACTTTTAAATTAAAAATCTTTTATATTAAATTTTTGAAATGATTCTAAATAAATAAATATTTTTAATTTTTTTTTGTAATTTTCAAATGCCTTAATAAATAAAATTAAAATATTTCTAAATAAATAAAATTCTTTTCTAAATTTTTTTTTAAATTAAAATATTTAAAATAATTCTAAATAAATATATAAAAATGTTTTTTTATTTTAAAATTATTTTCTTTTATTTAAAAAATTACTTTTTTTTGTTTTAAATTTTTAAAAAACTGATTTACATTTTTTAATTGCATTTTTTTTTTTTTTTTGAGGCTGAGGGGTTTTTGAATATAAAAAGATTTCTTAATACTATATATATATATGAAAAAATATTGTGGACTCCTTTCTCTCTCTCTCTCTCTCTCTCCAACAATTTGAAGAAAATCGCAAATAAAGCTTACCAAATGAGTAATAATTATAGAGCAACTCTTGAGGATGTCTATCATCAAGATCAGCACTGTTGATGCCAAGTGGGTCCAATTTAGCGATATGATGACCACGAATCTGTCAATTTAATGCCACTATTCATACGCATCATTTTTTATTTATTTTTTTTTTGCAAATTTTTAATTCAGTTATTTTTTTTCCAAATTAGAACATATTTTTCATTTCAACATTAAAAACAGTTTTAACAAAATTTTATATCCAGAAAAATTTTTTTTTCATTCCTTTAAGTAAAGAAACGATTTGAAATATTTATTTTTAAATTTTTCATTATTTAAATTCTCAGTTTTTTTTTTTTTTAAATAAATTGAAAAGTAACAATTTTATTTTTTTTTTTTTTGCAAAATGTTTTCTTTCGAAATTCTTATTAATAATTTCCTTTCTAAAATGTTTTTTTAAATGTATTATTGGTTAATTTTTTTTTTTAAATTAGTTTCTAATTGATTCTAAAATAAGTTTAAAAATTCAAAATTAACAAAAAAATTGAGTTTTTTTTTAATTATTTTCGGATCAAAAAAATAAAATGGAAAATATCTCAAAGAAAAATTTTAAAAATTTAAAAAAATAAAAAATTTAAAAAAATTCGAATTTCAAGTATTTTGAAAGAAAACATTCAGTAGCTAATTATATTTTTCAGAAAAAAAATAATTATAATTATTTATTTATTTTTATAATTTAATAATTATAATTATATTTTTCAGAAAAAAAATAATTATAATTATTTTTTTTCTGAAAAATATAATTAGCTACTGAATAGTATAAATTATGAATTATAATTATAATATTCGAGAAAGCGGAAAAATATCCCGTCAAATGGGTGATCATTTTTTTTTTTTTTTTTTTTTTTTTTCAATGGGAAAAAATCCCAAAAATTTGGCACCTAACACCTCCCAAGTAAACAAAAATTAATAGAAGAAAAATAAAGAAAGGAAAAGAATTCAATGCATCACAATAAAATTTCATGCATATTATTATATGTGGCGTTTAAAAAAAAAAAAAAAAAAAAAACATAAATCATGCAAACTACAAATACAAGTAAAAGAAAGCAGACATGCAATTTTTTTTTACTCCCTCCTAGTTTTTTTTTCCACTAAATATAGGGGGAAAAAAATTTACGTTCGTTTTTATTTCTTCTTAACCCTAAAGAGATATTGTAAAAGCAAAGGCGCTTAAAAAGAATGGCTATTTGTGAATTTTGTCACATTTACATTTTCAGTATCAGCGATCGATGATTTTTCAAAACGAGCCTAGAATTTCTTTTTTTTTTTTTTTTTTTGATTTTGAAATTAAAATTTTTTTAGAAAATTTAATATTTTTATTAGAATTTTTTTTTTAAATTAATTTTAAATTATAGATAATTATCAATTAATTATCAACAATTAATAATTATTTAATAATTAATTTAAAAATAATTAATTTTTTTTTATTTCAATTTCCTTTTTTATAACTAATTAAATTTAATTAATTAATTTTAATTAAATTTTTCTAAAATTATTTAAAAAAAAAAAATTAATTTCTAAAAATAAAAAAAGGGAAATTGATTTATTAAAATAAACAAAAAGTTTAGAAATAAAAAAAGAAAATATTAATAAAAAGTAAATAAATAAATAAAAAAAAAAATATTCAACAATCTCAATGGCCCGAGATTGAAAGTATATGTAAGAATTAAAAGTCATTGCATCATTCGAGGCTCATTGACTTGGCGGAAATAGGAAAAAATTAAATGATGACGTAATAATGATTACTCGTAATGTTTTAAGACATTTCGAGAAATTTTAGTGAATTAATAAGGAAAAAGGAGAAAAATCAGAGTAGAAAATAAAATAACCTAAAATATAAATCGAATATCCGATCGATATATCGAAAAATCGATCAATATATCGTTTAATCCATCTATCGAATATCTGATCGATATATCGTTTAATCGATCTATCGAATATTTGATCGATATATCGCTTAATCGATCTATCGAATATCTGATCGATATAGCGAAAAATCGTTTGATATCTTGCTTAATCGATTAATCGAATGATTAATCGATATATCGAAAAATGAATCGATATATCAATTAATCGATTTAACGAATATCTGATCGATAAATCGATTGAATAATATATTGATTAATCGACCAATCATTCGATGTATCGATTAAGCAAGATAACAATCGATTTTACGATATATCGATCAATTCTTCGATATATCGATTAATCGCTATATCGACCAACCATTCGATATATCGATTAATCGCTATATCGACCAACCATTCGATGTATCGATTAAGCAAGACAACAATAGATTTTACGATATATCGATCAATTCTTCGATATATCGATTAATCGCTATATCGACCAGATAATCGATAGATCGATTTATCGACTAATTATTTGAAAAAAATATTTAAAATTTAGATAAAAATTAATTTTTGAAATACTTTTACCTCTGATTTGATAGTAAGGATATGATTCTAATGGAAATGACGATGATGATGATGATTAAAGCCTTACCAAGCATATATTGTCGAGCAACTTGTTCAGGAGATCCCCTGCGAGCCGCATAATGTTTGTGTATTGATTCTGATTGCATTATACCCAGTGGATCCAGATCGGAGACTAAGTGGCCTCGAGCCTAAATATCAACGAACAATTTGCGAGAAAAAATAAAAAAAAGCTTCTCTTTTCCCACCAAAAAAATAAATAAATAAATAAAAAATACAAATATACTCCAAAAAAAGAGAGGGTAAAAAAATACGAATTATCAATATAAAAAAAAAATTATAAAATTTGGAAATACAAAATTACAACATTTTGTTTTTGTGTACACGATTTTTAGAATTCTTCACGACGAAATTTTTTTGTTTTTTTATAAATTTTGAGTTATTTTTAATTGTTATTAGCTTTAAAAAAAAAAAATTATTAATGCGTTGTTTTTATCGTTAGTTAAAGATAGTATTTTCTTTCTGTTTTTTTTTGTTTCATCAACGCCAGAGAAATGTGTTTTAAAAATAGAATTACAAAAAAAAAATAGAAGGAAAAAAAGATTTGTATATATATATGTATATATTTAGTCAATAAAGAAGAATTGTAAATAATATTCACATTTAAATTATTATATTTATTACTTTGTTATTGAGTTGTCAAAAAAAAGAGTTAAATGCAAGAATTTCTAAATGGAGAATATTTAGATTTATTAAAGTCATGCTTTAGAAAAATAAAAAAAAAAAAGAGAGAGATATGTGAAATGATTTCAAAATATTATACATATTATCGTTTTAATGAAAAAGCAAAGGAAGAAATAAATGCAAATGCATTTGTCCTTTATATTTATAATTTAAATAATTCTTTTACATCGATAATGGTTCTAAAATGAAAAAATTTGATTTCAAATTTCTAAAATATAAACTAAAAAAAATTACCTCTATCTTTAAAAAAATAAACCAATAATAAAAGAAAAGAAAAAAATATAGAAAATAATAATAGAATAAAAGAAAAAAAATTATAATTATAAATCATTTTTTTTTTTAGATTTTAGAACCAAAATCAAATGTCAACCCATTAAGGCTATAACTGCATTACATTTGAATTTCATGCAACATTTTTAATCCCAAATTAAAGGCACATTTATATATATATATATAATAACAATTATAATATTAATAATAATAATAATTGAATAATAATAATTTAATATTATAATAGTAATAATAATAGTAATAATAACAATAATAATACCTAATAATTCCTAAAATACCTAATAATAATATTTATATTTCTTTTAGCATGCGAATGATTGGTGACTTGAATAAACCCCTCCCACCCCAAAAAATAACGCTTCAACTCTAAATTCCTAAATATCTGTGACCTCAATATTCACAAGCGATAATTTAAAAAAAAAAATTAAACAAAAAATAACTAAAAAAGAATATTACTTCGCTTAAAAAAATGAGGGAAAAAAACACTCGTTTGAAATAATCTCATCTGGGAGGTGCTGAGTGGAATAAATAAAACCAAAAAAAAAAATACACTAGGAAGAATCAAAAGTCATTTCAATCAATCTACAATGCTAATCAATGTCTGACTTTGAAATTGAGGTTGCAGATTTAGAATCAATTTTGAATTCACAATAATAATGGTTGACCTTCTTTCGTAACACTCATTAGTTTCTTAATTTCTTTTTAAAAATTTTTCTTCTACCAATTTGATTAACATTTTTTTAACCCTTATAGAAAAAAAATCAAAAAAAAAAAAATTTTGCATTATTATTAATATTATTAACATACCTGATAGGATCGTATGATGGCTTGTACGGCTAAATGATCGTCAATGATTTTTTCGTTGACGGGAACTTGTCCAATTTGTGATCCACCACCAAGGGGTAATAATGAACTAAGGGGAATTTGATTATAACTTGGTGCAAGTGAGGGTGGAGCCTGATAAGCTAAACCAGGAGCTGCTCCTGCTGTACTGTTACGGAAAAACGAGTCCCAGGACTGTTGGCAAACAAAAATAAGGAGACCATTTATGTATAATTTTTTTTATTGTGTTTTGTATTTATTTTACACTTGTGTATAGATTTATATGATGTACAATATTAGTGTGCAGCCATTAAAACCTTACAATGATACTGCGCAGCTGTATATTGTTTGGAACATTAGTGCGCAGCCATACATTGCATACAGATTTAGTGCGCAGTCACAGAAGACATATAATGATACTGCGCAGCTATATGTTGCATAGAGCATTAGTGCGCAGCCACAAAAGTCATATAACGCTACTGCGCAGTCATATATTGCGTACAACGCTAGTGCGCAGGCTTAAAAGCCTCACAACTTTACTGCACAGACATATAATGCTACTGCGCAGTCATATATTGCGTAAAAATACTAGTGCGCAGACTTAAAAGCCTTACAACAATACTGCGCAGTTATACATTGCACATAACTATACTGCGCAGCCTTATAATGCTTCTGCGCAGTCATATATTGCGTAAAATACTAGTGCACAGATTTAGAAGCCTTACAACAATACTGCACATTCATCCATTGCATATACCTTTACTGCGCATCCTTACAATGATACTGCGCAGTCATATATTGCGTAAAATACTAGTGCGCAGACTTAAAAGTCTTACAAAAATACTGCGCAGCCTTATAATGCTATTGCGCAGTCACATATTGCGTACAACACTAGTGCGCAGGCTTAGAAATCTGACAACGTCACTGCGCAGAAAGACACACTAGTTGTCTCCAATTTTAAACGATCTAATACTAAAAAAATTCTTATTTGACATAATTTTTCTGTAACAATTTTTATTTGGCCTTATTTGTATTAAACCTAATTTAGTATTTGCTCTAACATCACGTTTATGAATGAGTGTCAAACGGAGATTAGGCCAAATAAAAATTAGACGAGATACAGATTTGGCCAAATGAGAATTGTTACGAAAAGATTACGACAAATCAAAATTTAATTATTATAACCTTACAAATATTTATATTTAATGGCAATGAGCAGTTATTCAAAATTCAAAATGGCGGATCCAATATGGCGGGTTTTTTTTTAAATTGTCAAATTCGCTTGAAACTTGTTACCCGGGGATTTTTGGGTTTCCTGATTACGAATATGAAGTCAGATTTTAAAAATTCAAAATGGCGGACGTATTTTTTTAAAAATTAACCAGATTCACTTGAAACTTGGTACTCGGGGGTTTTTGGGGTCGCTAATTACGAATATGAAGTCAGATTTTAAAAATTCAAAATGGCGGATGCAAAATGGCGGACATATTTTTAAAAAATTTACCAAATTCACTTGAAACTTATCATTCGGGGGTTTTTGGGGTCGCTGATTACGAATATGAAGTCAAATTTTAAAATTTCAAAATGGCGGATCAAATATGGAGGACGTATTTTTAAAAAATTTACCAGATTCACTTGAAATTTGGTACTCGGGGGTTTTTGGGGTCGCTGATTACGAATATGAAGTCAGATTTTGAAAATTCAAAATGGCGAATCCAATATGGAGGATTTTTTTCGCAATTCGTCAAATTTGCTTGAAACTTGTTACTCGGGGGTTTTTGGTGTCGCTGATTATGAATTTAAGATCAGATTCATAATCAGAGACAATTAAAACTCACAAATCTCGCAAAATTAATAATATTATTTTTGAAATCCTTATGTTTTATTACTATTTCGAGTATACTTACGACATGAACGCTTGATGGATCCTGGAGCCAGGCATTGTACATTTCCTCAACATACGAGCTGGTGCTTCCATTTAAAAATGGTTCAGTTGCAACACGACTACTGCTATATCGTCGTCCTGATTCAGGTATAACAACCTGACTTGTTCTGGCCAAAGGGTGGCTCCTCACTAGCCATGATGCGAACCTTTCGGCCCCACAAACGCGTGGGGCCAAAGGAGTTAGTGCACTAAATACAGTTCTTGCTTTATACATTTTTCACCTATGTAAAAACAAATAAAAGAGCAACTATTAACAATTTTATTTTTAAAAAAATTCAATCACTAGTGAAATTTTTTTTTTTTTTTGTAGATTACGGTAATTTTTGACCTTTTAAAAAAAAATGAAAAAATCTTTTAATCTTGCAATAATAAAATTTTGAAGTAGCAATAGTTAAATAATAATTACTTTTTTTTTTTTGACATAAAAATTGTTAGTTTTTGTCTCCAAATGTATGTGTTACAATTTATTAGCATATCTTTAGGGGAAAAAATTTCATCATATCCAAATGAAAGAGAAATAATTATACATATATTTGAAGAAAGAGAAAAAATGTTTAACCAAAAATAAATGTGAATACAAGATAAGAAGCTTTCAATGAAATAACACGCAGATGTCTGTAAAACATATATATATATATATATATATATATATATATATATATATATATATATATATATATATTTCTATAAACTAGAACACTGTTTCTTATCAATATCAGACATAAAACATTATATATACATATATCATTTCTTCTTGTTTTTAATTTTTCAAATCGTTATTTTTCCCCCTTCCTTGATTTTGCCGGTTTCTTTTGAAATTTATTCCGTGAGACAAACCTAAAAACACTTTGTCGAAGAGAGAATTTATTCTCTCTCGAGACGCCGTAGGTCAATGTCTCTCTCAATATCAAAATGACTCATTTATAATTATTTTATCTCTTCTATTTATTCTATTGTCTATACTTTTTTTTTTCTTGCATTTAAAAAAATGAAATCCTTGGAATTTTTTTTTCTTTATAAAATTAATTACTCGAGGAAGAGGAATCTATAACCTTGTGTTTTAAATTTTTACAATAAATATATAAAAAGGGACAATCTTTTTTTTTATTATTTCTCGCAGTTCTGAATAATATAAAAGAATAATAATAATAATAGTGAGACGCATGAAAATGTTGCGCAATCTGAACTAAAGTGCCAACATTTAAAATAAATAAGTGACGAAATCAATATGATTTTGTGCCAAAAAATATATAAACCAAAAAGAATGAGTTGAAATATTTTTTTTTTTCTTTTTTTCATTTCAAAAACTTTTATAACGATGTTTGGTATTATGTAATTTGGTGCTAAAACTTAAATTGTATAACGTTTGACAATATATATATATAAAGAGAGATTTACAAAAATAATAGTCAGTTATTAAATAATTATATAAAATAAGCTATTTAAATGAAAAATAAAAAATATTCTTAGAAGGAAATTGAAACAAAAATGTATAGTCAAAATATTTTTAAAATGTAGGAATTTTTTTTTAAAATTAATATTTTTAAATAAATGTATTATTATTATTATATATTTTTATTTTGTATCAAAAAATACAGCGGTAGGAATATTATTATTATTATAATTATTAATATTATTATTATTATTATTATTATTATTATTATTATTATTATTATTATTATTATTATTATTATTATTATTATTATTATTATTATTATTATTATTATTATTATTATTATTATTATTATTATTATTATTATTATTATTATTATTATTATTATTATTATTATTATTATTATTATTATTATTATTATTATTATTATTATTATTATTATTATTATTATTATTATTATTATTATTATTATTATTATTATTATTATTATTATTATTATTATTATTATTATTATTATTATTATTATTATTATTATTATTATTATTATTATTATTATTATTATTATTATTATTATTATTATTATTATTATTATTATTATTATTATTATTATTATTATTATTATTATTATTATTATTATTATTATTATTATTATTATTATTATTATTATTATTATTATTATTATTATTATTATTATTATTATTATTATTATTATTATTATTATTATTATTATTATTATTATTATTATTATTATTATTATTATTATTATTATTATTATTATTATTATTATTATTATTATTATTATTATTATTATTATTATTATTATTATTATTATTATTATTATTATTATTATTATTATTATTATTATTATTATTATTATTATTATTATTATTATTATTATTATTATTATTATTATTATTATTATTATTATTATTATTATTATTATTATTATTATTATTATTATTATTATTATTATTATTATTATTATTATTATTATTATTATTATTATTATTATTATTATTATTATTATTATTATTATTATTATTATTATTATTATTATTATTATTATTATTATTATTATTATTATTATTATTATTATTATTATTATTATTATTATTATTATTATTATTATTATTATTATTATTATTATTATTATTATTATTATTATTATTATTATTATTATTATTATTATTATTATTATTATTATTATTATTATTATTATTATTATTATTATTATTATTATTATTATTATTATTATTATTATTATTATTATTATTATTATTATTATTATTATTATTATTATTATTATTATATTATTATTATTATTATTATTATTATTATTATTATTATTATTATTATTATTATTATTATTATTATTATTATTATTATTATTATTATTATTATTATTATTATTATTATTATTATTATTATTATTATTATTATTATTATTATTATTATTATTATTATTATTATTATTATTATTATTATTATTATTATTATTATTATTATTATTATTATTATTATTATTATTATTATTATTATTATTATTATTATTATTATTATTATTATTATTATTATTATTATTATTATTATTATTATTATTATTATTATTATTATTATTATTATTATTATTATTATTATTATTATTATTATTATTATTATTATTATTATTATTATTATTATTATTATTATTATTATTATTATTATTATTATTATTATTATTATTATTATTATTATTATTATTATTATTATTATTATTATTATTATTATTATTATTATTATTATTATTATTATTATTATTATTATTATTATTATTATTATTATTATTATTATTATTATTATTATTATTATTATTATTATTATTATTATTATTATTATTATTATTATTATTATTATTATTATTATTATTATTATTATTATTATTATTATTATTATTATTATTATTATTATTATTATTATTATTATTATTATTATTATTATTATTATTATTATTATTATTATTATTATTATTATTATTATTATTATTATTATTATTATTATTATTATTATTATTATTATTATTATTATTATTATTATTATTATTATTATTATTATTATTATTATTATTATTATTATTATTATTATTATTATTATTATTATTATTATTATTATTATTATTATTATTATTATTATTATTATTATTATTATTATTATTATTATTATTATTATTATTATTATTATTATTATTATTATTATTATTATTATTATTATTATTATTATTATTATTATTATTATTATTATTATTATTATTATTATTATTATTATTATTATTATTATTATTATTATTATTATTATTATTATTATTATTATAATTATTATTATTATTATTATTATGATTATTATTATTATTATTAGTAAATATTGTTTATTTCGAATTAAGAAACTAATTTTTTTCTCAATAAACAATTATAAATTTTTCAATAAACAATTAATCAAATTCAATTCGGAAATGCCGGATATATTGAGATAAGAGAAAATAATAAAATCCCCCCCGAGAAACAATAAACAAAAATGAAACATTGGGAATTTAATGAATCAAATATTTTTTATCGCAGACCTATTTGAAATTTGATAAGAAAGAAATATGAAGTCATAACATTGCAAAAGCAAACAAAAAAAAAAAATGAAATTTAATAATTTTCAATTAAAAAAAGTAGACGCAATTTTTTTTCTATTTTCATTTTTTTCAAAAAAAATTTATTTTTTTTTATATATTGTAAAAAAATATTAGAAAAATTTTCTAAATTCTTTCAATTAAAAAAAAAAAAAAAAACAATATTTACCAATTTTTATTTTTAAAATTAAATTCTTTAAAAATTTAAACGAAAATTAATAATTTTTGAAAAAATTTTCTAAACTAACATTTTTGCCAACAATGTGTGTGAAATTTTTTTTTCTTTCTAATTTCTCAAAAAATAAAATTTATAAACATTTCTAAACATTTCCAAAAATCGTAACTACAAAAAAATTTTTTTTTTTAATTCTATAATTTAAAAATTTCAATTTCTGTTAAAAATTATGTAAAATTTTCAAAACAAAAATCAAGGGGAAATGTAAACATTTTTTTTTTGTTTGCATTTAATCGTTCAATTTTGTATAAAATTTTTTTTTTTTTTTTGAAAATTCGAAGAATTTGCAAAAAATGAAACTAAATTGTAAAATAAATTTACTGAAAAAATTGTAAAATTATTCAAAAAAACAAAATCCTACAAGTTTAAAAAAAAAATTTTTTTGCGAAAACAAAAAAATTTAAAAAAAAACAATATTTGATTTTAAAAAAATTTATTTTTTAATTTCATTAAAATTTAGTTACCAGTTTTATTTTTTTTATAATTATATTTTTATAGTAATTAATAATAATAATAATTATTATTATTATTATTTATTTTTTTTTTATTATTACCAAAATTATTATTTATCAATTAAAATTAAGTTAAAATAGTTGGAAAAATTTAGTATCAATAATTTTCAATCATTTTTGCGAAATATAATAAAAAAAAATTATTATAATAATAATAATTATTACTATTTTCTCTTTTATTATTACCAAAATTATTATTTATCAATTAAAATTAAGTTAAAATAGTTGGAAAAATATAGTTTCAATGATTTTCAATTGTTTTTTGCGAATAATAAAAAAAAAAAAATAATTATAATAATAATAATAATTATTATTATTTTTTTTTTATTGTCACCAAAATTATTATTTATCAATTAAAATTAAGTTAAAATAGTTGGAAAAATTTAGTTTCAATAATTTTTAATCGTTTTTGCGAATAATAAAAAAAAATTAATAATAATAATAATAATAATTATTATTATTATTATTATTATTATTATTATTATTTTTATTATCATTCGCAAAAACGATTAAAAATAATTGTAAATAAATTTTTCCTACTATTTTTAACATAATTTTAATGATAAATAATAATTTTTGTAAAAATAAATGTTTTTCAAAAATTTTTCATTGTCAAAATCAAATTTTTCAAAAATTCCCAAAAACGATACAAAATTATTAAAACTAGAATTTTTCCAACTATTTTTTAACTTAATTTTAATAAAAAATTCTAATTTTTGCAAAAAATAATTCATTTTAAAAGATTTTCGTTTTTTTTTTTTAGAAAAAAAAAAAATTCGCAAAAACGATAATAAAAAAATTATTAAAACTTTTTTTTTCTCACTATTTTAACTTAATTTTAATAATTTTTGGAAAAAATAAATTTTCAAAAATTTTTCGTTTAATTTTTTAAATAATAATAATAATAATAATAAAACATTACATTACTTTTTTTTTTTAGTTTATTTAAAATTTTTGTAATATTTCTTTAAAAAAAAATTTTTTTCAACAAAAATCATTGATAAAATTAGTTACAAAATATATTAAAATTTAAATAAAAAATTTTTAAAAAATCCTTCAAATTGGTCAAAATTTTGAAAATAATAATTTATTTAATATGGACGGGAAAAAAATTAATAATAATAATAATTTTTATCATTATTTGCAAAAAAAAAAAAATAATAATAATAATTTTTATTATTATTTGCAAAATAATAATAATAATAATAATAATAATAATAATAATAATAATAATAATAATAATAATAATAATAATGATAATAATAATAATAATGATAAAAATTATAAAATAATAATAATAATAATAATAATAATAAAAATAATCAAATAATTAATTTGGGTATAAAATAATAAAAATATAGAAAATAATTTTAAAAAATAACTCTCCAAAGAAAATCGTTTTTTAATTGAAGGAAATTAAAAGCATTATACCGCACCTTCGAAAAAGAGGTTATAAATATAAGGAAATTCAAAGAATAAGGTCACGAACCTTGTTTTAGAAATGCTTTTCGAAGAGCAACAGAAAAAAAAATTCTCTATTCGTTTATAAAAAAAAAAAAAATAAATAAAAATAGTTTTCGAATTTTTATTTAAAATATTAACAAAAAATAAATCTACGACAATTTTTAAATACCTCTTGTTTTTTATGTTATTTGAAAAGAATTTCCGACAAGAACATGCCTTGACATGTGACGTTCGTCTGCTATGACAAACGCACACACACACACATACACGTCATCGATGGCAATTAAATATATAATATCCAAAATTTGAAAAATAAAATTCACTTCTTTAAAACAAAAAAAGAAAAAATATTTTTTACACCAACAATGAAATAATATTTAAAAAAAAAAAAAAAAACTTCTTTCTCTATATTACACAATCTTATTCTTTCCATCAACTATACATATATATATATCCTATATACGATTCTTGGAAAAAATGAGGTTATTTTTTTTCACGCACTCCGTTTGTAACTCAATGTGGAAAAAATCCGGGAAAAATAATAATATATTTTGTCTCTAATTTTATTAATACTTGAAAAAAAAGGGAGAAATTTTTTTCATAATGAAAATTTATTTCATGGGACAAAAAAAAGAAAGCAAATTTGCTATTTCGTATGCGGTGAAAATTTTTGCCTATATATATATATATATATATATATATATATATATATATATATATATAGTTATTGCTTTTTATATCTTGTGCAATAATTTTACGTAACTTTAAATAAAAAAAGTTAAATGATTTATTTTAGTGTGAAAATACTTGAAAGAAAATTTCAGACATTTTTTTGTTGTTGGAAAAATTATCAC
Source organism: Leptopilina boulardi (assembly GCF_019393585.1). NCBI lineage: Eukaryota > Metazoa > Arthropoda > Insecta > Hymenoptera > Figitidae > Leptopilina > Leptopilina boulardi. The sequence goes on along the minus strand of NW_026138000.1, from coordinate 1,348,558 downwards.
AAAATTTTTCATCAAAAATAAAATATAATTTGAAAACAAATTGCCGGGAAGGGAAAATAGCGTGCAAAAAAAAAAATGTGTCTCTTACCTGATGTTAACGTATCAATGATGACAGCCCGTCCACCATTTGCAAAATTGCAACTACTAGATTTCTCAAAATTCACAGGTATAAATTCCCCAAAGAGACTTTTAGAAAAAAAAAAAAAAAGTATATATAGCACACACAGTTCCCGCGCCTCTAGTGACAATTCTAAAAAGTTAGGTTATGTTTCAATTTTTCAAACACTAAAAAACGAGTCTTCATTTTTTTTTCTATTTAAATAAATTTTTTAAAATTAATTAAATTTTCTTCTTTAATCAATAAATTTAGTAATATTTTTTTTTATTCTACTATTTGATTTTATAAATGTAAATTTTAAAAAACTAATTATTTATATTTTGAAATTGCCGCCTTTTTTTCATTGTCGATATGAAAGATTTCTTTTTACCGACAGTCGATTATTAAAAAGCGGGGGAAATTTCAAAAATTTGACAAATGAAATTAGGAAAAAAAAAAAAACTGAGTAATAACAGAAATATTAACCTACTAATTCTTTTTAGTATTCTAAAGGTTTTTTTTTGTGAGTATAAAATTTTTTTTTCTTAGAAAATTTACTTTCGCGATTTTTGCATTAAAATTACCTTTTTTTTTTAAAAAAAAAAATAATAATATTTGAAAATTATGACAAAACAATTTTTGCAAAATTTCGTTAACTGTCATTGAAAGAAAAAAATGGACACAAAAACACGGATTACTGGTAAAATTTTGAAAATAATTTAATTATTATGATTTTTCCCCTTTTTATTGGTTTTTATTTTTTATTTATTATAAATTAATAATTAATTATTTTTTTAAGTACAAATTAATTAATATTAATAATAAATTAAATTAAAAAAATAAACAAAAATTAATTTCTCTATTTATTTTTTATTTATTATAAATTAATAAATAATTTTTTTTTAATATTAATTAAATAATTAATTTTTTTAAATATTTATATTTTAAAAATATTTAAATATTAATGATTAATTTAACATAAATTAATTAATATTAATTATAAATTAAATTAGATTCAATTAAAAAAATAAAATTAATTTCTTTTTTTAACTGTTTTTTTAATAAAAAATAAATTAATAATTATTTTTTCCAAGCATAAATTAATTAATATTAATTATAAATTAAATTTAAAAAAAAAATAAAAAGTATTGAATAAAAAAATTTATTTTAAAAGAAAAAATTTTTAATATATTTTTTTTTTTTTCATTGGAAAATTTGAGAAATTGGCGAACAATTGGAAATGTCGGAGACAAAATGTGAAAAATTAAAAACACAATTGGGTTTAATGAAAAAGCTTTATAATGAAGGAATAACAACGGAAGCTATTGAAATACAATCAAATAATGATTTAGATGAAGAAATTTTTTTTCCCCTAACAAGATCAGATTTGAAAAAACAATCGCCATCAAAGGAATTGGAGGAATTTTTAAATCAACAAAATTCACATTTTCGTAATGTTGAAAATGAAATTAATAAATGGCATTTTAAAATAGAGGAAACTATTGGTATTAATAAATAATAATAAATTAATTCATTAACAATAAATAATTAATTAATAATAAAAAATAATTTAGAAAATTAATAATTTGAAAAAATAGACATTTGTTTTTTTGAAATTACCGCCTTATTTCGGTCGGTAAAAAAAGATCTCATCAATTACCGACAGTCGGTAATTTTTTTAACTGGAATTTTTTAAAATTTGAAAATATATTTTTTTTTCTATATTTAATTATATATTTTTATTTTATTTTTTATGTAAAGCGGAAAATGAACGAACTAATTCAAAAAAAAATCTCAAATCTTCGTCATCGCGAGAATTTGAATTAGAAAATCAAAAAATCATTGAAAATGAGGAGAAAATAAATTTTAATTACAAAACAAATTCACCGCCAACAATTGTTTTATCAAGAACCAAGAAAAATGAGGTAAAACATTTGAATTTTCGAAAAAAAATAGTTTTTTTTATAAATATTTATATAATAAATAATTTATAAATATTTATAACTTATTTTTATTTAAAAAAAAATATTTTTAATTTATTTTTATCAAAGAAAAAATTAAAAAATCGTTATTAATTTTTTTTTTTACCGAAAAAAATAACATAATATTTCTTTCAGATTTTTAGGGACGATGATAATAATAAAATTTCAAAAACATTTGTCAATCAAAATATGGAAGAAAAAAAATTTCCATCTTCAACAAATAGCGAAAATAATTTAAACGGTTTATTTTATTGATAGTTTTTAGTTTTATTATTTTTAATATTAAATAAATATTATAATATAATAATCAACAATAATTATAAATAATAATAAATTAATTTTAATAAAATTATTAAATTAATATTATTAACAAAAAAAATTTAATAAATTTTAAAGTTATAAATAAATAATTATTGTTTAATTATTATTCTTAAATAATTAAAATAATTATTGTTAATTAATAATTATTATTATAATAATGTAATTAATTTGAAAAAAAAAATTATCAATAATTTCATATTTATTCAACAGAAAATTTAATTGAAATTCAAGAATTATCATCAAAAAAATTTGATATCACTGAAGAAAATGAAAATAATGAAAAAAATGAAATTAGAGACGATACAAAAATGAAAATTGAAATTAAAATAAAAGACGAATGTAAAGTAAAAAATAATTTTCAAACACAAGATAAAACAAGAACAATAAAAAATTTTGAAAATGAAATCAAAGAAAATTTTATAATATTGACAAAAAAAAAAAAAAAAATTAAAACCAACGATAATCAAATAAATAATAAAAATAATATACAAATAATAAATAATGAAATATTGGAAAATAATAACTATAATAATAATAATAATAATGATGATAATAATAATTATTATTTAAATAAAAATCAATTAAGGGACGAATTATTTGTAAAATTTTGTCAAAGTATCGAAGGTGTTGAAAATATTGTTAAACAAAAATTAATAAATAACAATGATGATAATAATAATAATAATAATAAGAATAAGAATGATAATAATAATAATAATGATAATAGTGAAAATATTAAAAAAAAATTACAAAAAAATGATAAAAAATCATTATCAAAAACAAGTGGATTAATAATTAATGAAAGTATAATGACAATTGATAAAATTAATAATAGAAAAAAAATGAAAAAAGGAAAATTACCAAGTTTCAATTCAAAAAGTACAATTCCAACTAAACGTGATTCAAATAATTTGATTATTATGAAAAAAGAACGAAAACGAAGAAAAGAAAAAATTCACAAAAATGGTATAAAAAATCAAATAAAAAAAAAATATTTTTTTTAAAATAAAATAAAAAAATATTAATAAATAAATAAAAATAATTTTTAAATATTTTTTTTTATAATTAAAAAATATTTAATATTTATTTATTATTAATTTATTGGAATTAATTATTTATTCAATTATTTACTAATTTATTTATTTAATTAATTAAAAAAATTAATTTGCAAAAAAATGTTTTTTCCTTTTTTTTTTTTTTTTTAATTAAAAGCTACTCGCAGTTTGAGTTTATCAAAAAATCCACAAGGAAAAATTGATGAAAATTTCAATGATTTAGTGGAAATTTATCACAATAGAGCATTAAAAAATGAAAATATGTCTATTGTTTCAAGTAAACATTCACGAATGAATCCTCATTTTAATGAGGAATCTGTTTATGAAATTATGCCGAAAAATTTGAAAAATGAAGAAATTGAGAAAAAATTGGAAATTAGAGGAAATGAACAAAAATTGCCAATAGTCAACAATATTTTTCCATCAAAAGAAAAATCAATGTAATAATGAAAAAAAATTGAAATTTTTTTTTTTCATTATTTTTTATAATTATTTTAAATTATTTATTGAAAAAAAATTTTTTTTTTAATGCAAAAATAAATTTACAATATAAATATTTATTTGAAATATATATTTTAATTTACAAAATAAAATTTTATTTGAAATATATTTTAATTTAGAAAAGAAAATTTTTTAATTTATTTGGAAATTTTTTTAATTTACAAAAAAAAACAAAATTTATTTGGAAACTTTTTTACTTTACAAAAAAAAAAAAATTTTTTTGGAAATATTTTAATTTACAAAAAAAACAAAATTTATTTGGAAATATTTTAATTTACAAAAAAAAAAAACAAAATTTATTTGAAAATTAAAATTTTCGAATTTATTATAAATATTTAAAATTGTTAAATAAATAAATAAAAATCATATTTTTTCAGTTACAATGAATCAATTGAAAAAAATATCAATGAAAACAAAAATGAAGTGAATTATTTAAATTCATATAAGGGAAATAAATTTTATGATCCAATTTTAATGAGAAATTATGAACAACCAACAGTTGCGTCAAAATTAAAGAGAGTTCAACGTTCATATTACAATAGATTTAATTTTCAAAATATTCCATTTACAATTGGCACTTCAATTTCACCGAGTCACAATTTAGGACTTAATATTCAACAAGTACGGTAATGCCTTTAATAGAAAAAAAAAAACCAATTTTTTTTCTAAACCAAAATTTTTTTTTAATTGAATTTTTATTTTTGCCACGCGAATTATTATCATTTTTTTTTTAGTAGAATTTTCATTTATTTATTTTAAAACAATTTTAATTAAATTAAATTAAATTTATTAATATTTATTATAATTATTTATTAATATTTATTATAATTATTCATTAATAATTTAATTTCTTTTTTTCTTCTTCGTTTTTAATAATTTAATTGAATTTTTAAAATTAAATAGCATAATTATTAGGTTAGGAATCGTGTAAAATGGACAAAACTACAGTAGTGCCAATCATGTAACATAAAACTATTAGAAAAATGGCGCTAAATTTAAAAATCGTTAAAATAAAAACGCAAAAAATCATAATAAAAATTATTTTTCTTTTTATTATTATTTACGTTTTTATTTTAACAATAAAAATTATTCTTCTTCTTATTATTTTTATTATTTATCATTATTTTTTATTCATTAATGAATAATTATTAATAATTTTAATTTAACTTACAAATTTAAAAAGCAGAAATTCAGGTTACAAATATTGTGAATTAACCAAACTACAGTAGTGCCAACCATGTAATAAAAAACTATTCAATAATGGCGCTAAATTTAAAAATTATTAAAATAAAAATTCAAATAATAATAAAAATCATTATTATTATTATTATAAAATATTATTATTATTATTATTATTATAAAATATTATTATTATTATTATTATTATTATTATTATTATTATAAAATATTATTATAAGAATAAATTTATTTAATAAAAAAAATAATGAATATAGGTGTTGAGTATAATGAAAAGTAAACAGGCAAAACCACAAGCTGTTTCCACAATGTTAATACGAAAAATGAGTCAAGGAAATAGGCCCCTAAAAAATTTATCAAATGAAATAAATTCAAAATTTGGATTAAATAAAAATTCTAATTTATATTTAAAAAATTCAATGTTAAATTTTAAACAATCACAAATTTCATCATCATCATCAACAACAAACAATCGAATTGGTGAAAATTTAAAAAAAAAAATTTCCCCCTCATTGCAGCAAAATTTTCAAAATCGAAATATTTGTGAAACACTTTTTGAGGATAAAGAGGTTTTTTTTTCTTTATTAATTAAAAAAAAAAAAAAAAAAAATTGAATTAAAAATAATTTAAGTAAAAAAAAAATTAATTAACAATTATTTCAATAAAAAAAATTAATTAAAAAAATAATTTAAATAAAATAATTAATTAATAAAAAAATTCATTAAAAATAATTTTAGTAAAAAAAAAATTGAATTTTTTTTAATTCGTTAAAAAAAAATTGTTATTATTTTTTTTCTTTAGATGGAATTGAATGTGGAAGAAAAAAATTCTTTTAATTTGCATGTAAATCGTGAAAAAGAAAATAGAGACGTTTTAATAAAACTTCATGATGAATTCGAAGAAATGAATTCGTGAATATTTTTAAATTTTATTTATTCATCATTATTATTAATTATTATCAATTATTCATTACAATTAACAAATAATAATTTCAATAATTTGATTAAATGAATAATTATCGCATTTAAAATATAAATAATAATATAATAATAAATTTATTCATTTATATTAACAAATGAATAAATTTATTATTATTATTATTTATAATTAATTATTTATTAATATTTACAAAAAATAATTATTTATTAATTAACAATTATTTACTTAAAATAATTATGTAATTATTTATAAATTAATAATTATTAATATTTATAAATAATTAATAACTAAATAAATTTATTAATTATTTACTAATTAATAAATATCAATAAAAAATAATTCGTGAAATAATAAATAATTTAATAAAATAAATTAAAATAATTTTCATAGAAAATATGAAAAATTGCAAGAGAAGTCAGAAAAATATAAGGGAAAATCATTAACAAAAGAAATAGAAAAACTTGAAGTTGATCTTACTGCAAAGGAGGAGGAAATTAATGCCGTTGTTGGACTCTATAAGGAAGTAATTATACAAAATTACTAAATTTGAATTAAATTTTCAAAATTATTTATTATTAATCATTAAATTATAAAATTAAATTAAATTTTCAATAAATATAAATAGGTGATGTCATTAAAAAAGCAAATGAAAAGAATGTCAGAGAAAAATAATTTTATTTGCATGTCATCGGAATCATCAAATCAAAAGCCAATAATTAATTATGCACATAATCCAACAATACGCGCATATTTTTCACCACATTTGCAATTAAATAAAAATAATCGCGACAATTATTATTATTCTAATAATCGTGAACCATCAACGGGAACACGATTAACTGGTCTCTTAAGACAAATTCAAATGTTTCAATGGCAACTTAAACAAGCTTCATTGTAATAAATAAATTATTACTTTTTACACTCAAAATAAAAATGTAAAATAAAATTGATGTAAAAAAAACACCCGTCAAATATATATGATAAATAATGTATTTTTCTAAACTATATTCAATAAAAATTATAGAAAAGAAATAAATACCTGGATAATTTTACTGTAAACCCTCGATAAGTGACGAATTTTTAATGTTGATAAAACATGTTTACTGCATGGAGGTTTCCAAGTTACTGAACTGGCGAACGAAGAAAATCGGCGCGCGCACTTTTTTACGCAGGGCCGTAATATTGAGGTGACTAAAATTTCTAACATGAATTTTGTATTTATTTATTAATTATTAATAAAAATTATATTTTATATACTCTTATTTAGGTGTATATTACGGTTACAAAAAAAAAGTAACAGTAATAAGTAGAAATAAAATAATACTATTTTTATTGTTGAAAACTGCAAAATTATACATATAACTACACAACCCTGGTGTGTTTTCGTAAAAATTAAATTTTTTTACCCTTCCTGGTTTTTTCCCCTAATTAAAAATTCACTATTAGTAAAGTTAATTATTAAAAATTAATAACAGAGCCAAGTAAATTCAGTGATTCGATCGTTTTGGAGAAAAAAAAATTTAGGTGTGAAAGCACCTTTAATTAACGAAACTTCGAACGCGCTGTCATATAAACACTGCCTTAAAACAGTTAATTATCACGTATTCAACCCTGAGAAAAGTCGTTTAAATTTCATTCATGAGCATTTTTTTTTGGTTTTGATTTTTATTTATTAAATATTAGAAATTTTTCAACTATTAATTAAATATATATAAATATTAACTAAATAATGAATTTAACTTCTGAAGAATTACGTAAAAAAATTAAACAACTATTTCCAAAACGATTTTATAATCTCACAAATGAAGCACTCGATGAACTTTGTAGTGATTCAACTTCAAATGATTTTTTATTATGGTTTTGCAATGAATTATCACCTGATTATGTTTTAACTGAAGAGGAAATTAAATTGTGAGTAAAATATCATTTTTTTTTTATTTCTTTGCAAATAATAGAAATTAAAAAAAAAAAACTTTGTTTTGGTTTTTAAATTCTAGTTTTTTTTTTTTGGTTATGTTTTGTTTATTTTTTAGGTTAATGTTTTGTTTATTTTTCCGAAATGTAACTGATGGAAAAATTGGTTTTAAAACAATTTGCTTTATTATTAATTTTTTTATTTTATATTATTCTAAAGTTTTTTTTTAGGTTATGTTTGTTTATTTTTCCGAAATATCAAATATATAATAAAAATTTTTAAATTAGTTAAAAATATCGATTTATTTTTTTCTAATTTTGTAAAAATGCAATTAAATAATTAAATCTCGCTTTATTATTAATAAATAAATAAGATATATTTAATTTTTTTTTCGAAATTTTCTTTATTTTTTTTTTCTGTTACTGCGCGTAACTCGAAAATTTTTTTTTTATAACAAAAATTTTTTTTATTTTTTTTTATTTTTTTTTATTTTCTTATAACAATTGATTTATAAAATTTTTTTAACAAAATATAAAGATTTTTATAATAAAATAATAACATTATAATAATAATCATTATTATTATTATTATTATTATTATTATTATTATTATTATATTTATAATTATTATTTATTTATTTATTTATTTATTTATTATTTATTATTTATTATTTATTTTATTATTTATTTTATTATTTATTTATTTATTTTAAAAAAATAAATTAAAAAAATTTAAAAATTGAATTAAATTTGTTTCAGAGGAGAAGAAATTAAAAAATCTGGTAAATGGCTTAAAGGAGAGGAATTAGATGAAGCATTATCGGAAGTAGTTGTTGAAAATCCGGATTTTTTACAAATTTTAGAATCAGATGTAACGGAAGATGATTTATTGGCAAATTTTACATCTGTTAAAATAGTTCACAATTTTGATGAAAATTATCTACAATCACTTGAAAATGGAATAAAAAACTTTAAGTAATTCTTTTTTTATTTATTTGTTATAAGGAAAAAAAGAATTTTTTTTTTTTTAATTTTATTTAATTTAATATTTTAATCTATAATTCTAATTTAATAATATTTACATACAAAAGAAAACAGAAATCTAATTTAATAATTAATTCTTAATTATAATTAATAATTTTTATTAATAATAATTCATTATAATTAATAATTTTTATTAATTTAGTAATTAATTTTTATTAATTCAATAATTAATTTTTATTAATTTAGTAATTAATTTTTATTAATTCAGTAATTAATTAAATTTTTTGTTAATTTAATATTTACATTTAAAAAAAAAAAAAACAGAAATATAGAGAGTAATTTAGATGAGCAAATTGAAAGAGAAAATGATGAATTGGAAAAAGTGAAAATTGAAGAAAAACTTACATTTGAGGAAAGTATTGAAATAATGGAAAAATTTGAATCTATTCAACGTCAACTTTCAGAACAAGTTGAACAACTTGTTTCTATTTATTCTGACGCTTCTCAAAAGGTATAATAATTATTTAATAATAATTTTTAATAATTTTTAATAATATATTAATTTATTATAATTATTTAATCATTACTTTTAAGAATTATCATTTTCTTTCTTAATTAAGAAAAAAAAAAAAAAATTACAGAAATGCGCACCTTGCCTTTGGACACAATTACCTTTGGATTTATTTGTAAAACACATGGAAACATATAATGAATATTTAAAAGTTTACATTAAAAAAGAATTTGGAACATCAACTGACGATGTTGTTAATGACGATGATCGTTCATCATCAATTAATACTGAATCCGATATTAATTTAGATTATTCAAACGAAAAACAAAATTTAGAAAAGAAAATCATTGAATTAAAAAATATTCAACAAAGGTATTTTTTTTACAAATGTTCATTATTAATTTTTTTCCTTTTTTTTTTTGCAAATTTTAATTTTTATTTATTAATTTCAATTTAAAATTTATTTATTTAATTTAATTTTAAATTTATTTATATTATTTTTAAAATTTATGTATTAATTAAATTTTTGAATTTTCCTTTTTATTCTAATATTTATTTTATTTACAAAAATTTACATTTTATTTTATTTAATTTAATTTTTACAGACTCAATAAAACAAAATTATCGCAAATTTTGGCAAAAGGAAGAAAAGATGCAACTCAAGCAATGATAAATTATGCGGAAAAAATTTATAACAATGGCAATGTTTTAATGCCAAAAACATCAGCGCTTCTTAGGTGAGGTTTTTTTTTTTTCTTTTTTTCTTTTTGAAAAATTTTCATTTTCTGTTATTTTTTTTTTAAATTAATAAATAAACAAATAGTAAATAAATAATAAAAGAAATATAAAAAAATAAATACCATAAATAAAGTAAATATTATTTTATTTATTTATTTATTTATAATAATAATAATATATACAATTATATAAAAAAAATTATAATGATAATAATAATAAAATAAAAATTACAGAGCCGACATTGCGGAGCTTAAAGTAAAACGTGATAATTTAGAAAAACAAGTGACAATTTTAAAAGAACATCAAATACCCGTGATTTGTGAGAGATTTGTGAGTTCAATGTTAAATAAAGTTCTTGTTGATAATGCAAAAGCAACACAAGAAAGAAGGGAATATTCTATTAAAAAATTACAACAACTTCTTTCACTTGTTAGAAATCATGGTCACGTACATTCTGATTTATTATATATTTTAGTTGAACTTGAAAATCAAAAATTAACACAAATCGAAGAATTTGTTTCCGATGTTCGTAATTATCTTGATATGGAATATTCATCATGCACCAAACGTTGTGTTAGTGAAAAAAAATTTTTATTATCATTTTTCCCTTATTTTTTAATTTTCCAAAAAACTAAGTTACATTTTTTGAAATTTTTTTCTCTAGATTTGGATGGAAAAAGCAAAAAATAAAATTTCTTCCACTTCATCATTTACTTTTGTAAATGACAATATTTTTAATAAATATTTTACAGCAATGATGAAAATTGAAGAAAATCCAAATTCATTGGAAATGGCATTTGAAAAATTCAATGAAATTTTAAATGAAAATATGAAATTAAAAGAAAATCTTTTAGAAACAATGAATAGTAATGTTAATAATTTACAATTATTGTAAGTAGAATTTTTTTTTTTTTTATTTTAAAAAAGGAAAAAAAACTTCATTACTAATTAATACAAATAATTATTAATTATTAATTAAATTATTAGTAGATTAATTAATAAATTAGAATTAATTTTTTCTAGTGATCGAACATTGATAAATAGTTATAATCGTGAAATACAAAATTCAGGAGGATTTTCACTCGAAGTTGAAGGACAAATTAATAAAACCGAAAGAAATCTCAGTGGATTACAAATGGAAATTACGATAATTAGAAATAAATTAAAGGAAATGATGGTAAAAGAATATTTTTTTCTTTCTTTCTTTTTTTACTTTGAATTTAAATTAAATTTTTCTTTATAGGAAAAAATTGGTGGATTAGAAAGAGAAAAAACAATTCTTTGGCAGAAATTTTTAGCCGAACCAGAAGAATTAAAAATAAGGTATGAACAATTAATGGAAATGTCTAATCAAATTTGTTTGGAATAATTTTAGATAACTATTATTGTATTATATTTATTTATTTTTTTACACAATAATAATAATTTTTTTTTTTTTTTTTTTTTTTTTTTTTGAATGAAATAAAATTGTTAAACAAATTTGATAAACTATTATTTTTAAATTTAATTTTTGTTTATTTAAAAACTTGGTTGCTTTATCCAAAATCCCCAGGGTGCAAATAATTCACCGTTTTCCTCTGCCATTGGTCCACGAAATACTTTTACTTTTACACGTGGTATAACTGAAAAATTATGGAAAAAATTTCATTTTAATTAAATTTTTTTTCAATTAAATCTGTTAACTTACCTTCTTCTTCTTCTTCTTCTATTTCTTCTTCTTCATTTTTATCGTAACAATTTACAATTTGAAAAATGAGACAAAGAAAAATTATCGAAATCTAGAAAAAAAAGGGAAAAATTTTTATTTATTTAAATCTGTAATTTTTTGGGTTTTTATTAGAACATTTTTTTTTTTAATGTACTCACTATTGATAATTTCATGTTTTACGTGAAATGTAAAAATCAACTAAACTCCATGTGTGAGAATTTCTGGCTTTTATTATAATGATTATAATAATTGGTGCATAACGAATTGATTTTCACTGATTTAGAGAAAGTTTGTTTTTTTTTTCGACACTTTCATTACTTTCTAAATAATGAGAAGAATTTGATAAATTTTACTTGTAACGAAAGGGACAAGAAGCAAAAAAAAAAATAAATATTTTGGGTACTTTTACTCTAAAAAATTTTAAACATACAATTTTTTGCTTCCTTTCTTTAGAATGCGTAAAAAATCACAGAAAGTAAAATATTTTATTTTTTAAAATGAAAATTTTAGTTGATTTATAATTTGAAAATTTTGATAATAACTAATTTTGAATGGAAATTTTGTATAATATTTGAATTTTAATTGATTTTGAATTAACATTTTGGGTAATAATTGAATTTTAATTGATTTTGAATTAAAAGTTTTGGAAAATAATTGAATTTTATTTGATTTTAAATACAAATTTGGAAAATAATTAAATTTTAAAAGATTTTAAATTGAAAATTTGGAAAATAATTAAATTTTAAAAGATTTTAAATTGAAAATTTTGAAAATAATTAAATTTTCTTTGATTTTTAATTGAAATTTTTAAAAATAATTGAATTTCAATTGAAATTTTTGGTAATATTTGAATTTTAGTTGATTTTTTATTGAAAATTTGGATAATAATAAATTATTTTGAATTAAAATTTTGTATAATAATTGAATTTTAATTAATTTTGAATTAAAATTTTGGTAAATAATTGAAATTTAATTGATTTTGAATTGAAATTTTTGAAAATAATTAAATTTTAAAAGATTTTAAATTGAAAATTTGGAAAATAATTAAATTTTAAAAGATTTTGAATTTAAAATTTTGAAAATAATTAAATTTTAAAAGATTTTAAATTGAAAATTTTTGAAAATAATTAAATTTTCTTTGATTTTTAATTGAAATTTTTAAAAATAATTGAATTTCAATTGAAATTTTGGATAATAATTAAATTTTAGTTGATTTTTATTGAAAATTTCGGATAATAATAAATTATTTTGAATTGAAATTTTGTATAATAATTCAATTTTAATTAATTTTGAATTAAAATTTTGGTAAATAATTGAAATTTAATTGATTTTGAATTGAAATTTTTGAAAATAATTCAATTTTATTTGATTTTAAATTGAAAATTTGGAAAATAATTCAATTTTAAAAGATTTTGAATTGAAATTTTTGAAAATATCTAATTAAATTTTTCTTTAAAGAAAGGGAAAAAATTTTTTTTTAAGGAAATAAATTCGGCATAGATTAAAATTGATGATATATATATATATTTCTTCATTTTTTTTTTTTTTTTTTTTCGTAATATGGAAGCCCCTTATTATAATTATTGTTATTTTTATAATAATTTGTAACGCATATATTCTATTCAACTTTATAACATCTAAGAATGATTTTTTTTTTTTTAGATGCTATATTAAAAACACATTAATCATAAATAGTTGAATAAAAATTGGAAGACATTATTTGCGAAAAATTTCTCTTAAACAATATTTTTACACGCCATTTGTTTTTTTTTTTTTTTGTTTCCTTGTCCCTATAATAATATGTATAATTAATCTCATCTGGTCAACATTTTTTTATAATATAATAGTTTTTTATTTCACTGTTGTCCAGAGGTACGTTATTTTTTTTAATTATACTTATTTTATAAAGGAAAAGAATAATTAAAAATAAACTGAATTTCGTTTTTTTGAGAATTAATGTTTTTTAGCAAAATTTTTTTTTTTTTCCCCATATATAAAAAGCGTACAACTCTGGCAAATGTTATAAATTCTAAATTCAATTTTTTTTAAATTGGAAATTAATTCCATCTACATAAAACTCATGCACAATATCTTTCAATCTTTTTCTTTTTTCTTTTATATATATATATATAACTTTAGACGTGTATATCGTAACATTACAGTATAATATATATATATTTGGTATATTTTTTTGTTCTGGAAGACATCATTGGAAGACGCACTTTTACAATTAAATAAATTAATGCAAATCTTTTTCTTTTTTCTTAATTAATCAGGAATTTAATTTCACAAAAAAAAATTTTTTTTATAAATTTATTTTTATTATAAATTTAATATAATTATAAATTTAATTATAAATTTAATTATAAATTTAATTATAAATTTAATTATAAATTTAATTTATTTATAAATTTAATTATAAATTCAATTTATTTATAAATTTAATTTATTTATAAATTAAAATTTAGAGGAGCATTTTTTTTTGCACTTTTAGTTCGCTACAAGCTACATTTTTTAATATAGCTTTTTTTTTTTTTTTGATATGAGATCTACAATTATTATTTTTTGTATCGTCTTGTATAATAATTATAGAGACTTTGGAAGACATTCGATTCGACTAATTATTATTATTATTATTATTATTATTCGTACTTAATTGTACTTTTTTTTTTCTTTCATGATATTTATATTTATACACGTCAATATCGAGGAAATTTAATAAAAAAAAAAATTCGAAACTGCAAAAAATTTTTCCTAAAAAAAAATGATAATTATTGTCAGAATTGTAAATTGTGGAAAAAAAAATTTGAAATTTCGAATTTTTTCCCTTTTTCTAAAATTCCATGACGTTAAAAATTAACTCACACACATATATATATTATTTTATATATAAAAATGATGAGTTTTTTTCTTAATCCAATTATAAAATCCAGAACCTACGTAACAATAGTTAACTTGTATAAGTTTCTTGTATATTAATTACTATTTTTCATTTTTTTTTTTTTTTTTCTTTCTAACAGTGGAAGACATTGATTCTTAAAAATTAGTTTTCATATTGTCACGTTTCTCATCATATTTAAAAACAAAAAAACTGCGCAAAAAATTTTTGAAATTCAAAATTTTGAAAAAAAAATTTAGAAATTCTTAAAAAAATTTTTTTTTTTAAAAAAAATTTTTTTAAAATGGTAAACCAATTTCAAAAGCTTCGATTAATGCACTACCCGAGTCATAAACTCCAATAACACCAAAGAGAACGCCCAAAAATATAACAAAACAATCGTAAGCCGCCGCACCCATATCCATGGAATTTCTTTTTAATTTTAAATGAAAATAACATGGCCAAATAAATGATAACATTGTCCCTGTAAATGAGCCAATAAAGCCCATTAATATACCAAAATGTGGTATAAAAACGGCCATAAATATTGTAAATAAAATAACTCCAATTCGCCATGCTAAACCCCATACTTTTAATTCGCGATCAACTGTCCATATTGTGGGGAATATTGTTTTTGGTCTACCGCGAAAAAATGCCCTCTCAAGTAATTCACACGCAGCATAATATGGCAATGGATATGAAAGTACTGCCTTTACCACAAGACATGTATTAACCAATCCTTTAAATCCCGTTGAATGTAAATTATTTGTTATCTCCTGCTGTGTATCATCCTAAAAATGACAGAAAAAAATAAATAAATAATTTGAAAAATAGTTAATTGGAAAAAATTAAATTAAAAAATTACAGGCCTCGGATCGACTTAAAGGAAACAAAAAAAAAAGTCGTTTTAGTCGATTTATATTCAAAAAAAACGAAAAATTCGATTTTTTTTTTATTTTAAAAAAAATATTTTAGATTTTTAAATAAAAAAAAAAAAAATTTTTTTTTAAATAATAATACTTTTTGAAGGGTTATAGTTGAAATTTTTAAAAATAATTGAATTTTCAAAAGATTTTGTTAATTTTCAGACAATAATTAAATATTTTACAGAACTAAAAAAAAAATTATTTATCAAATAATTTTTGGATAACATTTTTTTTTAATATTGAATTTTCACAAGATTTATAATTGAGATTTTTTTAAATTAATTCAACTTTAAGTGATTTTTAATTAAAACTTTTTTTTGATAATTTCACTAAAAAAAAATTTATTAGAAATTGCGAACAAAAATACAATAATTTGATAAACATTTTTAATTGATAAATGATTTTAAATAGTTGAATTTTCAAAGAATATTATAAAAATAGTTAAAAAAATAATTGAATTTCCATTGAGAGTTATAATTAAAATTATTAAATTTCAAACAAATTTTTCAATGGAAAATTTTAGAAATAATTAAATTTCAAAAAGCTTTTAAATTCAAATTTTTGAAAATAATTGAATTTCAATTGAAATTTTGGATAATAATACAATTTTAGTTGAAATTTTGGATAATAATACAATTTTAGTTGAAATTTTGGATACTAATAAAATTTTAGTTGATTTATAGTTGAAAATTTTTATAATAACTAATCTTGAATGAAAATTTTGTATAATATTTGAATTTTAATTGATTTTGAATTAAAATTTTGGGAAATAATTGAATTTTAATTGATTTTGAATTGAAATTTTTGAAAATAATTTAATTTTATTTGATTTGAAATTGAAAATTTGAAAAAATATTCAATTTTAATTGATTTTAAATTGAAAATTTGGAAAATAATTAAATTTTAAAAGATTTTGAATTAAAAATTATGAAAATAATTAAATTTTCTTTGATTTTGAATTGAAATTTTTAAAAATTATGAATTTTAATTGATTTTGGATTAAAAATTTTTTAAAATAATTTAAATTTTATTTGATTTTAAATTCAAATTTGAAAAATAATTAAATTTTAAAAAATTTTGAATTGAAAATTATGAAAATAATTAAATTTTATGTTTAAATTTCAATTGAAAATTTTTAAAAATAATTGAATTTTAATTTATTTTGAATTAAAAATTTTTTAAATTAATTTAATTTTATTTGAAATAGAAACTTTCAAAAATAATTAAATTTTAAAAGATTTTGAATTGAAATTTTTGAAAATAATTGGATTTTAAAAGATTTTAAATTGAAAAAATTTTGAAAATAATTAAATTTTAAAAGATTTTGAATTGAAAATTTTGAAAATAATTAAATTTTCATTGATTTTGAATTGAAAATTTTGAAAATAATTAAATTTTCATTGATTTTGAATTGAAATTTTTAAAAATAACTGAATTTGAATTGAAATTTTGGATAATAATTAAATTTTAGTAGATTTTTATTGAAAATTTGGATAATAAATAATTTATGTACTGAAATTTTGTATAACAATTGAATTTTAATTAATTTTGAATTAAAATTTTGTGAAATAATTGAAATTTAATTGTTTTTGAATTAAAAATTTTTTAAATTAATTAAATTTGATTTGAAATAGAAAAATTTGAAAAATAATTAAATTTTAAAAAGATTTTGAATTAAAAATTTTGAAAATAATTAAATTTTCTTTGATTTTGAATTGAAATTTTAGATAATAATTTAATTTTAGCTGATTTTTGATTGAAAATTTTGATAATAATTAATTTTGAATTGAAATTTTGAATAATAATTGTGTTTTAATTGATTTTGAATTAAAAATTTTTTGTAATTTTATTTGTTATTTTTTTAAAATTATAAACAATTGTTAAATTTCATAAAAATTTTAATTAAAAAATAATTTGAAATAACTGAATTTGTTATATGAATTTTATTAAAATGAATAAAAATAATTAATTTAATGAAGAATTTTAGTTCAAAATTTTGTAAAATAATTGAAATAAAAAAGATCTGAAGATGATCTGCATTTTATACTAAAAAAAATGTATTTTATTTTAAAAAGATTTTTTTTAAATGTAAAAAAAGTCGAATAAGTCGTATTTTATTAAAATAATTTGAAAAAAGTCGTATTTTTGAAAAAAAGTCGGAAATAGTCGAAAAAGTCCTGTAATCCAAGGCCTTAGTTAAAATTTAAAAAAAAAATTAATTTAGTTTGTTTTACATTCATTTTCATTAATATTGATTGAAATAAAAATTTTACGACGACTTTTAAGGATTTTTTTTTTAATTAAACAATTCAAAATGTAATTAATAATTAACAAAATTTTGAATTTTTTCAGACCCAGAAACTGCGGAATAGTTATTTCCGATGTAATTTGTCACCATCAATAAAATGATCATTATCAATAAAAAATTAGAAATTCAGTGAATTAAAATTTCTGTTATTTAAAAATTCGAATCAGATAAAATTCAATATATAATTAATTCAAAAAGAAATTTAAGTTAAAAAATAATATAGAAATAATTGAGTTTTAAAAGAAAATTTTTGATGCAAAATTTAGAAATAATTGTATTTTAGAAATCTTTAGTTAAACTAATTTGCCTCGTAAAATTTTTATTTCAATCAACAATTTAATAATTTTTTTTTTTCATTCAATAAATTAATTTAAAAAAATTACCTGAAAAGTCATAAAGCAAATCCAACCAAACAACGATTTAAATGCTGCCGCCGCAATGTGACTCCAATTTAACATCCATTCAAATTTTGAACGATCAATAAGATTACCCTCAAGTGTTGGAAGAAATATTTGCGATGTATAACTAAATACAATAACACCCAATGATATTGGAAATTTTTTCATATCAATACTCCATCTTACTTTTGACCATCCCCAATCGCCAATTTCCAATAGACAATAACCAAATATAATTGCATTAATAAAAAGATGTGCAATTGTACACCAAAAACTCAATACCGAAACATGATGTAAAGATTTAAGAAAACCCAATGGAATAAGAAATATTCCAATTAACATCATCCAACTTCGTGTATCTAATGCACCCTCTTGAAATGTTCCCACCATTAAATCACCGCAAACAACAACATAAAGAATGCATGTCATTAAAAGTTCAATTATTTGTGCAATATTAACAGCACGTGCACCCCAACGTGGTCCAAAGCATTCTTTTGCTATTGCCACATATGAATCACGTACTCTTACACGTTGACCTGTTGTTGGATCCAATTCATAAAGACATTCAACTAAAATTTTACCTTTTGAAAAAAAAACAGAGAGAGAAACAAAATTTTATTAGCCACCCTTTTTTTTCTACAAGGGAATTATTTCCATTAATTATTTTTATTTTTTAAAGTACGCCCTGGCGGATTGTATGATGCGAACGTCAGGTATGATGGTTTCCTGAGGTTGGACTTATTGGAAGATACGTTTCTAATCGGGTTTGCGGATGACGTGCTTTTGGTATGCTGTGCGGACGAGATAAATCTTTTACAAATAAAACTCGATGATAGTCTTCGACGAATGGGGTCTTGGTTGAATTGACATGGTCTGAAAATGGCTGTCGAGAAAACCGAGGCTCATCACAGATCGGAGAGACTTCCGATTCCCGCGGTTGGAAATTGGAGGATCTGTAGTTTCATGGGGAACAAAACTGAAGTACCTGGAAGTGACGTTGGACAAACGTTTGAATTTCGGACAACATATTAACATCTCGTCACTCCAAACCACCGAATGCATGGGAAACCTTTCGAGGATGATGCCCAATATCGGTGGCCCCAGGGAAAAGAAACGTAGATTAGTGGCGACTGTGGTTCAATCAAAGCAGCTTTATGCTGCCCCCTGTTTAGGCTTCGGCCCTAAAGTTCCACAGCATCTCTGACAGACTCCTCGCGGTTCAGAAAGACCCGGCACGGAGAATTGTGTCAGGCTTCAGAACGGTGTCTACTTGCGCTGTTATGGTACTCGCTGGATTACCGCCAATGGATTTATTGACGATGGAAAGGAAGGAGATCTTCCATCACAGAGAGTCCAGAAGTAGACTCGTTCAGAAATGGCAGGAGAGATGGGATTGGGAGTCTAAAGGTAGGTGGACCTACCGCCTGATTTCCCTCCACGCCACATGGTTAGATAGGAAACACTGTGAAGTTAACTACTTCGCCGTGGCGCTTTAGAATAGAACGCCTGTAGCCCACTGCATGTCGTAAAAGGCGACTAAAAGGGGTGCGGAGGGTTTTACCCATTTAGCTAAGTACCGCTTCAAAGGAGACGCTGAGATGAGACATTACCGATGATGTATGAACGCACTACGCCTGCCACGTGTTCACCATGTGAAATGGAACCCTCCCTGTGCCTGTTGACAGTGGAAGTCCGACCGGAAAACTTGTCTTCCCGTATCCCATCAGGTGTCGCTCGAGGCGACTAAAGAGGGAAATTTGAACGCAGTTCGCCTCCTCGTCCGGAGGCAGGGTGAGACCATTGTGGTTTCAGACTGCGGTCTGATACTTCGATCTGGGAGCGGATGTTCCACGTGGTCCCCGTTGGAAGTGCAAGATTCTTGTCCTCGCTAACTCACGCCCCCTCCTGTTGGAGTGTTATCGGGTCCAAGATGAATGTTACTAACCGTTCCGCCATTTCATTGGGCACCCTATTGTATCAGTGTGTGTGTGTGACCTACCAGACCATCGGCTGGTGGAGATTAGCTCGAAGACGGAACCTCCACGAGGTCCCCGCTGGTTCCCCTTTATCCGCTCAAGTTCTACTTGCATGGGCGAAGGGAATCAATGCTAACCGTCCCCTCCTGGAAGGGCACCCGGTCTTCTTCGCCGTTTTGGTTCTTAAGGACCTTACATCGGCAATTTTTCCTCCTCTTTCCCCATCGGTAGCGAGGCGACTTGCCAAATCGCCGCCGTTTCAACATGTCGGTAGTTCTTTCGTTAGGGGGTAGATATGCTTATTTTAAGATCGGGAGTTATAATCCTTAAAGACCCAGACATCCCAGTCGGCCTTGAGCACGACGATAAGCGCAATTCTGAAGTTGGCTACTACCTTACACAAGCGTTGTCAGGTCATGGTTGTTTCGGACAGTATTTTTATTGTTTTAAAATAGAAGCAGACGCTTTCCTTCTTCGTTCCCTGGCACTCAGTTAAGGATTTAGGACAGAGAGCAAAAGTAAGAAGACTTTCACTGGCTATGTATAAAGCTTAAAGCAGTTCCATCAATGGAGTTGAAGTCCCAAAAAGGGTGTGGTTTTTAGTGGGTCGGCCAGAACAAAAGCAGTCATCCCCACATAACCTGAGAGTACGCTATCTAACTTGGAAGTAGGCCTCCAGGGTTATGCAGATTTTCCACTTCTCTCGTAATAACAAAATTGATGTATAATTATTATAATCAATAAGTTTTATGCATTTTAAGATGATTATTGTTAAATAATTATAAAAATTTAATGTTGTTATTAATTTCAATCTACTACAGTTAAAAAAATGAATATTTTTCACCTTTTTTTTGGATAAAAAAATTCATTTCTTTCAATAATATTTTTTTATTAAAATATTAATTTTTTTGATAAAATAATACATTTTTTTTACCAATATTTTCGTTTAACAAATAAGAATTTTGCTTTTAATAAAAAAAAATTTAAAGAAAAGAAAAAAAGAGTGCTGCCACCTACTTGATAAAAAGCGTGGCTGTATTGATTTTATCGACAAATGTTGATAATAAATTTTAATAGATTGAAATTAATAACAACATTAAATTTTTATAATTATTTAACAATTATTATCTTAAAATGCATAAAACTTATTGATTATAATAATTATACTATCAATTTTATCATTTTTTTTTAATACATTTTAGACAGAATTTCAATCTCAATCTCGTGTTCCACAAATTTTGTGGAGCATTCGCATCATACAATCCGCCATTTGGCGTATTAGAAATTATTTTGAATTTCAAATTTTACCTGTGTAACAGCAAATGTGCGCCACACCAATCATGGCTGCAATTGCCCAATAACCACCGCGAAGTACGGCAAATGGAAGGGAAACGATGAACATTCCCTGAAATAATTGAAAATTTTTTTTTTTATAATTTATTTTTTTTTAAATTATATTAACAAAATTAATAAAAATAAAACAGAATTCTATTTTAAAATTATAATTTAATTTTTAAAAATACCTATATAATTCGATTTTGAAATTTTATTTTACCTGTATGGCATTGGTGACATTATAAGCAGCCTGCCATTCGTTGATCTTCACCCCCGAACCACCAAATTCACCACCACCACCTTCGTCATAATCACTGAAACCTCCACTACTGATACTTCCGGTTCTAATTTTATCACTGAAACAAGTGAAAGAAAAAAGAAAAATAAACAAAATTTTTTTAGCAAAATTAGTGAATTTATTGATTTTTAAACGAAATTTAAATACAAAATAGAAATGACGCCCTGAAAAAAGGGATTTAAAACAGAAAAAAATTATAGGTTATGTTTATGATCGTTCTGTATTTGATTACAACATTTTTAATTATTTTATTAATATTTAATGAAAACAACATTTTTTATTAATTATTCTAAATGTAATGAAGACTTAAATATCAATTATTATTTACAATGAGGTTAGTTTCCCTTTTTTTGTATTTTTACTCGAAACAATCATAAACATAACCTATAATTTTTTTGCTTCTTAGTTCCATTTTTTCACAACTGCGTCACATATTTTCAAATATTTTTTTTTATTTGTGATATGCTGTGAAAAAAAAAACCTAAGCAACAAAAAATTTATAGGGTATGTTTATGATCGTTTTAAATAAAAATACACAAATAGGAAAAAAAAATGTTTCCTACATAGAAAATAAAAACTGTTATTGAAAAGTTATTAAATTAACTGTTTACATAATTAAAATAAGGAACTGTTAATAATAATAATTATTTTTTTAAAATAAAACTATCACAAACATAACCTATAATTTTTTGGTTTTTAGATACATTTTTTTCAGAGTGCGTCAAATATTTTCAAAAAAATTTCAAATATTTTTTTTTATTTGTGATATGCTTTGAAAAAAAACCAAAGCAACAAAAAATTTATAGGTTATGTTTATGATCGTTTTAAATAAAAATACACAAATAGGAAAAAAAAATGTTTCCTACATAGAAAATAAAAACTGTTATTGAAAAGTTATTAAATTAACTGTTTACATAATTAAAATAAGGAACTGTTAGTAATAATAATTTTTTTTAATAAAACAATCATAAACATAACCTATAATTTTTTGGTTTTTAGATACATTTTTTTCAGAGTGCGTCAAATATTTTCAAAAAAAATTTTAAAACTGCTGTGTGAAGAAAAGAACTTAAGAAGCAAAAAAAAATTTATAGGTTATGTTTATGATCGTTTTAAGTAAAAATACACAAATAGGAAAAAAAAATGTTTCCTACATAGAAACTAAAAACTGTTATTGAAAAGTTATTAAATTAACTGTTTACATAATTAAAATAAGGAACTGTTAGTAATAATAATTTTTTTTAATAAAACAAATAATAAACATAACCTATAATTTTTTGGTTCTTAGATACATTTTTTCACAGTGCGTCAAATATTTTCAAAAAAAGTTTTAAAAGTGCTGTGTGAAGAAAGGAATCTAAGAAGCAAAAAAAAATATTATAGGTTATGTTTATGATAGTTTGGAGTAAAAATACACAAATAGGATCAAAAAAAAAAATTATCTTTATTACTTAGAAAATAAAACCTGTTTTTGAATTTACATAATTAAAATAGGAACTTTTAATAAAAATTAATTTTTTTTTAAAATAAAACTATCATGAACATAACCTATAATTTTTTTCGTAGGCTTATTTCTTCAGAATTATTATCATTATTATTATTATTATTATTTAACAGAATTTATTAAATATGTAACGCGCTCTAAAAAAATTATTTAAGAAGGCAAAATAATAATTAATAATTAATCATTAATAATTAAATAATTAATAATTAAATACCTAATAAATAATTATTAATAATTCTTATTTAATTATCAGTTATTAATAATTATTATTTAATTATTTATTATTAATAATATTTTTTAATAATAATTAATTATAAATTAATAATTTTTTTTCGCCTTCATAAAATTATTTAAATTTTACGAAAAATAGTTCATTTTTTTTTTGCAAAATTAAAAAAATAAAAAATAAATTTTATTATTTAATAATTTTTCTTTTTACCTGCTTCTTTGATAGCTGAAGGAATCCTCAGCAATTCCTTGTTCACCATATTGCTCTTGACCTTTCATTGTGGTCATTTCAGTATTTTCACCCTCATTAAATGATCGAAAATTACCGGAAGTACCTCGTGTTTCACCACTGCCGCCAGCACCGCGAATTATTTCCATACATGGACTATTTTCTGGCCATTTTGCCTTTATTGTTTCCCATGCTACATTTACAGTTGCAGTCAATGAGGGAATAAAGACACCTCTAAAGTACGCCATTGTCTAATCGAAAGAAAAAAATGAAAATTTTCTCTTTTACTTATAAAATTTTTGCTAAGGGAAAAAAAAATTTTTTTAATTTATTTCGATAAGGAAAAATTAAAAAAAAAATTTTTTTTTTTTTAATTATTCTAAAAATAATCAATCGACATATTTTTTATATTAAATTAAAAATACAGAAAATTTAAACAAAAAAAATCTTTTTTTACTATACAAAAATTTGCCCTTAATTATTAAATTTAAAAAAAAAATTCATTTATACAAAAATATATATTTAATATTAATTATTAATTTTTCCCCCAGGGAAATAATAATAATTATATATTTATTTTTATTAATGAATTTTTTTTTTTTAAATCAAATTTATTAAATAATTACAAAAATTTTAATTATTATTTTCCTAAATGAAAAATTAATTAAATGAAAATTTAAATTAAAGAATTATAATTATAATAAAAAAAAAACATCATTAGAAATTGAATGAAATTCAATAATCCAATATAGAAAATGGCCTTCGCCTCTTGAGAAATAGTCCTTGGAGAAAAAAAATAATTTTCACATTTAGCAAAATAATAATAATAATAATAATATAATAATTAATAAAAATTAATTACCAAATATTCGATGATTTTTTTTTTAAATTTATTGTCAGAAATACGATGATCACTCGCTTTTTGATGAAACTGAATTTCTTTTTTTTTTTTTTTGAGGCACTTGCGCGAGAAAAGAAAAGATTTTTTTGGGGATTTAGAAAAAAAATTCTATGCAAAATATTTTGTTTGAATCGAAAAAAAAATACTAGCTAAAAATATGAGCGAAATAATCGCATTTTTTTTCTTCTTCTTCTTTCTTTTTCTACGTTCTATGTTCTAAATAATCAGAATTGAAAATTTTTAATCGCGGCATTGACTGGGGTGGATGGTGGTTACAGGGGTTGAGATCAGAATGGGTAACATCCCTCGGAGCGTCGATCAATGCGACCGAAATCCACACGAACGAGAGAGAGAGAGAGAGAGGGGGGGGAGGGAGAGAGATGCTTTCTCATTTTCAGTCTTGCGCGTACTTTCCTCTTTTTCTCAAAAAAAAAAATAAAAAACGCATGCGCTGCTTTTTCTTCTTTTAAATAAAAATTTAGTTAATAATTTAGTTTAATTAAAAAATTGAATTAAATATTAATTTAAAAAATTTTTATTATAAAATAAATGAAATTGTTTTTTTTTTTCATCAGAGTTGCTACAAAAATTTGAATTTATTTTTCCCTGATTTGAAAGAAAAAAATTTCGAATTTTGAAAAAATTTATAATTTACAAAAAATCGATTTCTGTTTGTAAAAATAAATGTTAGGAATTTACAAAGAAGAAGAGTTTTTTTTTTATCATATATAATAAATAAAGAAACCAATTTTCTTTTTTTTTTATTTATCTAAGTATCTTACATTTTGCTCTCAAATTTATTTTTTTTTTTTTTTTCAAACAAAATTAAACCTTTTTTTTTGTGTCCCATAAACATTCTCCCATTAAAATTATTTTTTAAAAGAAAAAAAGTCATACAGTGTAAAAAAAGAAAAATGACACTGGATTATCAATTAGTCAATCAAATGATGAAATTCTTTAAAAATTTACAAACTATAGTAATTAATTTTAATTACAAAAATTTACATTCAAAAAATCACTTAACAATTAAATAACAACACGAAAGGAATGATGTCAATTCTTTTTTTTCTTCTCTTTGAGAATTTGTCAAAAAAAAAAAAAAAAAATGAATTTTTTTTTTTTTTTTTTGGCAGATTCGTTGTATTTTAGTATTAAGATAAAATATATATATATATATTTTTTTTGGTGCTTTCACCGAAATGCTAATTAAATGTGATTTAACTGCGAATCGTCAGTCTTGAGTTCCCTCTTTTCTTCGCACAAATAATAATAATAATAATAATAATAATAATTATAATAATAAATGCCAATCATTCATAAATAAAAAAAAAAATAGAGAAATTATTCTGAGAAAGAAAATTTTTCTTTTTCCATCACAGATAACTCAGAAAATTTTTTTTTTTTGAATGATATTAGAAAAAGAAAAAGAAAGAAAAGGATCCTCAAATAACTGTAAAATAGAATATTCTTTCCCCCCCCCAAAAAAAAAAAAACTTTGTACACAATGGACCTACTTAGATTCTATATTTTCAATAAAATACTTCTTTTTTTTCTGAATTAATTTTGTAATTTGAAAGATCAACTTTCAATTTTTTTTTTTTTTTTTATTTTCTTTTGGGAATTAATTATTTTCTTTATAGTGGTTTAAGTGCGGCTTCACGTAACCATTGATGAAAATCATTTTCCGATGTTAAATTTTCAATTGCATTGTCTTGTTGTAAAATAGTTTCAGCACTTTTTGTCGCGCTTATTTTATTTGATTTAGCCTCAGAGCGCTTTAAATTTGACAAATCGGGAAATTCATGGACCGATGTTGTTTGTGGAATTGGACGTTGACAATGTAACATTAATTCAGGACCACCGCCATAAATGTTTAATAAAAATTGCCATAATTCCTCGGGAATTTGTCCATAGTCGGATCCTAAAGATAAAAATTGAAAAAACAAATAGAACGTAAAATTGTTTTTCAATATTTTGGAGATTTTTTTTTTTTTTTTTTGTCTATTTTAAAGGACATTAAAATAGGGAAATAATGTCAGGCCTCAGATTATACAATTTTTCGACTTATTTTAGTAAAATGCGACGTTTTTGAATCTTTTTTTTTACATTTTTTTTTGAAAGAAAAAAAAATTTTTTTTAAACAAAATACATTTTTTTTGGCGTTCAATCCGGATTTTTTTTCAGATTTTCTTTATTTCAATTATTTAACAAATTTTTAACTAAAATTCTTCACTAAATTAATTGGTTTTAATAATTTTAATAAAATTCTTCATAAATTCAATTAATTTAAACTATTTTTCAATTTAGATTTTTATGAAATTTTATAATTGTTTATAATTAAAAAAAAAAAAAAAAAAAAAAAAAAAATTGAAAATAAAATTACCAAAAATTTTTTATTCAAAATCACTTGTAATTTAATTATTTGCAAAAAATTTCAATTCAAAATCAACTGCAATTTAAGTATTTTCCAAATTTTTGAATTTAATTCGATTATTTTCATAATTTTCAATTCAAAATCAAAATAAAATTTAATTATTCTCCAATATTTCAATTTACAAAATAAATTAAAATACAATTATTTTCATAAATTTCAATTTAAAATCAATTAAAATTAAATAATCTTCAAAATTTTCAATATAAAATCAACTAGAATTCTATCATTTTTCAGATTTTTTATTTTAATTTATTTATTTAAAAAATTTCATTTCAAAATTAATTAAAATTCAATTATTTTTAAACAAAACAATTCATAATCAACTAAAATTCAATTATTTTAAAAATTTTCAATTCAAAATTAACTAAAATTCAATTATTTTCTAAAATGTCAATTAAAATTCAATTGTTTTCAAAAATTTCAATTGAAATTTAATTATTTTCAAAATTTTCAATTTAAAAATAACTAAATTTCAATTATTTTCTAAAATTTCAATTCAAAATCAACAAAAATACAATTATTTTTCAAATTTTTAAATCCAAAATCAACTAAAATTCATTTATTTTCAAAAAATTTAATTCAAAATCTTTTAGAATTTAATTATTTTCCAAATTTTCAATTTAAAATCAAATAAAATTCAATTCTTTTCAAAAATGTTTAATTTATAATCTTTTAAAATTCAATTATTTTACAAAATGTCAATTAAAATTCAAATATTTTCAAAATGTCCAATTCGAAATCAACTAATATTTAATTATTTTTCAAATTATCAATTCAAAATCAAATAATCATTCTTAAAATGAAAATCATTTCTTTTCGAAAATTTTTAATTTTTAATCTTTTAAAATTCAATTATTTTCAAAATTAACTAAAATTCAATTATTTTCCAAAATGTCCATTAAAATTCAATTATTTTCAAAATTTTCAATTCAAAATTAACTAAAATTAAATTCTTTTCAAAAATTTCAATTGAAATTTAATTATTTTCAAAATTTTTAATTTAAAAATAACTAAATTTCAATTATTTTCTAAAATTTCAATTAAAAATCAACAAAAATAAAATTATTTTCCAAATTTTCAATTCAAAATCAAATAAAATTCAATTCTTTTCAAAAATTTTTAATTTATAATGTTTTAAAATTCAATTCTTTTCCAATATTTAAATTCATAATCTTTTAAAATTCAATTATTTTCAAAATTTTTAATCAAAAACAACTAAAATTCAATTATACTCAGAAATTTCAATTTAAAATCAATTATTTTCAAAATTTTCACTTCAAACTCAATGAAAATTCAATTATTATCCAATATTTCAATTCAAAATTAATTATTAAAATTTTCAATCTAAATCAACTATATCTCAATTATTTTCCAAAATTTCATTTTAACAGCTTCTAAAATTTAATAATTTTTAAAATTTTCGTTCTAAAATTTTTTTGAAATTTAATAATTTCAATTATAACTCTACTAAAATGCAATTTTTTTTTTTTACAAAATTTCAATTGAAATTCAATTATTTTTAAATTTTCCAATTAAAATAAAACTAAAATTCAATTTTTTTCCAACATTTCAATTCAAAAAAAAAAAAAAATAAATAAAATTCAATTATTATCAATTAATTAATTTCTTTAAAACAGAAATCTTCAAAAAAATTTAAATTAAAAATCTAAAATTTTTTTTTGATAAATTATTTTTAGTTCTGAAAAATTTAATTATTGTCTGAAAATGAACAAAATCATTTAAAATTCAATTATTTCTCAAAATTTCAACTTTAACTCTTCTAAAATAATTATTTTTTAAAAAAAAATTTTTACTTAAAAATCTATAAAACCTGATTAAATTATTGCCTGAAATTTTTTTTCACCATCAAAACTAAAAACTATGACAAAATTTTTAATTCGAATAAATTATTTAAATTAGACTTGAAAAAATTTAAAAAATGGAACTTTAAGAATTTTTTTTTTCTTTTTTTTAAAGAAATTTGTTCTAATTAAATAAAATTGTGAAAATTTGTCTCTTTTAGTTTGATTATGAAATAGAAAAAAAAAATTTTTTTCTTAATAATATTCATTAAAGAATTATTCTAATTACAGAAATTAATAAAATGAATTTAATATCTAATAACATTAGTTATTTAAAGTAAAATATTTATTAATCAATTAAATTTTGTTAAAATAAAAAAAATCGACTTTCTTTAGAATAGAAATCGACTTTTTTTTTTTGTGTCCCTTAAAGTCGATCCGAGGCCTGTAATATTTGAAATTGGAATAGTGATTCAAAAATAAAAAAAGAAAAAAAAAAAGAAACATCAAATTTTTATTTCATTTTCAATTTATCTTAATTTTAATAAAATTGTCATTATTAACCAACCTGCTTTTAAGACAATTTGTCCATTTTTATTGACAACTATTGAACTATTATCAATTTGTCCTGGCGGTTGAATTTCCTTTCTTTTAACAAAACTCTGCCATTGTCTCAACCATGCCATTGCCAATGCATAAACAGCAGTTGGATTATCTGAATTATGATTTAATCTATGAAACATATCCATTTCATAGAGTCGACGTTTTTCTAAAGACTCGTGTTTTTCTTCACAAATTGGACATTCATAAAGATGTGTACACGCTGGTCCACCACCAAATCTAAAAAAAAAAAAAAAAACAGAATTATTATTTGAAAATTTTTTTTTATTATTTTTCTTAAAAAAAAATTCTCTGTATTTATTTGAAATTAAATTTTTTATTTTTTAATTAACAAATTTTTAACTAAAATTCTTCATTAAATTAATTAGTTTTAATAATTTTGATGAAATTCTTCATAAATTCAATTAATTTAAAATATTTTTCAATTTATATTTTTATGAAATTTTATAATTGTTTATAATTTAAAAAAAAAAAAAAAAAAAAATTGAAAAAAAAATTACGAAAAACTTTTAATTCAAAATCACTTGAAATTTAATTATTTGCAAAAATTTAAATTCAAAATCAACTGCAATTTAAGTATTTTCCAAATTTTTGAATTTAATTCGATTATTTTCAAAATCTTCAATTCAAAATCAAACTAAAATTCATTAATTCTCCAAAATTTCAATTTACAAAATAAATTAAAATTCAATTATTTTCAAAAATTTCAATTTAAAATCAATTAAAATTAAATAATCTTCAAAATTTTCAATACAAAATCAACTAGAATTCTATCATTTTCCAGATTTTTAATTTTAATTTATTTATTTCAAAAAATTTCATTTCAAAATCAATTAAAATTCAATTATTTTCCAATTTTTTTATTAAAAAAAAAATTAAAATTAAATTATTTTCAAACAAAACAATTCATAATCAACTAAAATTCAATCATTATCCCAATTTTTAATTTTAATTCAATTATTTTAAAAATTTCAATTCAAAATCAACTAAAATTCAATTATTGTCAAAAATTGAAATTTAATTATTTTCAAAATTTTTAATTTAAAAATAACTAAATTTCAATTACTTTCTAAAATTTCCATTCAAAATCAACTAAAATTGAATATTTTTTTCAAAATTTCAATTTAAAATCAATTAAAATTCAACTATTTTCCAAATTTGTTATTCAAAATAAAATAAAATTCAATTATTTTTAAAATTTAATTCAAAATATTTAAAAATTTAATTATTTTCAAAATTTTTAATTCAAAATTAACTAAAATTCAATTATTTTCCAAAATGTCAATTAAAATTCAATTATTTTCAAAATTTTCAATTCAAAATCTACCAAAATTTAATTATTTTCAAATGTCAATTGAAATTCAATTATTTTCAAAATTTTCAATTCTAAACCAACCAAAATTAAATTATTTTCTAAAATTTCAATTAAAATTCTATTATTTTCAAAATTTTCAATACAAAATCAACTAAAATTCAATTATTTTAAACATTTTCAATCCAAAATCATTAAAAATTTAATTATTTTATAAAGTTTTAATTGAAATTCAATTATTTTCAATTCAAAATCAACTAAAATTCAAATATTTTCAAAATTTTCAATCCAAAATAAACCAAAATTTAATTATTTTACAAATTTCAACTAAAATTGAATATTTTTTTCAAAATTTCAATTTAAAATCAATTAAAATTCAACTATTTTCCAAATTTGTTATTCAAAATAAATTAAAATTCAATTATTTTCAAAATTTAATTCAAAATATTTAAAAATTTAATTATTTTCAAATTTTTTAATACAAAATAAACTAAAATTCAATTACTTTCAAAAAATTCATTTCAAATTTAACTAAAATTCAATTATTTTCAAAATTTTCAATTCAAAATCTAACAAAATTTAATTATTTTCAAATGTCAATTGAAATTCAATTATTTTCAAAATTTTCAATTCTAAATCAACCAAAATTAAATTATTTTCTAAAATTTCAATTAAAATTCTATTATTTTCAAAATTTTCAATACAAAATCAACTAAAATTCAATTATTTTAAACATTTTCAATCCAAAATCATTAAAAATTTAATTATTTTCAAAATTTTCAATCCAAAATCAACCAAAATTTAATTATTTTCCAAATTTCAATTCAAAATAACGTAAAATTCAATTATTTTTAAAAATTTCAATTCAATATCAATGAAAATTCAAATATTTTCCAAATTTCAATTTAAAATAACGTAAAATTCAATTATTTTTAAAAATTTCAATTCAAATTTAAACAAAAAATTTAATTATTTTCATAATTTTCAATTTAAAATCTTTAAAAAATTCAATTATTTTTCAAATTTTCAATTGAAATTAAATTATTTTCAAAATTTTTAATTTAAAATTAACTAAAATTCAATTATTTTAAACATTTTCAATTCAAAATCATTAAAAATTTAATTATTTTATAAAGTTTTAATTGAAATTCAATTATTTTCAATTCAAAAACAACTAAAATTCAATTATTTTCCAAATTTATTTTTTAATTTAAATTAAAAACAAAAAAACCAACTTACTTGCTGTAAAGAAATTCCCAAACAGCTTGCGGTATTGGCATACTAATTTTATCAACAAATTGCGCTCTAACTGGATTAACACCTCCATGTGGACATAAAAAATCTGAATTATCAATTGATCCAGGCTCTGAGAATGTATTAAATCTATTAATCCATTGTCGTGAGACAAAAAAATTTAAATCCGATGGTTCACGCGCTGATATTTCCATTAATTCCATTGTTTTATCTCTTAAGCGCATCATTTCGGCTGATGATTTTTTATAAAATAACACATACGCCTCACAATTACTAACAGTCTCTGGTGATACTTGCGTTACACATTGATCATCAAATTCAAACCATTGACTGACAATTGGATTTAATGCATAACATGTATAATGACCACCGCCAGCTGTTCCATGATGACAAATAACTGATATTAAATCATAAATTGCAACATTTGATATACATTCTTTGTGTAAATATGGCCTCATATCAAGTCCCTCAAGTGGAAATGATACAAAATTTGCTATTTTTGAACTAAACATTAATTCATGACGAAAACGTTTTAAATGAACGCACAATACTTCAGGCAATTCAAGAACTTTGGAAAATTTAATGCCATTACGAAGTTTATTGCATTTCTCACAACTATACATATTGTCACCTTTTAATTCATCAGCGCTAAAAAATGCTGATAAACAATCATGAAGACTTACAACTGGTCCCCAAAACCATGATCTCATCCATTGAAAAAACCATGAGAACCAACCCGATTGATTTGTCACATAAACAACATCAGAGCATGGTCCAGCTTTTTGTGGTGTTAATGAGCCTTGATGAAGCATATCAATATGATCTCTACTTGGTATTGGTAGCGAGAGATCCTGAAAATTACAAAAATTAATTTAAAAACTAAATTAAATTTCATTTTATTTTATTATTTTTTTTTTTTCAACTCACCTGAAATGTTTCAACTCTCGTTGAAATACGATTACAAGTTAAACATTCAACGCTACTTAATAATTTACCATCAAATGTATCGCTTATTATACTTTTGGTTTTAATTTGTTTTTTCATTGAATGTTTTATTGGTGAATTTTGCGATGATTGTTGAGAAAATGAATCGTCAATTGTATTTGTTTTTTTATTAAGACGACTATTATTATTATTATTATTATTGTTATTAAATTTTATTCTCAATTTATCTGTTTGCGATACACGTGAATAACGTCGTTTAATACCACGTTCACATTCATCGCTCAATGAACTTTGTTCACTAACACCTGAATCACATGTCTCATATTCAGCGTCCGATTGACTTGAACCAGTGCCACCATCAATTTCTGTTTCATCATCGTCCGATGAATGTTCACCAAAATTTTTTAAACGCAATATCAATTCTTTATCCTCTTCAACATGTTCCTTTAATTCCTCATGCAATTGATCCATAAAGCAACGTAAAAATTCCTGTGTATCGTGCTGATGATAACCGCGAAACATTGGATGAACCTAAAAAATATATATATATATATATATAAAATACAATTATTTTCAAATATTAAATTGTAAATAACAATTTTAATTATTGAAATTTTGCAAAATTTTTGAAATAAAAATATTTGAAATAATTTTATTGTTTTCTTCTATTTTTTTTTTGTATCGATTTTCCAAAAAAAAAAAAAAAAAAAAATTGGAAATTTTTCGAAAAATTATTCTAAATGGAACTGTCGTCAGGGGATGTATAACAACAGAGAGGTTTGTATATATTTTTTTTTTTTTTTTGAATATTTTGTAGATTGGAAAAATTAAATTTTTTGAAATTTTCTAAATTAAAAATAATTTAATAATTAGAAAAAATGTATAAAATTTTCAAAATTTAATTTTTCAAAGTAGAAAATAAATAAAAGTAAAAAATGACACAAAGTATAAATTTTCCGAAAAAAAAAATTTAGAAATACTAAACTGTCGCGATGTATAAAATTTCTAAAAAATTATTTTTACAAACTACAAAATGTCCCCAAATGAATAAAATTTTCAAACAACAAAATGTCCCAAAATATGAAATTTCCAAAATTTATTTTTTCAAAATACAAAATGTCCCAGATTAAAAAATTTCAAAAATTGTTTTTTCCAAACTACAAAATGTCCCAGATTAAAAAAATTCAAAAATTGTTTTTTCCAAACTACAAAATGTCCCAAAGTATAAAATTTCCAAAATTTTATTTTTCCAAACTACAAAATGTCCCAAGATATGAAATTTCCAAAATTTATTTTTCCAAAATACAAAATGTCCCAAAGTATAAAATTTCCAAACTACAAAATGTCCCAAAGTATGAAATTTCCAAAAAAAAATTTTCCAAAATACAAAATGTCCCAAAGTATAAAATTTCCAAACTACAAAATGTCCCAAATTAAAAAAATTCAAAAATTGTTTTTTTCAAACTACAAAATGTCCCAAAGTATAAAATTTCCAAAATTTTATTTTTCCAAACTACAAAATGTCCCAAGATATGAAATTACCAAAATTTATTTTTCCAAAATACAAAATGTCCCAAAGTATAAAATTTCCAAACTACAAAATGTCCCAAAGTATGAAATTTCCAAAAAAAATTTTCCAAAATACAAAATGTCCCAAAGTATAAAATTTCCAAACTACAAAATGTCCCAGAGTATATAATTTCAAAAAAAAAAAAATTTCCAAACTACAGAATGTCCCAAAGTATGAAATTTCCAAAAATTGTTTTTCCAAACTACAAAATGTCCCAAAGTATAAAATTTCAAAAAATTATTGAATTTAAAAAAAAATTAAATTTACATAAAAATTGGAATTTCACTAAAATTTATTAAATTTTAGAAAAAAAAAAATTTAATTTAATTCAGAAAATATTTGAATTTTAAAAATTGATTTTTCTCATAAATTTTAATTCGATAATTGAAAATTCTTTTTTAAAAAATATAATTATCACTAAATAAAATTCTTTAAAAAAAAAATTTGAAATTAATGATTAATTAATGAAGGAATGAATGAATTAATTAATTATTTATACCGTTCTAATTCCAGAAAGTATCCCATGAGGTACAACATATCCTCTATTTTTACGATTCCACATATCCCTGACGAGATTCAAATAACTGAGACTGAGGCCATGTTTTCTATCTTTTGAAATATAAGTTGCCATGTGTGTGCAATCCAAAAAAAATTGTGTCAATGGTGGAACATTTGACAATGCTTGTAATGCCGCATTCATATAACAAGTGTTGCCAATATTTTGTAAACCAACTAATCCACGTGGTTTACCAGAAAAATCTTTACCATCATCTGAATCAGTACTATCAGGTGAATCAGATGGCGAAAATTTATCATTTGCATCACCTTTCTCAGAATTTATTCGACTTTCCCTTAATTCCTGATCTCGTCTACTCTCCAAAAATCTAGAAAAAAAAAAAGAAAAACATATTTAATTTCTTCTAAAAAAATTTTTCAAAAATTTATCTATTTTTAATCTCTCTTGTATATGAAATTGAAATTTATTTTTAAAAAATAATTTAATTTTTTGCTCCGTTAGTAAATTTTTTTTTTTTTACTAATTTCCAAAAAAAAAAAAAAAAAAATTATTGAAAATTTTGAATTTTTGAAGGTTTTAAATAGAAATTTTTGGAAATTAATTGAATCTCAAGGAATTTTGAATTGAAATTTTTTTGGTAATTTTATATTCTTAATTTTTTTTTCTTCAAATTTTAAACAATATTATTCAAATTTTATAAAATTTTTAATTTGAAAATTAGTGTCAAATTTGGACAATTGTTTTTCTCATTTTTGCCAAAGTTGTATAATTGTGTTTCCAAATTTCGAAATAAGTTTCTTTAAAATTCCAAATTCGAAAATTCAATTCACGATGCTAAAGTACACAACGTTTACCAAACGAAATTTTTTTTAAACTTGTACACGGAAAAAATTTTGGTGTACCGGTTGTACTGGTTAGTTACAAAAATTTTGTACTTTAAAAACGGACATCAGTTATCCCAGTTTGGTGCAACCTATGTCCCGTACAGTGCGTCTGATGTCTCTTACAGCGCTTCTGACGCGCCAAATCAGGATAACAGTTGCCTGCAACCCATAGTACAACATTTCTACCATAGATTGCGCACCTGATGCACCAAAAAATTTTCCGTGTATATTCATTCAAAAATTGTATACAAATACAAAAAATTTATGATGAGCAAAAAAGATGCGCCAGGAAATTTCGTACAAGATAGTAATTTGAAAAAAATTTATTTTTCAAAATTAATTTTTAAGGTACCAGGGTGGCCAACGAATATCTATTAAATATTAATTATAAAAACACAGGCCTCGAATCAACTTAAAGACACAAAAAAGTCGTTTTAGTCGATTTATATTCCAAAAAAAAAGTGGATTTGTTTTTTATTTTAACAAAAAAATTTTACAGATTTTTAAATAAAAAAATTTTTTTTTTAATAATAATCCTTTTCGAAGGGTTAAAGTTGAAATTTTTAGAAATTATTAAATTTCAAAAGATATTGTTAATTTTCAAAAACAATTATTAAAATTTACAGAACTAAAAATAATTTATCAAACAATTTTTGGAAAACATTTTTTAAATTTAATTGAATTTTCAAAGATTTAAAATTGATATTTTTAAAATTAATTGAAACTTTGAGTGTTTTGTAATTAAAATTTTAGATAATTTCACTAAAAATTTATTAGAAAATGTTGACAAAATACAATAATTTGAAAATCATTTTTAATTGAAAAATGGTTTCAGATAGTTAAAATTTCAAAGAATATTATTAAAATAGTTAAAAATAATTGAATTTCCTTAGAGTTATAATTGAAATTATTAAATTTCAACAAAAAAATTTTAGATGGAAAATTTTAGAAATAATTAAATTTTAGATGCTTTTAAATTCAAATTATTGAAAATTCAATTAATTTTGAATTCAAATTTTTTAGAATAATGAAATTTTATTTGATTTTAAATTTGGAAAATAATTTAATTTCAGTTCATTTTGAATTGAAAATTTTGGAAAAAAATTGAATTTGAATTGAAATTTTGGATAATAATTTAATTTAAGTTCATTTTTGATTGAAAATTTGGATAATAAAATTTTAAATAGAAATTTTAGAAAATAATTGAATTTTATTTCATTTTAAATTGAAAACTTGGTAAATAATAAAATTTTAAATTGAAAATTTTGGATAATTATTGGATTTTTAATTTGATTTTGAATTAAAATTTCTTTGTAATAATTGAATTTTAGTTTATTTTGAATTGAAATTTTTTAAAAAATAATTCAATTTTATTGTGATATTTTTTTTTAAAATTATAAACAATTGTTAAATTTCATAAAAAATTTTAATTGAAAAATAATTTTGATATAATTAAATTTGTAATGTATTTAATTAAAATTATTAAAAATAATTAATTAAGTGAAGAATCATTTTAGTTCAAAATTTGTTAAATAATGAATAATGAATAATTGAAAATTTGGAAAATAATTAAATTTTAGAATATTTTGAATTGAAAATTTGGAAAATAATTAAATTTTAGAATATTTTGAATTGAAAATTTGGAAAATAATTAAATTTTCTAAGATTTTGAAATGGAAAATTTGGAAAATAATTAAACTTTAAAAGATTTTGAATTGAAAATTTGGAAAATAATTGAATTTCAATTGAAATTTTGTATAATAATTGAATTTTAATTAATTTTTAATTAAAATTTTTAGAAAATAATTGAATTTTAATTGATTTTGAATTGAAATTTTTGAAAATAATTTAATTTTATTTGATTTGAAATTGAAAATTTGGAAAATAATTGAATTTTCAAAGATTTTGAATTAAAAATTTTGAAAATAATTAAATTTTATTTTTAATTTTGTATTGTATTTTTTAAAAATAATTGAATTTTAATTGATTTTGAATTAAAAATTTTTGAAAATAATTTTATTTTATTTGATTTGAATTAGAAAATTTGGAAAATAATTAAATTCTAAAAGATTTAGAATTGAAAATTTTGAAAATAATTGAATTTTATTTTATTTGAAATTAAAAATTTGGGAAATAATTGAATTTTAAAAGATTCTGAATTAAAAATTTTGAAAATAAGTAAATTTTATGTTTAATTTTGTATTTGTAATTTTTAAAAATAATTGAATTTTAATTGATTTTGAATTAAAAATTTTTGAAAATAATTTAATTTTATTTGATTTGAATTAGAAAATTTGGAAAATAATTAAATTTTAAAAGATTTAAAATTGAAAATTTTGAAAATAATTGAATTTTCTTTAATTTTGAATTGAAATTTTGGATAATAATTTAATTTTAGTTGATTATTGTTTGAAAATTTTGATAATAATAAATTATTTTGGATAATAATTGAATTTTAATTGATTTTGAATTAAAATTTTTGGTAATAATTGAATTTGAATTGATTTTGAATTGAGATTTTTGAAAATAATTGAATTTTATTGTGATATATTTTTTTTTAATTATAAACAATTGTTAAATTTCATAAAAAATTTTAAATTGAAAAATAATTTTGATATAATTGAATTTATGATGTATTTCATTAAAATTATAAAAAATAATTAATTTAGTGAAGAATCATTTTAGTTGAAAATTTGTTAAATAATTGAATTGAAGAAGATCTGAAGAAGATATAAATTTTATACTAAAAAAATGTATTTTATTTACATTTTTTTTCAAATGTAAAATAAAAAATGTCGCATTTTATTAAAATAAGTCGATAAAAGTCGTATTTTTGAAAAAAAAAGTCGGAAAAAGTCGTATAATCCGAGGCCTGTAAACATATAATTTTCATTATTATTATTTAATATGTAATAATATTCTAATAAATTAAATTATTATTGATAATATTAATCTTTAATTTCTTTATAACAAACAATTAAATACTCAATTTGGCGCGCTTGCGCGCGTTTAATTTTGCTAGTTAATTAATAATTTAATAATTAATTATTAATTAATTAAGAAAAATAATTAATAGTTTTTAAAATTAACTATTAATTAATTAATAAAAATAATTAATAATTTAATAATTAATTAATAAAAATAATTAATAATTTAATAATTAATTAATAAAAATAATTAATAATTATTAATTAATTTTATAATTAATTTAAATTAATAATTTATTAAATAAAAATGAATAAATTAAAACTAATTAATTTAAAGAAAAAAAATTTTCGTTATTTTAGTTGTAAAAAAAAAAAATCGCAAAAAAATCGTATCATTCGATTTCTTAATTTTTTACAATAAAAAAAAATATTTATCACTATTGTTATAAAAAAAAAAAAAAAAAAAAAAAAAACGGAAAAAAATTGAATTTTACTCACGTTTCAACAAGTAAACGTTGTAAATCCGATGATTTTGTTTCAATACACGATGCATCGCCAGCAAATTTTTTAAATTCCGATTTTATTGACATTGAATTTTGCCATGCAAATACTTCATTACCACATGAATAACACCAAAATCTATTTGTACATAAATTCATATGAATTGAATGATTTGGAAATTTTTGATTATGAATTGAACTATGATCGGGATTTGTCTCAGCGCAACCAATCCAATGACAATCATGATAAAGACATAACCATAAATTAGGACCATCACTTTCACAATCACTACATTTATTAAAACGATCCTTATAAGAAATTGCTAATTCAATAATTCCCGAATCACATTGACTTGCAATGTGTGGACAATTTCTTGCAACGTGGGGCATTTTTTTTTTTTTTTTTTTTTTTCTCTCTTAAAAAAAAAAAATAAAAATAAATAAATAAATTTCCACTAAAGATTGAAAATGTCAAATTATTTACAATCGCGTTTTTATTTTCAACGATAATACATTTTTCCTAATGGAGATGGGTAATGAAAAAATTTACATAGTTTTTCTTTTTTTTTTCCCCCTTTAACCTTAAATAAAATTTTCTGATTTATCATTTATCACGAACTATTTTATCATGGTAAATTGGTAAATTTGTACAATATACATTCTATCATGACACGACACGACAGAATACTGCGCTTTTTATGTCATATATAGTCAGAGATGGGAATGTTCTTCCAAAGTTGGGGAAAAAAAAAGGATGCAAATTGGGCAAATAAATTTATAATACTTGAACGTCTCAAATGTTTCGTTCGGAGATTTTTAAGATTTTTCTACAAATTTTCTTTCTTTTCGTTAAGGTGCTTACATAACTTGGTTTTTTTTTCATTACATTTTCAAGGTGCTTTTATACCTCCAGTATTTTGGTAATGCAATCGGCTGAATTGAATTTTCACGGAGAATCACTGAATTTGATTGGCTCTAAAAATATTCAATTTTCACGGTGGAAATGGAATATTAGTCAGAGCCAATCAAATTCAGTGATACAACCGTGAAAATTCAATTCAGCCAATTGCTTTACCAAAATACTGGAGGTATAAAAGCACCTTTACACAGAGTTGCTAATAATCCTACCTAAACGCTACTGCGCTTGCACTACAACAACTCTCTTATAGGTCAAAAAAAGCGCGCTTATATAAAATGCTTAATAATAAGAAAACGTTAATAAAGCAATATAAAACTATTTTCACTATTGAATTTATTTTTTTTTGTTAATTATATTGCTTCTTAATAAAAAAAATATTAATTTACTTAATGTACTTAAGTATGTAAAAATAATAATAATAATAATTATAATATTAAAAATTTTAATATATTTATATCATTATTGTTATTATTTTTTTATATAAAATGTATAATCTATTATTATTATTATTATTATTCTCAATTTAATATTTATTAATTAATTATGTAATATATTATTTATTTTTATTATTATTATTAAATTGTTATTAATTAATTATCTATAATATATACATATATATATTTTTTTTTTAGCGAAATTTTTTTGTACTTTTTTATAAGGAAAATTTGAATTGGGAAAAAAGTATAAAAAAAATTCGATTCATTTTTTTTTTGAAATATATTGTGATCCGAAATCTTGTGTAACTACACAACCCTGAACCCACTTGCGGCAACCATCTTGCTGTTTTGTCTCTTTCTTTATACATATGTTAGACAGAGACAAAATAAAAAATGGCTACCGCAAGTGGGTCGACACCAGATGGCGTATCGCAGCTCTACAGTTCCCAATAGATGTAATACATTCATAGATATTTAATAATAATTTATTGAAAATAATGATAATAATAATAAATATTATATTGATGATAATAATAATAGATTATGAATATTTTATTTAAAAAATAATTACAATAATGATATAAATATAATAAAATTATTATTATTATTATTATTATTATTATTATTATTATTATTATTATTATTATTATTATTATTATTATTATTATTATTATTATTATTATATACTTAAGTATATTAAGGAAATTAGTATATTTTTTATTAGGAAGCAATATAATTAACAAAAAAAATAAATTCAATAGTGAAAATAGTTTTATATTGCTTTATTAAAGTTTTCTTATTATTAAGCATTTTATATAAGCGCGCTTTTTTCGACCTATAAAAGAGTTGTCGTAGCGCAAGCGCAGTAGCGTTTAGGTAGGATCATTGGCAACTCTGTTTTCACAATGAAAATGAAATTAAGGTGCTTTTATACCTCCCAGTATTTTGGTCAAACAATCGGCTGAATTAAATATTTTCACGGAGAATCACTGAATTTGATTGGCTCTAAACAATATATTCAATTTTCACAGTGGAAATGGAATATTTGTCAGAGCCAATCAAATTTAGTGATACAATCGTGAAAATTCAATCCAATGAATTGCTTGACACTAGAGGTGTGAAAAAGTACCTTAATTGGGATCTGAAATACTGCGATACGCCATCTGGTGAGAGCCTTGTTGTGGTGGCCATGTTTTCATTCCGTGTTTCTCTAACATATACAAAAGAAAGAGATAAAAAACCAAGATGGTTGTCACAAGAAGGCTCAGGGGTGGGTCAGTTTCGCGTGATTTCTGATCCCAATTGTGGACAAAAGCGTTATACTTTTTTTCGAAAGAAAAGAAGAAAAAAAAAATAGTTATCAACAGAAATTGTAAATGTACCATATTTATCAATGCAACATTTTTCTCCCATTGAGTTTCCTATCTCTTTAGATAAAATTTTTTTTGTTTTAACGACCAACCCAACTCTGTCGTTATTACTAAATTTTTCCCAGCATGCCATTGCGTTGCCTTGTCAATGAGGTTCTTTCAATGAAGGAAACTTTTAGAAAGCAAACTAGTGATATGGCTACAAATAATTCCGAGGATATGGAGGTATGAAACAAATAAAATACACACTAATAATTAATCATCAATTTTTGTCAATTTTTTTCATAATTTTATTAAAAACAATTTAGAATATTTATCTATTTACAAAAGAATTGCTAAAATACAAAAATACATTTAACTTGTCTATAATCTTCTCTCACACACGTCTTCCCCCACTCCACCTCCCCTCTCAACACCCTTTCTCTCTATAACAATTTTCCCTTCTCGATTGTTCTAAATAATAATAATTTTTTTTTTTTTTTATGAAAATTTTTCTAAATTATTGTTTCTTATCGTAAAAATTGTCTTATCAAACTAATAGAGGTTAATTTTTGTTATCGAATTATTTTTGTTTTCATTACACATATATATATATATATACATATGTTTAATTATTTTTTACCGTAATAATTGTGAAGGGAAAAAAAATTAGTTTTCATTTTTTTCTTTTTGTGATTATAATTTTGCAAAATTTATATATTAATATTGAAAATAATTAACAATTGAAAAAAAAATGGTTATTAAAATTGTTTAAAAAAAAAAAATTACAAAATTTAGGAAGTTGATAAAAAAGAATTGGAACTCGTTAGTATGGAAGAATTTCCACCTGAGTTG
This sequence comes from Leptopilina boulardi, assembly GCF_019393585.1. Lineage (NCBI taxonomy): Eukaryota > Metazoa > Arthropoda > Insecta > Hymenoptera > Figitidae > Leptopilina > Leptopilina boulardi. Next base: position 1,305,304 of record NW_026138000.1, on the reverse strand, counting down.
TTAATTAAACATCCCCTTCAAAACACGTGGACTCTTTGGTATTATGAACAAGATCGTTCAAAATCATGGGAGCAAAGTCAACGTGAAATTACCAGCTTTGATACGGCTGAAGACTTTTGGAGGTATTTTCATTTTTTAATTATTAATTTTATTAAATTATATTAATTAAATTTTGTAAATTAATTATATTTTTTGATTTACTTAATAATTTATTTATTCTTCGTTTTTTTTTTTCAATAAAAAAGTTTCTTAATTAATTTTTTTACAATAATTATTATTATAATTAATATTATTTTGAATTTATTATTATAATTATTTATTATAAAATAATTATTATTATTATTTATTTTTCTACATAATAAATTTTATTTATTCTTCGTTTTTTTCAATAAAAATGTTTTTTTAATTAATTTTTTATTTAATTATTTATTTATTTGTTTATTCTTCGTTTTTTCAGTAAAAATGTTTTTCAATTAATTTTTTATTTAATTATTTATTTATTTTGTTTATTCTACGTTTTTTTATCAATTATTAAAAATGTTTTTTTAATTATTTATTTATTTAATAATTTATTCATTTAATTATTTATTTACTTTGTTTATTCTTCGTTTTTTTCAATAAAAATGTTTTTTAATTAATTTTTTAAATTATTTTTTATTTAATTATTTATTTATTTGTTTATTCTTCGTTTTTTCAGTAAAAATGTTTTTCAATTAATTTTTTATTTAATTATTTATTTATTTTGTTTATTCTACGTTTTTTTTAACAATTATTAAAGATGTTTTTTTAATTATTCATTTATTTAATAATTTAATAATTTATTCATTTAATTATTTATTTACTTTGTTTATTCTACGTTTTTTTATCAATTATTAAAAATGTTTTTTAATTAATTATTTATTTAATTATTTATTTATTTAATTTATTAATTTAATTATTTATTTACAGGGTGTCTAACGATTAGGGAAAAGTCAGGGAATTTTAAAGGGTTAGGGAAAAATCAGGAAATTTTTACATTTAACTTATAAAAATTTTTACACCATCCAATATTAAATTATCGAATTTCTATTTTTAGCAAAATTTTATAAAGTTGGATTTTATAGTTATGCAAAATTTTCAATTTACATTTAAAGAAAATTCGATTTAAAAGAATATCTATTTCAAATTAAAAATTTTTTCATAGTTTTTAATTTTTAATGGTGAAAAAAATTTTCAGGCAATACTTGAAACAAGGTTTACAGATTTTTAAATACAATTTTTTTTTTTTTTTTTAAATAATAGTAATTTTTAAAGAGTTAAAATTAAATTTTTAATGAAATAATTGAATTTCAAATGATTTTGTTAATTTTCAGAAAATAATTAAATATTTTACAGAACTAAAAATAATTTATTAACTAACTGTTTGGATAACATTTTTTTAAAACTAATTGAATTTTCAGAGATTTATAATTTTGATTTTTGAAATTAATTGAACTTCAAGTGATAAATTCAAGTTCGATATAATTAAATTTCAGGAGAGTTATAATTGGAATTATTAAATTTCAAAAATTATGAGATGGGAAATTTTAGAAATAATTAAATTTTAGAAAGTTCTCCAACATTAGGGTGGTTTTGTTTTTTATTAATTTGACACCGCAATTGACCATTATTTCTATGACTTGACATATGTTTCTTATTTGACTCCCTGAAGAGGAAATCATTTAGATTTCGAAACGTTGGAGTAAACCTTTATTAAAACAACAATGGTCCGAATGTTATCGTTTTATTCATACGAAACCTTCTAATTAAATTTTAGAAGCTTTAAAATTAAAATTTTGGAAAATAATTGAGTTTTTGGTGATTTTGAATTGAAATTTTGAAAAATAATTGAATTTTAGTTGTTTTTGGATTGAAAAATTTGAAAATAAATGAATTTCAATTGACATTTTTAAAAATAATTGAATTTTAAAAGATTTTGAATTGAAATTTTTGAAAATAATTGAATTTTAGTTGATTTTGACTGGAAAATAATTGAATTTCAATTAAAACTTCATAAAATAATTAAATTTTTAATGATTTTGGATTGAAAATGTTTAAAATAATTGAATTTTAGTTGATTTTGTATTGAAAATTTTAAAAATAATAGAATTTTAATTGATTTTGAATTGAAAATTTTAAAAATAATTTAATTTCAATTGAAATTTTGGAAAATAATTGAATTTTAGTTGATTTTGACTGGAAAATAATTGAATTTCAATTAAAACTTTATAAAATAATTAAATTTTTAATGATTTTGAATTGAAAATGTTTAAAATAATTGAATTTTAGTTGATTTTGTATTGAAAATTTTGAAAATAAATGAATTTTAATTGATTTTGAATTGAAAATTTTGAAAATAATTTAATTTCAATTGAAATTTTGGAAAATAATTGAATTTTAGTTGATTTTGAATTGAAAATTTTGAAATAATTGAATTTTAGTTGATTTTGAATGGAAAATAATTGAATTTCAATTAAAACTCTATAAAATAATTAAATTTTTAATGATTTTGGATTGAAAATGTTTAAAATAATTGAATTTTAGTTGATTTTGTTTTGAAAATTTTAAAAATAATAGAATTTTAATTGATTTTGAATTGAAAATTTTAAAAACAATTTAATTTCAATTGAAATTTTGGAAAATAATTGAATTTTGGTTGATTTCGAATTGAAAATTTTGAAAATAATTTAATTTCAATTGAAAATTTGGAAAATAATTCAATTTTAAAAGTTTTTAAATTGAAATTTTTAAAAATAATTGAATTTTAAAAGATTTTGAATTGTAATTTTTGAAAATAATTGAATTTTAGTTGATTTTGACTGGAAAATAATTGAATTTCAATTAAAACTTTATAAAATAATTAATTTCAATTGAAATTTTGGAAAATAATTGAATTTTAGTTGATTTTGAATTGAAAATTTTGAAATAATTGAATTTTAGTTGATTTTGAATGGAAAATAATTGAATTTCAATTAAAACTCTATAAAATAATTAAATTTTTATTGATTTTGGATTGAAAATGTTTAAAATAATTGAATTTTAGTTGATTTTGTATTGAAAATTTTAAAAATAATAGAATTTTAATTGATTTTGAATTGAAAATTTTAAAAATAATTTAATTTCAGTTGAAATTTTGGAAAATAATTGAATTTTGGTTGATTTTGAATTGAAAATTTTGAAAATAATTGAATTTCAATTGACATTTTGGAAAATAATTGAATTTTAGTTGATTTTGAATTGAAAATTTTGATAATTGAATTTCAATTGAAATTTTGGAAAATAATTGAATTTTGGTTGATTTTTAATTGAAAATTTGGAAAGTTATTGAATTTTAGTTGAATTTGAAATGAATTTTTTGAATGTATTTGAATTTTAGTTGATTTTGGATTAAAAAATTTGAAAATAATTGAATTTTACTTGATTTTTAATAGAAAATTTTTTAAATAATTGAATTTTAATTGAAATTTTTGTAAATAATTGAATTTTAGTGGATATTGAATTTAAATTTATTATTAAATGCTAATACCCACATTTAAGTTATAAAAAATTTTCTCGTCGTCGAATATTAAATTATCGAATTTCTATTTAGCAAAATTGTATGAAGTGGATTTTATATTATGCAAAATTTTCAATTTACATGTAACTAAAATTCGATTTAATTTCTATTTAGCAGAACTTTTATAAAGCATTTTTTCTAATACTTTTTTCAAAAATTTGAAATTAATATAATTTCAATTTAACGAAATTAATGTCTAATAAAAATTGACAAAAAAGGAACTAAGTAGAATTTTTCATTAAATGAGAATTCTGTTAAATAAGAATTAGTTGGAATTAAAATTTTCTTCAATAAAAACTTTGTTTAATTAAGAATTTTGTTAAATAGAAATTCTATTAATTGTAGATTTATTCAATGATTGTTAAGTAAATATTTTTTTAAATCGAAATTTACTAAAATAACAATTCTGTTGAAAAAAAAATTGTTCTTTATGCAATTTTTCTTGACATAAATTCCGTTAAATTTGAAATTGTATTAATTTGAAATTCAATGTACTAGAAAATCTGCTTTATATAATTTGACTAAATAAAAATTTGATAATTTAAAATTTGAAGCCGTAAAACTTCTTTTAAATTAAATGTTGAGAATATTTATACGTCCCCTCAATTAGTTTAATTATTTCACTTAAATATTTTATTTTTTTACGAAACATTATTTATTTAGTTCAAATAAATATAAAATTTGTGGATAATAGACAGACAAATGATTTAATTGTATTAAATTAAATTTTATTTGATCAAAATAAAATTTTTTTTAGTGTAATTTAGATAAGGGAAAAGTCAGGGAATTTTTTTCTTAGCAGTTGTTAGACACCCTGTTTAATTTATTATTTATTTATTTATTTCATAATTTATTCTTTGTTTTTTCCAGTTAATAAAAATGTTTTTTTCATTAATTTTTTATTTATTAATTAATTTAATTTATTTATTCAATTTTTTTTTTGTCCAATTAAGAAAAATGTTTGTTAATTTTTTTGTTGTAAATTTTGCAGTTTGTACAATCACATTAAATGTGCCTCAGAATTAAGAAGTGGCTCCGATTATAGTATGTTTAAACAAGGAATACGACCAATGTGGGAGGATGATGCTAATAAAAGTGGAGGAAGATGGCTAATTAATCTTGAGAAAAAACAAAGAGCCACTGAATTAGATCGTTTTTGGCTTGAAATATTATTATGCATGATTGGCGAGGGATTTAATGAATTTTCCGATGATATATGTGGAGCTGTTGTTAATGTTAGGCCACGTCAAGATAAACTCGCTCTTTGGACAGGAGATGCACATAGTTCACAGAGCATTATGGAAATTGGGTAATTTTCTTTTTTTTTTCTTTTTAATTCAATTTACAATAATTATTTTTTTCGACTGTTTTTTTTTTTTTACAAAATTTTTAAACAAAATACATTTTTTTTTGTTAGTATATAATGCCGATTTTCTTCAGATCTTCTTTATTTTAATTATTTAACAAATTTTTAACTAAAATTCTTCACTAAATTTATTATTATTATTATTAATATTATTATTATTATAATCGTATATTACGATTTTTATTGAAAGAAAATTGAATTTTTTTTTTTTTCATTTCTATTCTATGAGAGAATGAAAAATTTATTTTTCCTCTTCGAATTTTTTTTGTTTTTTCTAGACGCAAGTTAAAAGAACGCTTGAGGATTACGTCAAAAGTGACAATAGGTTACCAAATTCACAGTGATACAATGGTTAAAACAGGAAGCATGACCAGAAATACTTATACAGTTTAAAAAAAAAAAAAAAAAAGAATTTATTTTTTTTTCTGAAAGTTATCCAAGACTTTGATTATCAAAAGTCATGACTATTTTTTTTTTTTTACGTTTTGTTTGCCTATTAATTGTCATTTAATATTTCGTTCCTTTTTTTTTCTTTCTAAATAAGTCTTGGTTTTTCTTTCTCTCTCTCTCTCTTTTTTTTCATACAAAGAATTCTTTCATATTGTTATTTATCAATACTTTATAAAAAAAGGAAAAAAAAATTGAATTTACTTTTTCTATAATTACAAAAAATAGCGGATAGACATATTTAAAAAAAAAAAACATTTAATGTTTAACATTTAAAGCAAAAGAGAAAAAAATTCAATTATTTTTGGTTGAGATAAAAAAAAAAAAAATAATTATATTTCATTAAAGAAAAATATGAATAGAAATGAAATTTTTATTATATGTATATATATTTTTTTCAATTTCATAAAATTCGTTAAAAAAAAAATCGAAAATTTGAATACGAAATTAAAACATATTCTCGTATCAATATAATAAAAACTATCATCAAATTTTGCTAATTTTTTATTGTCAAATATTTCCAAAAAAAAAAAAAATTAAAAACTCATTTCAAGATCTTCTTTTTGTATTTTTCTACATGACTTTTTTTTCATTTTTTTTTTCTTTTCTTTTCTTTTTTTTTTTTTTAATGATCTGAAAGAGTTTTGAAAAGAAAAAATTTTCTTGCTTTTATTTTTTCTTCTAAAGAATATATTTAAAGAAAGAAAAAAAATTCTTGTAAATGATGATGGTAAGAAAAAAAAAAAACATCAACTGCAGCGAATGTTCATATATATTAACGTTTACAATAAAAAAAATTAAAAAAAAAAATACATATATACATTATAAAAAAAAAAAATAATAGATACATTTTTATTTATTATGAGTTCAATAACTTTTTAAATAAATATCTTCTATCCAATCACAAAGATCTCTTCTTCTTACTTTGTCGAGAGCATAAATTAATTTTCTTCGCCAATTTTCAAAAGTTAATTGTTCTTGAGACATTCTTAATATCTGAAAAATAAATAGAAAAATTTTTTAAATAAAATAAAAATTTCTTCTTTTTTTTTTTTAAAAAAAAAAAAAATATCCTTAATTTTTTGGTTTTTTCTAACCTGATATGCTTTTTCTTTTAAATCTGAATATTTTATTTCCGTTTGATCAATTATCATTTCTGTTATACCTAAATATCGCGCCAAATTTCTCCATTTAATTCCTATTCGATCGCTAATTTCAAGCATCACTGAAAAATAAAAAAATTATATCATTTTTTAATGCAGAAAAAATAATTTACAAATAATAAGAAGAAAAAAATTGAGGTTATGTTTATGATTAATTTTAATTTAATTATTTTAAAATGAAATTAGTTTTTATTTTTTGTGTAATAGAGACGAATATTTTTATTTTTATTTACTTTGTGTATTTTTATTCCAAACTATTATGAACATAATCTATAATTCTTTTTTTTTGCTTTAAACTATCATAAACATAACCTAAAATTTGCTCTAAACTATCATAACTTAACTAACATAACCTACAATTTTTTCATTTAAACTATCATGAACATAACCTACAATTTTTTATAATTAAGATAAAAGTATCGTAAACATAACCTACGATTTTGTGCTCCAAACTATCATAAACAAAACCTACAATTTTGTGCTTTAAACTATAATAAACATAACCTACCATTTTTTCTTGAAACTATCATGAACATAACCTACAATTTTTTCTTTAAACTATCATGAACATAACCTACAATTTTTTATAATTAAGATAAAAGTATCATAAACATAACCTACAATTTTGTGCTCCAAACTATCATAAACAAAACCTACAATTTTGTGCTTTAAACTATAATAAACATAACCTACCATTTTTTCTTGAAACTATCATGAACATAACATACAATTTTTTCTTTAAACTATCATGAACATAACCTACAATTTTTTATAATTAAGATAAAAGTATCATAAACATAACCTACGATTTTTTACTTCAAACTGTCATAAACATAACCTACGATTTTGTGCTCCAAACTATCATGAACATAACCTACAATTTTTTATAATTAAGATAAAAGTGTCATAAACATAACCTACTATTTTTTGCTTCAAACTATCATAAACATAACCTACGATTTTGTGCTCCAAACTATCATAAACATAACCTACAATTTTGTTCTTCAAACTATCATGAACATAACCTACAATTTTTTTATAATTAAGATAAAAGTTTCATAAACATAACCTACGATTTTGTGCTCCAAACTATCATAAACATAACCTACCATTTTTTGCTTTAAACTATCATGAACATAACCTACAATTTGTTATAATTAAGATAAAACTATTATAAACATAACCTACAATTTTGTGCTTCAAAGTATCATAAAAAAAAGCCTACAATTTTTCATAATTAAAATAAAACTATAATAAAGATAACCTATAATTTTTTTTATCAATAAGTAAAACTATTTTTTTAAAAATAACCGTTTCTTTAATCAAAACAATCATAAACGTAAACTCTAATTTTTCAAATCATGTTCTAACTATCATAAACATAACCCTAGAATTTTGTTTTGTCTAAACTATCATAAACATAACCTAGAATTTTTTTCCTCCAAACTATCATGAACGTAATTTACAATTTTTTGCTTCAAACTATCATAAACATAACCAAGATTTTTTTCCTTCCAACTATCATGAACATAACCTACAATTTTTTATAATTAAGATAAAAGTTTCATAAACATAACCTACGATTTTGTGCTCCAAACTATCATAAACATAACGTACAATTTTTTGCTTCAAACTATCATAAAAAAAGACTACAATTTTTTATAATTAAGATAAAACTATAATAAAGATAACCTATAATTTTTATATCAATAAGTAAAACTATTTTTTTAAAAAAATAACCTATATTATTTTTGTTTCTTATTTATTATTTCTGAGCAGAAAATAATAGGTTACGTTTATGATACTTATGTAAAATACAAATTAGGTTATTTCTGCAATATTAGTTAAATATTTTGAGGCAATGTTACGAATATTGTTGCAAGTTTATTGTGAGTAATAAACATAACCTCTAAAATTTTTTTTTAATCGAGGTAAAAGGATAATAACATATCTAATTTTTTTTTAATAAAGGTACAATAATCATAAACATAACCTATAATAAGAGTAAAACTCAAACAAAAACCCAATATTATTTAAAAATCAATATAATAAAACGATCATAAACATAACCTATAAATTTTTTAATGTAAAACGATAAGTAAATATTTTTTTAAAATCAATTTAGTAAAACGATCATAAACATAACCTGTAAATTTTTTAATGTAAAACGATAAGTAAATATTTTTTTTAAATCAATTTAGTAAAACGATCATATAAAACATAACCTATTATTTTTCTTAAAAATTAAAAACGTACATAAATAGATATAACCTATAATTATTGTAATCAAAATAAAACTATCATAAACATAACCTTAAAAATTATTATAATCAGAAATTTATCAGATCGATAGCATTAATTAGATGTTTAAATTGAAATTTTATAAATGAAATTCAAATAAATTATAACTGGGCTAAAACTAATTATAAACATAACCTATAATTTTTTTTCGTCTCTATATTAATATATATATATACTTATTAGAAAAATTTCTTTTTATAAATTCATACCTTTTTGTTGAAAATTTCTTTTTTTACACAAATCACTTTCACAATTTTGTTGTGAGAGAATTGCAATATTTTTTGTAATTTCTAAATCATGTTCAATAAATGTTGATGTATTTGCAGTGACTAAATTCAAAAATTATAAAAATTAATCATTAAAAACGAGTGAGGGCATTAAAAATAAAATAAACAAAAAAGTAAATAATTTTATTTTTTTTATAATTACAAAAATCAAAATACCATAAGAATTAGTAATAAACAAATTCAAAAATTCTTTCTCTAAATTACAATTTTCCTCTCTGGACAATTCTTTTTTTTGAATAGCATCCAAGGCAAAATTAAAAGATTCTATTTTATTATGGTCAATAATATTTCTTTTTTTCAAAACATTAAAAAGTTGATCAAATTTATTGATACGTTCAAATGTTCTTTTTGAATTAATTTGATTGACAAAATGAAATTTTAATTTTTTTAACGATTCATCGTCTAATTTTATGTGTTTTAATTTATTTAAAATATTATTTTCAAGAGATTTATAGTCTTTTGCAAATGCACTATTTACTTGTATTTCCATTTTTAATTATTTATTATAATAAATAAATTAAGTAATAAACTAAAAAAAAAAAAAAAAAAAAAATGGTAATTTTTTTTCGAAAATTTGTCACATTTAGGTTATACGGACAATTAAATTTAGGACAACGCACAATAGAATAGCAAGAACTTTTTCTCTTTTATTCATGTTTGCGAAATTATTGTGCGTAGGCTTTAAATTATAGAGAAACCTCTCATAAAGACAATTTTAGTGGGGGGTTCTCTTAAAGCGCAGGTTTTTCGCGTGATGAGAAATTGATGCGCAGTGACCGTTTGCGCATGGCGGTCTATTTCAAAATAATGTAAAATTAATTAATTAAATAGGTAATTAAAAATAGAAACTAAAATACGTTGGTTTGCAAGCGCAGTGACATCATCAAAACATTGATACCAATCGCGAACAAAAAGTTTGGTTTATGTTCCTCTTATCCATGTTTTTCGCAATTTTGCAATTTTTAATGCAAATGTTTCTCGACGGCTTTTAATTATTTAATATTTATAATTAAAAAATTCAGTGCCTTAAAATCATAAATCAAACTTTTTGTTCTCTATTGGTATCAATGCTTTGATGACGTCACTGTGAACCAACGCGTCAGTCACGCAATGCAAACATTTAGGAACATATTGCAGAAAGGCCTTAACGTGCTGTAAAATTTAGTAGGTTTGTACGGAAGCGCCTATATAAGGTTATTCAAGTTGGGTGTGGGAAAGCCAAGATGGATGATGGCTGATTGTGCACAATCAGCCATCATCCATCTTGGCTTTCCCACACCCAACTTGAATAACCTTATGCCATCCTAATGCATGAAGGCATACTTACAAAAGCGAAACCAAGTTAAGCAGCGTTTACAATATGCGCGTTGGATGTGGACGCAAACGTGTACCTTATGAGAGAGAGGGGTATAGATCTCCTTACTCCTCTCTCTCTCTCTCTCTCTCTCTCTCTCATTAGGTACACGTTCGCGTTCACGTCCGACGCTGCTTTAAGCTGAGTCTACATTGGGCACGTTCACGTTAGGGATGTGAATTGGAAACGAAAAATCGATTGTCAATTAATCGATTGACTTTTTAATCCTGAAAATTCGAATTTAATCGATTAAAAGTCGAATTTAATTGATTTTTAATTGGCTTTTTCAACGATCAATTTCCATTATTCGATTAATCGCATATTATTAATCGATTTTAATCGAAAATCGATTTCGACTTGCACATTCCTAGTTCAAGGCCTAAGCACAATAGAAACGTAACCGAAATCGTAATCGCAAACGGAAGAATTAGTAAGAGAAGAACGACAATATATGACTATCCTTCTCTAACTCATTCTTCCGTTTACGATTGCGATTACGGTTACGTTTCTATTCTGCTCAGGCCTTCACGTCGCGTAGTAATGTGCCCATTGTAGACTCAGCTTTATGCAGCATAAAGGTGCTTTTATACCTCCAGTATTTTGATCAAGCAATCGACTGGATTGAATTTTTACGGTTGTATCACTGAATTTGATTGGCTCTGACTAATATTCCATTTTCAGTGTGAAAATTGAATATTTTTTAGAGCCAATCAAATTCAGTGATTCTCTGTGAAAATTCAATCCAACCGATTGCTTGATCAAAATACTGGCGGTATTTAAAAAGCACCTTAAAGTTAGTTTCGCCTCGTCGCAAGGTGGCGCATAGTAGTTTCCGTATTGTAAACACGGCTGAATCCCACACTTTTTTTCACGGTTCACTGCATGCTTCACGTTGCTAAAATGCGCTGTCGCGTCCTTTGACACGGTTTAACCGAAACGAAGAGACGGTTTTTAGCACATTTTTCTCGCATTTTTTATTGCAACGTTAAATAATGATTTACCATTGCCGGGAATTAATTAATGTAAAAATCAATCGTACTTAAATGTAATTAGTGACAAGTTCTCGTGAATAATAACTCATTTAAAATCCCAAGTGTTTAACAGCATCAGACTTGATATTATATTTGCTTTATTGATATTTTTGTGAGTGTGCCACACGGGGCCCTGGCGCGGTGTCTATGCATATCTCCAGGTAAATAATTTTCAAAATTATTATTAATATTATTTTACAAAAAAAATTTCATTATCAATATTAATTGTCAATTGTTTTTCAAAAAAAGAAAAAATTACCAATTTTATTAGAAAAATTTATTTAATTTACTAATATTGTTTACATTTCTCGTTGAATGCGTTCGGGGACAAGCCGACATAACCTTCAAAAAAAAAAAAAAATTTTTTTAGTGTGTGAAAACGATGCTATGAAATTTTATGTGATAATATATCATTGTTAATCGTTTTTTAAAAATTGTTCAAAAAAAAAAAAAAAAATTGTTTTCACTATTAAATGTTTGGTTGATGAAATTTTTTTTTTATTTTCTGTTTTTACGAGGGAATTATTAACAATTGTTTGGGTCTCGGTTTTTTTTTTTAAATTATCGGTATTTTGTATGTTATATTTCGAAAATTTTTTTTTTCGATTATTTTCTATAATTTGGAGAAATTGTGTTTTTTTTTATAATTTTCGTGAAATTGTAAAAAAAAAAAAAATTTTTTGAAAATTTTTTTTCAAATTGAAGGTATTTTTTTTGTTTATTAACAAATTTGTTTCGTAAATAAAATTTTTTATATACAAAAAAAAAATTGTACAATTCAAAAAATTTCGAAATTGAAAATTAATTAATTAAATTAAATAGTAATTAATTAATTTTACTATTTTATTTATTTATGTTTATTATTATTTTTTGTTTATTTATATTTATTATTATATTTTTTTTTTATAATTTAATATTAAATATTTAATTTTTATAATTTATAATTTTTTTTTAATTATTTGTTTTATTTATTTATAATTTTTTTTTTTAAATTTATTTATCTTCGTTATTTTATTTATTTATGTTTATTAATATTTGTTAATTATCTACAAAATATTTGTTTATTATCTACTTATTTTGATTTAAATTTGCTTTTTGTATTCTCTTTTTTTTCGTTTAATTTTTAAATAAATTATTAATTAATTTTTAATTAATTAATATTAATTTTTAAATACGAAGAAATTTGGTAATTTTTTTTTTTTCTTTGCAATAATTTTTTCTCAGATTTATGAAATTTTGAGTTGAATTTTAATTATTTTCAGAGTTTGGACGGTATTCTAAACCATTATCAAGATAGACAATTTTTTTAATCTGTGTCGATTTCAAAGCTGACACAATGACTGAAATTGTTTACCCTCAGGGGTGCAGGCCCGTCACCGAAGATTTGGGTCCTGATGAATTAATTCGACGACTAAAGGTAAAGACCAAAAATTAAAAAAAAAAAATTAATTCTTTTCATTTTAGAATAATTATTCTACTTTGAATCATAAATTAATTATTATTATTAATTAAAAATTAAAATTAATAATTATTAATTAGAAATTAACATTAATAATTATTAATTAGAAATTAACATTAATAATTATTAATTAGAAATTAATAATTATTAATTAGAAATTAGAAATTCTAAATAATAATTATTAATTAGAAATTAGAAAATCTAAATAATAATTATTAATTAAAAATAATTATTTTAATATTTATTTAAATTATTCTACTATAATTTTTGTAAATTATATTATATAATTATACAATAATCATTTTTTTTATAATTAATTTTTGTATAAAAAAAATTCTATATCTGTTTTTTTTTGAAATATTTTATTGTAAAATTAAATTAAATATTTAATTAAATTAATATTTAATTAAAAATTTTTTTTTTCGTGACTTTTTTCTTTAGACTTTAGCACACACATTGCAAGCAATGGGCCAAGATGAGGGAATGTATCAACAATATATTCCATTGGCCCTTCATTTAGCAGAGGAACATTTTTTGATGCATCCAAGTAAAGATGTTCAACTTTTAATTGCCTGTTGCATTGCTGATGTTCTCAGAGTTTATGCGCCTGAAGCTCCCTATAAAGATGCTGATCAGGTAATTATATTTTTCTTTTCTTTTTCCACAGCAAAAATTTGATTAAATTTCACTCTTTTCTTTATGTAATTAACATGATGTCTAACGATCAGGCAAAAGTCAGGGAATTTAAAAATTCCATAAAAAATCAGGGAAATTCTTTAATTTTCTGGAATTTTTTCTAAATAAATTAAAGTAAATATTAGCTTCAAAAAAAAAAAAAAAAAATTTTTAACCTTTTTTTCCCAAAGCAAATTATTTCATTAATACGAATAATTTATTATTTATCCACATTTAACTTATAAAAAAATTTTTTTTTTTTTTTAAATTTCTGACGCTTTGTAATTTTTTTTGCCTTTTTCGATTTTTAATGTTCTAAAAAAATTTTAATTAATTTAGTACAAAAGAATATTAAAGAACAGAATTTTTTAATTTTTTTTATAACCTACTTTGTTGAATAAATAATTTTTTTATTTATATAGAAAACTTGAAATTGAAAAACTAAATTCCATTTTTTCGTTTTTAATAGGTGAAGACAATTTTTCTGTTCCTTATTAAGCAATTGGCCGGCTTAAAGGATCCCAAAGATCCTGCGTTTAAACGTTATTTTTATCTTCTGGAAAATTTGGCCTACGTCAAATCATTTAATATGTGCTTTGAACTTGAGGATTGTCAGGAAATATTTTGCGCTCTATTTTCCCTCATGTTCAAAATTGTCAAGTGAGTTTTTACTATTTTCGAGAAATTAGTTTTTTTTTTCAAAAAAAGAAATTACATTTTTAATTTGAAAAATAAATTGAAAAGTATTTAAAGTAATTGACTATTTTTTTGGAAAAAATAAAAGTATGTAAAAAAAAAAAAAAAACTTTTCTTTCAGTGACGAACACTCGGGAAAAGTGAAAAGCTTTATGCTTGATGTTTTGTGTCCTTTAATCACTGAGTCCGATATTGTTAGCAACGAATTATTGGATATTATTTTATTAAACATTGTCGAGCCGAATAAAACGCAAAGGAAAAATGCTTATCTTCTCGCTAAGGAACTTGTTGTTAAATGTAGCGACACTTTGGAACCCTATATTCAAGCGGTAATTATCAATTTCTATTTAATAATTAACTAATTAACTAATTAAATGTTTCAAATATGGTTGTAATTTTATATTTTTCAATTAATCTCCAACTGTTTACATTTAATACAAATAATTTTGTTTGTACCAAGTTTCAGCGGTCTTCAAAAGAAAAAAAGTTTGTTTAATATTAATGATGAATAAAAATAACTAAATTTGACGAAAAACAATACTACCGTCCAAAGTAAAAAAAAGCCATAAACAACAATATTTTTATTGTTAATTATATACTTTTTTAATTTGTACGGTAGAATAATTAGATCCATATTTGCTATGGACACGAAAGAGGATATAAGAAAAAGTTGGGAAAATTTTTTAATCAGGGAAAAGTCAGGGAATTTAATTAAAAGTTGGGGAACTTTTTAAAAATTTGGCAAGAAAGTACTTTTTTATGAATTTCTTAAATTTTTCGATGCAAGAAATATAGTTTTTTAATATCTTAAAAATACTTTAACAGGGTGTCTAACGGTCAGGGAAAAGTCAGGGAATTTCAGAAAATTTCATTCAAAGTCAGGGAAATTTCTACAAAAATTAAAATTTTTTAATCTAAATTTATTAAATAAAAGTTAGAAAAAGTTAGGAATTTTTTTCTTTTTTTACTTTTTTAAATTGAATTGAATTTTAAAAATTATTTTTACAGTTTTTCAATCATGTTCTAATATTGGGTAAAGAGGAGAAAAATTTACAAATTGCAAAGAAAGTTTATGATTTAATTTATGAATTAAATCACATTTGTCCAAGTGTATTGCTCTCGGTATTACCACAATTGGAATGTAAATTAAAATCAGCATCGGAAAATGAAAGATTAGGAGCTGTTGCATTATTGGCACGAATGTTTTCTGAAAAAGGTTCACAACTTGCAATTCAACATTCACAATTGTGGCGTGCATTTCTTGGACGTTTCAATGATATTACAGTGTCAATACGTATTAAATGCGTACAATATTCAATGCATTTTTTATTAAATCATCCCGAATTGAGAAAGGATATTACAAATACATTGAAATTAAGACAACATGACGCTGATGAAAATGTACGCTATGAAGTTGTTATGGCAATTGTCACCACTGCAAAAAGAGATTTTGAAGTTGTTTCCGATAGTGAGGATCTACTTGAATTTGTTAAGGAGCGAACACTTGATAAAAAGGTAATTTTTTCGCGAAAAAAAATTTCTTTTTTTTTTTTTTTGAAACAGAACAAAGAATGATATTTTTTTGTTCCGCAGTTTAAAATAAGAAAAGAGGCAATGTCGGGTCTTGCGAATATTTATAAGAAACATTTGGATGACGCTGATGTGCCACAAGCGACAAAAAAAGCGGTAACATGGATAAAGGATAAAATTTTACACGGTTATTATATGCCAGGAATGGAGGATCGTTTATTAGTTGAAAGGTTACTGAACATTTGCTTAGTGCCTTATACACTTCCACCTGAGGAAAGAATGAAAAAACTTTATCATTTACTTGGAACAATTGATGATCATGCATCAAAGGCATTTGTTGAACTTCAAAAACATCAACTCGCGTAAGTTTGTCTTTTTATATTTAACTAGCAATATTAAACGCGCGCAAGCGCGCCAAATTGAGTATTTCATTATTTGTTATAGAGAAATTAAAAATTAATATTATCAATAATTATATAAATTTATTAGAATATTATTCCATATTAAATGATAAAAATAAAAATTATATGTTTATAGGCATCAGATTATTAATTATCAAATTATTAAATTTTAAATTCAAAGTCTTTTAAAATTCAATTATTTTCCAAATTTTCAATTTAAAATCAAATGAAATTCAATTATTACCCAAAATTTCCATTCAAAATCAACTAAAATTCACTTATTTTCCAAATTTTCAATTTAAATTCAAATAAAATAAAATTATTTTCTAAAATTTCATTTCAAAATTAATTATCAAAAATCAACTAAAATTGAATTATTATTTAAAATTGTAATTGAAATTTAATTATTTTCCAAAATTTCAATTCAAAATCCAAGACAATTCAATTATTTTCCAAATTTTCAATTTAAAATCAAATGAAATTCAATTATTACCCAAAATTTCCATTCAAAATCAACTAAAATTCACTTATTTTTCAAATTTTCAATTTAAATTCAAATAAAATAAAATTATTTTCTAAAATTTCATTTCAAAATTAATTATCAAAAATCACCTAAAATTGAATTATTATTTAAAATTGTAATTGAAATTTAATTATTTTCCAAAATTTCAATTCAAAATCCAAGACAATTCAATTATTTTCCAAATTTTAAATTTAAAATCAAATGAAATTCAATTATTACCCAAAATTTCCATTCAAAATCAACTAAAATTCACTTATTTTCCAAATTTTCAATTTAAATTCAAATAAAATAAAATTATTTTCTAAAATTTCATTTCAAAATTAATTATCAAAAATCAACTAAAATTGAATTATTATTTAAAATTGTAATTGAAATTTAATTATTTTCCAAAATTTCAATTCAAAATCCAAGACAATTCAATTATTTTCCAAATTTTCAATTTAAAATCAAATGAAATTCAATTATTACCCAAAATTTCCATTCAAAATCAACTAAAATTCACTTATTTTCCAAATTTTCAATTTAAATTCAAATAAAATAAAATTATTTTCTAAAATTTCATTTCAAAATTAATTATCAAAAATCACCTAAAATTGAATTATTATTTAAAATTGTAATTGAAATTTAATTATTTTCCAAAATTTCAATTCAAAATCCAAGACAATTCAATTATTTTCCAAATTTTTAATTCAAAATCTTTTAAAATTCAATTATTTTCCAAATTTTCAATTTAAAATCACATAAAATTCAATTATTATCCGAAATTTTAATTTAAAATCAACTAAAATTCAAATATTTTCCACATTTATCTATTGAAAATTAACAAAAATTCAATTATTTTCCAAAATTTCAATTCCAAAATCAACTAAAATTCAATTATTTCCCAAAATTTTAATTCAAAATCAAAGAAAATTCAATTACTTTCCAAATTTTTAATTCAAAATCTTTTAAAATTCAATTATTTTCGTAGTTTTCAATTTAGAATGAAATAAAATTCTTCAATTATTTTCTAAAATTTCTATTCATAATTAATTATCCAAATTTTCAATAAAAAATGAACTTAAATTAAATTATTATTCAAAATTTCAATTAAAATTCAATTATTTCCCAAAATTTCAATTCAAAATCAAAGAAAATTCAATTACTTTCCAAATTTTTAATTCAAAATCAACTAAAATTCAATTATTATCTAAATTTAAAATCAAATAAAATTTAATTATTTTCTAAATTTTCAATTCAAAATTAATTATCAAAATTTTCAATAAAAATCAACTAAAAATGAATTATTATCCAAAATTTTAATTGAAATTTAATTATTTTCCGAAATTTCAAATCAAAATTAAAGAAAATTTAATTATTCTAAAAAATTTGAATTCAAAATTAATTGAATTTTCAATAATTTGAATTTAAAAGCATTTAAAATTTAATTATTTCTAAAATTTTCCATCGAAAATTTTTTGCAATTTAATAATTTCAATTATAACTCTAAGGGAATTCAATTATTTTTAAATTTTTTTATAATATTCTTTGAAAATTCAACTATCTGAAACCATTTTTCAATTAAAAATGATTATCAAATTATTGTATTTTGTCTGTAATTTCTAATAAATTTTTTAGTGAAATCATATAAAATTTTAATTAAAATCACTTGAAGTTCAATTAATTTCTAAAATCTCAATTTTAAATCTTTTGAAAATTCAATTAAATTTAAAAAATGTTTTCCAAAAAATTTTTTGATAAATTATTTTTAGTTCTGTAAAATTTTATTATTGTTTGAAAATTAACAATATCTTTTGAAATTTAATTATTTCTAAAATTTTCAAATTTAATTTGACACAAATTTGACACGTCTTAAGATCACTATTCAAAAAACACGTGAAATCATAAAAGACCAACTTCAAGTTAGGACAGAAGGACAGACCAAGCATTTTATTATTATATAATAATTTTTCCTCTTCTTTAGGTATATTTAAAAAAAAAATCGTTTTTTTCCAGTGTAAGAAGATCGGTGGTCGAATGGATTGAGATAATAAAAAAACCCGATGCCTCAACTGAATTGACAAATAAAATATTACAAATTTCACGATTTTTACCCGATCCAATGAAAGTGCAAGAATTTTTACAAAAATTTAGCGCTCATATGAAAAAAGATGCGCAACTATTGCAAGGACTTGAGACAATTGTTCAGCCAAATGTATCGTGTAAAGAATGCGCTGAAACAACAAGTGCAGTTTTAAAAAAATTGGGACAACCAGTTATGACAAATTTGTATTATAATACAATTAAAATGCTTCTTGAGAGAGTTAGTTCAGTGATGATTGACGAGGAGGCAATTAGGGTGAGAATTTTCACGTTATTTTCGATAAATTTGCAAATTTTTAATATTTTTGTGTAACTTTAATAGGTTTTAATTCAATACGTCCTGGATTGTTTAAAAGGAGGAAATGTTATTGAGGACATTGGACTTAATCCAAATAATGCTGGGGAAAAAGGCCTCAGGTTGTTAGTGGTAAGGGTTTTTTTTTTAAAATTGTATTTTTAAAATTGTTTCGCCTTTTTGTAATTTTTTTTCTATTTTTAGATGTTGTCATTTGCATTTGGACCGCATTTTATGCACAATGATATTTTAATGCAACTCGTACAATTTTTGGATCTTGAAGATGAAATGGTTGCGCCACTTGTACTTTCGATATTTACATTCCTTGGGAAATATCGTCCATTGTGCGATGTTGCGCCCGAAATAATGAATTTAATGGCGCCAATATGTAAGAATTTCTCTGAAACTGGAACGCCAAAACAAGCAAAACAAGCGATACGTTGTTTATTTGTGAATATGCCAAATATTCATGATACAATATTCCCGGAAATAATTGAGAGAATTAAAAATACATTAACGCCAACATCTGAATATTATCGTACATCAATTGTTACACTTGGTCATATTGCTTATAATTTACCTGAAAAATATCAGGCGCAAATTAAAAGTTTAGTCTCAAGAAAAGTGAGTATTTTAGAAAAAAAAAACAATTTTTTTTTGGTAAAGAAAAAAAAATTGTTTATTCTTTCTCTTTTTAAATGATTATGTAATAAACGAAATTTTCTTTTTTTTCAATTTTAAGATTGTGAAGGAATTATTGGTAAAGGATGTAAATGAACCGACAACAGATTCGATAGACGGTGATTGGTGTCGGGAGGATCAATTACCAGAGGAGACACGTTGCCGTTTAGAGGGTTTAAAATGTATGGCACGTTGGCTATTGGGATTGAAAACTGATGTTTTATCAGCGCAAAAAACATTTCGTATGCTGAATGCATTTATTGTTAATAAAGGCGATCTTTTACAACAGGGAAGATTAAGTAAAGCGGAAATGAGTTGGTTACGTCTTCAGGCGGGTTGTTCAATGTTGAAAATTTGCGAACAAAAAGGAGTTGGCGATCAATTTACCGCTGAACAATTTTACAATCTCTCTCAATTAATGGTGGTGAGATTTTCTCTATTTTTCGATTTTTCTTTTCCTTTATTTTTTTTTTTCTTGATTTTTCGTCCCTAAAATATTTTTCCTTTATTTTTGAGAAGTCTTATTGATTTTTCAATTCAAAATAAAGGAAAAATGGTGAATTAAAAATATATTTGTTTATTTGTAAAATATTTGTAATATTTAATTTGGAATTTGTTTTTTTTTTTTCTAAAAAAAAAAAAAAACAGGACGACGTTCCTCAAGTTAGAGAGGCTTTTGGAAATAAATTGCATAAAGGTCTTGGAAGGGGAATTCCGAATAAATGTTTGCCACTCGATTTTATGGGATATTATGCTCTTGCCGGTAAGGAACAAGACAAAAGATTAAAGTGCGTTTTAAAGTCTTATATGCACACGGACATTACAAAACGAAGAGATTATGTTAAAACCCTTTCGCTTGGAACTGTCGAACGCGCAATGGGTAAGTTTTTCTTCATATTTTTTAAATTTTAGCTATTGTACACAAATTTTTCTTTGAAAATTATTTTTTTTTGAAATAAAAATTAATTATAAGTCTTCAAAAAAAAAAAAAAAAAAAAAGTAATAATTTTTTTTGGGAAAAATTAATTTTATTCGAAAATAGTTTAATTAAAAACTACTTTTATTGGATAATAGTTTTATTAAAATTTACTTTTTTTTAAAAAATAGTTTTATTAGAAATTAATTTGATAAAAAAATATTTTTATTAGAAATTAATTTGATTAAAAAATAGTTTTATTAGAAATTAATTTGATTAAAAAATAGTTTTATCAAAAAATAGTTTAATTAAAAAATAGTATAATTAGAATTTACTTTTTAAAAAAATTATTTTTATCAAAAAATAGTTAAATAAAAAAAAAACTTTATTTGAAAATAGTTTTTTTTAGAAAATAGTTTAATTAGAATTTACTTTTAAAAAAAATAGTTTCATCAGAAAATAGTCAAATAAAAAAATAGTTTTATTAGAAATTAATTTGATTAAAAAATAGTTTTATCAGAAAATAGTTAAATAAAAAAATAGTTTTTTTCAGAAAATGGTTTAATTAGAAAATAGTTTTTTTCAAAAAATAGTTTAATTAGAATTTACTTTTTAAAAAAATTATTTTTATCAGAAAATATTTAAATAAAAAAATAGTTAAAATAGTTTTTTTCAGAAAATAGTTTAATTAGAATTTACTTTTTTTTTTAAAAAAAATAGTTCTATCAGAAAATTGTTAAATAAAAAAAAAATAGTTAAATTAAAAAATAGTTGTATTAGAAATTAATTTTATTAGAAAAATTATTTAAAAAAAAAAATTTGATAATCGAATACAGATAGTTTGAAAAAAAAAATGAATTTAAATATTTATTTCTGTTTTAAAATTCGAATTGAATTTTTCTAATGTAATTATTATTATTAATGAATATTAATAGAAAATTATTTTCTCTTTTTTTTTTTCTTCAGGTCAACTGCCACATATTTTGCCAGATTATATGTTAGTCTTCGCAGTTCCGGTTCTTGCTCACGATCCAGAATTTACGAATCACACTGATATTTCACAATTAAAAACAATTCAGTCGTGTCTTTGGTTTATTCTTGAGCCGCTAATAACACGCAATGAATATTATTGTTATGGATTTTATAAAAATCTCGTCGAAAGAATGAAAAGTCACAAAGATGCAATGAGGCCAGACGACGATATTGTCAACATTGTAAGTTTTTGGAAAGAGAAAAAAAAAAAGAAAATTTATTTTTCCAGTAAAATTCTAAATTAAAAAATTAAATTTTATTTATTTTTAAATAAACAATTTTTCTTACGATATTATTTCAAATTTTTTTCTTTGTTTGAAGGTCAAAGAAAATATTTTAAAATTTAGTTTGAGAAAAAAAAAGTGGCAAAAAATTATTGAATATTTGAAAAATAAAGTTCAAAATTTATAATTATTGAAAATTTGAAATTAGTTAATATTAAAATTTTAAAAGTTAAATAATAAATTAATTATTTAATATTTAAATTTAAAAGTGAAATAATAAATTAAAAATTTATTAATTAATATTTAAATTTAAAAGTGAAATAAATAAATTATTAATTTTTTTATTTTCATTCGTTTATTTTGCAGAAATTGTGGGCGGTTTGTGATTTAGCGATGAATGTAATATTTTCAAAAACGACGAATTTTGATTTAAAAGAATTTCCAAGTGAATTGAGAATTCCGACAATGTACTTTAAACGCGCCGATGAATTATTGGCGAATTCAAAAAATTATTTGCCAACTGAAATGCAAATTAATATGTCAAGTCCAAAGGGGAAATTAAATACACACACGTTTAATGAACGGCCACAACGCAGAAAGAAGGGACAAAAGGAGGTTGGCATTGGACCAAATGAAACTGACGCAAGGGTAAGAAATTGTTTCTAAAAATTTTTGTTTTTCTTCTTCTTTTTTTTTTAATTTAAATTTTCTTCTTTTTTTTTAATTTTACTTAAATTTTCTATTTCTTCTTTTTTTAAGTACTTAAATTTTCTTTTCCTCTTCTTTTTTATTTTAATTAAATTTTCTTTTATTTCTCTTTTTTTTTGTTGAAACAAAATAGTTTTTTTTCTTCTTCTAATTTTCAAACATTTTAATTTAAAAAATCGTTCTTTTATTCTGGTGTAAGAAATTTTCTCGCAGCTTCGTTGAATTTTGTTTTTTGTTAAATTTTTATTTGAAAATTCAGAAAAAAATATTGAATTTTGAAAACTTTTTTATATTATATTATTTATTTATTATACTATTTATATATTTATTATTATTATTCTAATTATTTTTTATTTATTTATTTATTTGTATTTTAATGCAAAATCGAATTTTACTTTAAAAACCAAAAAAAAAGGTAATTTTTATATTTTTATTTACAAAACAAAAAAAAAAAATAATGTAAAAACAAAACGAATTGGCAATTTTTAAATATAATTTCAAGCTGCACATCGGAGAAATGGAATGTATCGACGCGCAGGTAATAATTGCTTTTTTTTCCTCTCTTTGAATCACGAAATAACTCAATATTCTTTTTTTCCATGTTTATTAAAATAATTTTTATAATTATATAATCAAAATTATTTATATTTTTTTCTTTAAATTATTTTTTAACAGCCGGCTGAAGCCTCAGAAACTAGAATTCAACTGCCAGGTTTAGAGGAAGAGGTAAGAATATAAAATAATAAATTATTTATTTCTTGTAATTTTTCTTATCAAAAAAAAATTTTTTTTTTTTAGAATAAATTCGTCAATTTATTAAATAAATAAATAAATAATAATTTTAATTTTATGAAAAAAATTTATAATTTAATTATTTGTGATTTTAGATTGAAGAACCACCTTCGAAAAGGGCATTAAGGGACACGGACAAGATAAACAAATAATAATAATAATAATAATAATAATAATCGATTGACTGCATCTTAAGTGGAAAGCGAAAAAAAAAAAAGATGAAATACGACGAAAGCTAAAGGAAACGTCGTTAATCATCAAAAGCAGAAAAAAAATTAAAAACAAAAATACACATACAAAAAAAAATACATACACAAAAAACACAAAACACTTTTACAAAAATGTGGAAACAAAATATTTTGGTTATGTACAACAATTAGTACACTTAAGTCGATCGCGTATTTTTAAATAAGTCGTTTAAATTATGAAATATTTCTCGAAAAAAAAAGAAACGAAAATTAAAATCCCCTTCTCAATTTTTTCACTCCTTGTTTTTTTTTTTTTAACTTTATTTTTCTTAAAAAGAAAACTTTTCTGTCTCGTTTATTTTTTTTTTTTTTTCCTTCGTGATAGAAAATTTGTTTTCTTTTTTTTTTTCTGTTTTCAAAATTTCGAGAATTGTTTCATAATTTCAACAATTTTTAGGATAGAATTTTATCTATGACGTTAATTGATTATTATTTTTTTTTTTTTTCATCTCCTATTTGTACACAGAAAGACACACACACACACTTGATAGAATTTTGCTCTTTAACAAACAACAAAAAAAAAAAAATTGCGAATTTTCGCGTATTTGTTTTTTCTTTTCTAAATATAAAAGAAAAAAAAAATGATTTTTTTTTTCTCTTTGAATTTCAAGGGAGTTTATTTTGAAAAAAAATTTTTTTTTGTCCCCCCCTTCTATATATATATATGTATTCTGTTTTTTTTTATATATATACGAAAAAATTTATTCAATTTTCATTTATTTATAATATGAAAAAATTAATTTTCATTAATTTATAAAATGAAAAAAATTTATTTTCATTTATTTATAAAGTGAAAAAATTAATTTTCATTTATTTATAAAGTGAAAAAATTAATTTTCATTTCTTTATAAAATGAAAAAATTAATTTTCATTTATTTATATAAAAAAAAATAAAAAAAATTTTAATTGCACATTGTGTGAAAATATTAAATTTTGCAAAAAAAAATCCGTTTTTGACGAAAATTAATTTGTTTTGTGTAAAGTATTGAGAATTATTATTATTATTATTATTATTATTATTTAAATGCAATTTGTGGTTGAAAAAAAAGAGTTTGTTAATTTATTTAGAATTCTGATTGCGAAACAGTTTTTTTTTTTTCTCTAAATATATAAAAAAAATAATTTTTCTACCAAGAAAGTTGAATCGTTTTTTTTTTTGTCTTTGTTTTATTTTTATAAATATTTGGAGAAAAAGAAAGGAAAATTTTTTGAAATTAAGTTAGAAATATAAATATTTAATTCAACTTTCTTGGAAAAAATTTTTTTTTCCATTTTTTCCAGGCCGTGTTCTTATTTATAAATATATATATAAATTTTTTTCTTACGCGAGATTCTCGCTATTGTTTAATTGTTCTTTTTTTTTTTTTTTAATACAAAAAAGAAAAGAATGTGTGTGAATGAGATGTGTGATATATATATATATATATTTTTTTTTTCTATTTTTTTTTCCTTTCATCGAATGTGCCGTCGTTTTTTCAGATTATAAAAAAAAAAATATAATTTTTAAGCATGATGAATTATTTTAAATTAATTGATTAATTGATAAACAAGTAAGAATTTAATAATGAATAAGTGAAGAAAAAAAAAAAAAAGTTAAGTGAAGTTTAAAATAAAAACAAAACAAAAAAAAAAAAATATTAAGGAAATAAGTAATAATATTAATTATAATTAATAATTTTTGAAGTTAAGGTAAATAAAAATCTAGAAAGTAAATAAAAAATAAAAAAAAACACATGGAACTGCATTTTTCTATTTTCTTCAATGAAATTCCAGTACGAATTTTATTTCACCATATAGAAATAAAAAAAGAATCGTTAAAATTTTTGTTTACAATTCTTAGAAAAAATTTGGTATTCTAAAAAAAATAACGACGAATAAGTTTTTTTTTTGATACAAAAAAAAGAAAATCGAGTGCTGAAATTTCCCGACGAAACAAGAGAAAGCAGATTTTAAAGTCATTTGAATTGTCAAAATTTTTGTGACCGCAAGTATTGTATTGGATCTATAATAAAAAAAAAAAAATTAAGAAAAAACAAAATTTCAATTTAAAAATCTTTTTTTATTTACAAAAAAAAATTAGTTTTGCGAAATTCAAAAATAATTTCATTTTATTTTCATTTTTTTTCTTTCGTTCGAGATTGATTTTTGTTTTCTTTGTCATTTCTTTTTCTTTGACAAAAATTCCTTTTTTGTTTGTTTTTTTTTTCGTCAACGTTTTCCAAAAGATTTTTTTGGACCCTTCCCTCTCGATGTAAATTTATTATCACCTTTTTTCTGTCCTTTTTTGGCGCCTGGAAATTTTCTCGGACTTTTTTTATTTGCCCTGCAAAAAAAAAAAAAAGGATAAATTATTTAAATTCAATTTGCATTTAACAAATTTTTAACTAAAATTCTTCTCTAAATTATTCAATAATAATAATAATAATTCAATAATTATGAAAATTTTTCATAAATTTAAATTATTTTAAATTTTTCAATTCAAAATTTTCTAAAAGCATTTTTCAATTACTAATTTGTTTTTTTTGGAATAATAATAATAATAATCAAATTTTACTCACTCGTAACGCATTCGTTTGACTCCTTTGCGACTTGTGTCTGTTAAATCCTCAACAAATGATGATTTTGCTTTTCTCTTCAATTCTATGGTAAAAGAATATTATTATTATTAAGAAATTTTGTTTAGTAAAAAGCAATTTTTTTTTCTACATTTAAAAAAGCAAATAAACATAAAAATTTTCCTATAAATAAATATTTATATTTAAATATAAACAAAAAATTTTAATAAATAGAAATTTTAGAAAATTAAATAATGATTTAAAAAAAAATGTATTTTACAAATTTTTGTTTAAAATTCAAAAAAAAAAGTAAATTACTTTTCTTATCCATCGAATGATAATCATTCTCAACGACAGTACGAATTTTCTTTTGTTTATTCATTCGTTTAGCAGCACGCGCTTGAAATGCTGCAACTTTTTCCAATTCCTTATTAACACGCTCCTCAGCTTCATCAATTGGTTCATTTTTTTTATCTTGTTTCTTCTTTTTATTTTCCTTACCATTTTCCTTTTCCTTCAATTTTTCCTTCTTCAATTGCGTCGATTTCTTTTCCGTTAATTGCAATCTTTCTGTAAAATTTGAGACAAAAAAAATTACACATTTAATTCAATAATTGAATTTTTAATAATTAGAAATTCAATTAATAAATTAATTATTCATAAAAAAAATACATTTTAAGTTACAAAAATTTCAAAAGCAAAAAAATAAAGAAAAAGTCTACAATTAGTTTAGAGAATAATTTTACAAAAATGATAAAAATTTGAAAGAAATTTTTTTGTTTTTTTTTCTTTAAATTGAAAATAAATTTTAAAACCTTTTTCGTCCTTTCGCTCTTTCTTTGTTTGGAACCAAGTTCGCGTTTGTCCCTCGCTTCCTTTCAATAAATTCTCCATTCTATTTGCTTGATTTTCTAATTTTGCAAGTTCTCGCTCATGTTTCTCCTCATCTAAAATACGTGTTATATCATCGGCAAATGATTCCAATTTTTTATAATATTTCTCAATAATATCCGGTGGTATTATACGATTTTTCACTGGATTTCGCGCTTGTTTTATCACTTCTTTAACAAGTGATCGCTCCTGTTCGCCGGCCAATGATACCGAAACACCCGCACGTCCAGCTCTTGCCGTTCTTCCAACTCTTAAAAAGAAAAAAATTTTCCATTTAAAAAAAAATAGTTGTAATTAATTATTTAATTTAAATAATGATCTATTTTTAATTTAAAAATAATTTACCGATGAATGTAGTGTTGTAATGTTGCGGGCATAACAAAATTAATAACAGTTTTAACCCCACTGATATCTAAACCGCGAGCAGCGACGTCGGTTGCAATTAAAACGTCAATTTCCTCGTCTTTAAATTTTCGTAAATTCTCCAAACGTTGCGGTTGCGTTAAATTTCCATGTAATTCACCAACCTGGAAAATTGCAATTTTATTTTCCCCTTCAAATTTCAAAAAAAAAATTCGAAATTCTTTTCCAAATTACGTTAAATATTTTATTTTCGTTTTTTAAAAACCCCTTCATTGCTCTTTTTCGTAGATTTTAATTTTTTATTCATCATTAATATAAAACAAACCTTTTTCGTTTGCAACCCGCTGAAGGGACAATTTATATTTATTATTAATAATATAATAAATAAATATTATATATAAATAATACAATAACTAAATTAATGTATAATTTTTCTTACATTGACTCCCAATAATCCGAGTAAAATATGAAGTCGATGCGCTTGTGTTTTTGTTTGTACAAAAACCATCGTATGATCGTGAAATGTACGACAAATAAGTGCCGCTAAAATTGCCTCACGATCTCTTTCTCTCTCCTTGCGGATGCTGAAAAAAATTTAATCTTTAAATCTATTTCTTTTTTTTGGCAATTTTTTTTGTTTTGGCTTTTTTTATGTAAATTACCGAATGAATTCTTGTCTCAAATTGAAAGCCACGTCCTGATTACTGTCGACGAAAACTTTAACTGGCCGCTCCAATGAAACGGCGGCTAAATCTTTAACTTCCTCAGTCATTGTCGCTGAGAAAAGAATAGTTTGACGTGTTCTTGAACATTGTCTCACAATATGTTTCATTTGCTCCGCAAAATATTCGTCCAACATTCTAGAAAATTAATTAATTTAACAAAATAAACGGATTTAAAAATAGTAAAAACATTTTTGTAAACTGAAAGTATTTTTTTTTTAATCTTACCTATCGGCTTCATCTAAAATTAAAACCTCAATTGTGTCCAAGGAAAAAGACGGTGTATTCGCTAAATGATCAATTAAACGACCAGGAGTCGCAATTACGATATCTGGATTTTTTCTCAACACTGATTCCTATGGAAGAAATTAAAAAAAAAATTATTAAATGAGATTTCGATGCAATAAAATAATAAATGAAAAAAAAATAGAGAGAATAAAATATAAATTTTTGTAATTTTTACCTGAACTTTAAGATCGAGACCACCAACGGACAAACCAATTTCAATGGTCGTGAATTGTGCCAATTGTTTTGTGACTTGATAAACTTGAACGCCCAATTCTCTTGTTGGAACCAAAACGAGAACTCGAGTAATCGCAGCGCCTTCAACTGGTCTGTAAAGTAATCTTTCCAATGTTGGCAGCATATAAGCCGCCGTTTTGCCCGTTCCAGTTGCGGCACAACCACAAATATCGCGACCCATTAAAGCAACTGGAATTGTCGCCGCTTGAATTGGCGTTGGATGAATAAAATTCATTGACGCCGACGCCTTTTTAAAAAAAATTCATAGTTTTTTAATTTTAATTCCAGTATTTTGTATCAAATAAGCGGGGTTTTTTTTTCATTTTTAGTATAAAAAATAAATAAATACTTTAAGTATCAAAAAAAAGAAAGAAAAATGGAATTTAATGTAAAAAAAAGTGTTAGTTTGCAAAAAATAGAAACTAAAAAAGGACTCCAAAAAAAATAGAATTGCAAAAAATAAACAAAAAAATATAACAAGTTTTTAATTTTTAAATATTTATTAAATTCTAAAACAATAAAAAAATAATGTTAATTATTTTCCATTCTATAAAAAAAAGAACATTTTACTTTTGGAAATTTTATACCTTGGAACATTTTGTAGTTTGAAAAAAATAAATTTTAGAAATTTTCAATACTCTTGAACTTTTTTGATAATTGAAATTTTTATAATTTGGAAAATTAAATTTTTGAAATTTTACAATTTAAAACATTTTAATAATTAGAAATTGTATAAAATTTCCAATATTGAATTTTCCAAAGTAGAAAATAAACTTAATAGTAAAATGCCACAAATTAAAAAATTTTCCGATATAAAAATTTGCAAATACTAAAATGTCACAAAGTATAAAAATTTTTCAAAATTTATTTTTCCAAAGTACAAAATGTCCGAAAGTATAAAATTTCCAAAATTTATTTTCCAAAGTCATTTGCTTTGGGAAAAAAGTAAAAAAAAAAAATTTGAAACTAATAGTTACTTTAATTTATTTCTAAAAAAATTTCAGAAAATTAAATAAATTCCCTGAATTTTTCACTGATTTTTAATGGAATTTTTATGTTAATTATTTTTCATTCTATTAAAAAAAAAAGGAACTTTTTACTTTTTGGAAATTTTATTAATATGGAAAAATAAATTTTGGAAATTTTTATACTTTCGGACATTTTTGTACTTTAGAAAAATAAATTTTGGAAATTTTTATACTTTAGGACATTTTTGTACTTTAGAAAAATAAATTTTGGAAATTTTATAAATTTGACACATTTTAATAATTTGGAAATTTATAAAATTTCCAAAATTGAATTTTCCAATGAAGAAAATAAATAAAATGTAAAATGCCACAATGTATAAAATTACAAAAATACAAAAATGTCTAAAAGTATAAAATTTACAAAATTTAATTGTCCAAAGTACAAAATGTCCCATAGTATAAAATTTCTAAAATTTAATTTTTCAAAGTAAAAAATGTTCCAAAAATTTATTTTCCAAAGTACAAAAAAATTTAAAATATAAAATTTTCAAAATTAAATTCCCTGACCGTTAGACACCCTAAATTTTAAAACTCTTCTTTAGCAACATAAAAAAAAAAAAAAAATTTAAAGGATAATTTTACTATTGTTTTTTACTATCGAATTGCATTTCTGTTGATTTTATTTTTTTCTTTTCTTTATATTTTATATATATTTTTTTTAATATCGAAAAAATTGAACAATTTTAAAGGTAAATTACAAAACGAAAAATTTGTTTTTTCTATTTTTAAAATTCTGAAAACAATTTGAAAAAAGGAAACAAAATATAGGTATAAAAATTTTAAAAAAACCTTCATTAAAGGCCTCGAGAGATTCATCTGGTAAAAAGTTGCAGACGTATCATAATTGGAACATTCCTCAAAATCCATCAATTCCTTATCCTTTTCTTTCACAAATTTTTTCCCTTTCTTTTCCTTTGTTTTAAATACATCTATAATTTTCACAAAAAATAAAACAAAATTAATTTATTTTCACTAAAAAAAAAATGGAAATTCGAAGAAAATTTCATTAAATAGTAAAAATACTAAATTATTATTATTATTATTAAATTTATTAAATTATTATTATATTATAAATAAATTATATATTAAATTATTATTTTGTATAAAAATTAAATTTATTATTTACCAGAATTTATATAAAAAAAAAAATTTGTTATATAAATTTATTATTTATTGGAGAATTAATTTTGGTCAATACTTAATTATTTAATTATTTAAATTTGAAATATTTAATGAAAAAATCTTTGTTTTTTTTTTTTTTCAAAATTTAAAATAAAAATATTCACCTTTCTTTAAATCCTCGTCAGAAAGATAAATTGTATCAGCCTCGTGAATTTCTTTCACCTCTAAATCGTCTTCATTTAATTCATTCTAAATATAAAGGAAAATTTTTTTTTTTTTTAAATAAACGAAAAACACAAAAAATCTCTGGAAAATAAGAGAAAAT
Source organism: Leptopilina boulardi (assembly GCF_019393585.1). NCBI lineage: Eukaryota > Metazoa > Arthropoda > Insecta > Hymenoptera > Figitidae > Leptopilina > Leptopilina boulardi. The sequence goes on along the minus strand of NW_026138000.1, from coordinate 1,273,991 downwards.
TTATCATTTTTCTTTTTACCTTACGTTCTAAACGAGCTTTTTTTATTTTATCATCGAGTTTTGTTTTTGCTTTACGTTTAATATATTTATTTAAATCATTCCATGGATCCTCATTATATTCCGATGTATTATTTATAAATTGAAAATCATTTTCAAAATCTTTACGCTCTTTTTTCTTCTGTTTTCTTGGCTGAAACTGCGATGACGATGGGAGGGGAAAAAAAAAGAATAATTACAAACAATTAATTACGATAAAAAGTAATTACAAAAAAAATTGTTACGAAAAAAAATAATTACAAAAAATTAATTACGAAAAATTAATAATTACGAAAAATATAATTACAAAAAACTAATTGCGAAAAAAATAATTACAAAATAAATAATTACAAAAAATTAATAACGAAAAAAATAATTACAAAAAATTAATTACGAAAAAAATAATTATGTACAAAAAATTAATTACGAAAAAAATAATTATGTACAAAAAATTAATTACGAAAAAATTAAATTACGAAAAACATAATTACAAAAAATTAATTACGAAAAAAAAAAATTACAAAAAATTAATTACGAAAAAAATAATTACGAGAAAAAGTAGTTACAAAAAATTAATTACGAAAAACATAATTACAAAAAATTAATTACGAAAAAAATAATTACGAAAAATTAATTACGAAAAACATAATTACAAAAAATTAATTACGAAAAAATTAAATTACGAAAAAAATAATTACAAAAAATTAATTACGAAAAAAATAATTACAATAAATTAATTACAAATAAAAATTAACTATTTATAACGAATTTGTATTTATAAATTAAATAATTGTATAATTTAAATGATTTAAATATATAGAAAGAAAGATAGAATGAAAGAAAAAAAGTTTGAAACCAAAAAGTGAAATGTAAAAAATAAACGAAAAACCAGATTTTATATAAAAAGAAATTTATTGAAAACAAAGAAATACTTTTATTGTTAAATAATAAAGAAACAAAATAGAAAAAAAATTATTTCTTATTGTTTTACAGTTAAATTTAATAGAGAAATTATTTTTCTTTTGAGGTTATAATTACTCACGTCATCTTCTTCATCCGATGGTTCCGAATAATCGGGAACATCCTGATCGTCTTCAATTGTTTTTATTAAATCACAATTATTTTCCATTATTTACAAATGGACACTACTAATTTTTTTACTATTTTTATTATATATATATATTAAAAAAGAACGTAAACAAAAATTTCAGCACTCCGATTATCCAGGTTATGTTCGTCACCACGCACGTGCACTTGTTAAATCTGAAGTTAGCCACACATTTTATTTTTTACCAAATATACTTTTTTTTCAAATAATTATACCAACACTAAAGGGTAAATTGTAAATAAATAAAAAATAAAAAAAATAATATCAAAAAATTTTAAATAATAAAAATAATTTCCATAATAAAACAAATTTTGAAAAAAAAACGATAATCGAGTAATTTGAATTTTCCCGCTAAAAAGCGATTTTAGAGTGGTGGGAATATGCGCGCGCACACTATTGCTTCTCTTCTAACCTAACCTTAAAAAAATTTTGCCGCACCGTTGTCGTCGTCGTCGTCGTGTCGGTTGTCGTCTTTTCTCTTTTCCTCCGCATTATATACTATATATATATATAGAAAAAGTATAGCATCATCGGAAAAAGTGTTTTAAAAGTTATTTTTTTTTTTTTTTTTTTTTGGGAAACGCTTCATTTATGGACTTTTCCTGAAAAGAAGAAAAAAGAAAAATGAAGGATATCGAAGAATTGCAAGGCCTAGAAAGTGCATGTCGACTTTGTTTAACAACCGAAGAAACAAGATCTTCCATTTTCGGTGCTGCTTACAACGTAGAACCACTAATTGAGAAAATAGAAAATTGTTTATCTCTTCAAGTAAGTAAAATATATAATAATTGTCTTTCTTTCTTCATTTTTTTTCTCTCTCTCTCTTGTTTAATAAACATAAAATAATGCGATTTTTTTTTTATTAAAAAAAAAAATGCTTGAAAATATATCTATTTTTCGAGGTTATGTATTGCGGAAAATATATTTCGCGATTAAAAAGCAATTAGGAAAAGTAGTAGCGTTTATTTTTTGTGTGGCTTGTGTATTTCTTTGAAAGTAGTGATGAAAAGAAAAAAATTAAATTCTATGTGGAAAGTTTTTTTTTAACTCTTTTTTTCTAATTGCGTTGATTTTCTTTATTTTTAATAAACTTTAAACTTTTTATTGTATTTTCGTTTTCTTTTATATTTTCATATTTTTTTTCTATTATTTTTATTATATTCCTAATTTCTTTATAAAATTTACTATTTTCTGCATTTTTTTTTAGAATTTTGTTTATTTATTTATTGGATAAATTATTATTATTATTATTATTTTTTTTTTCTATTATTTTTATTTTATTCCTAATTTCTTTATAAAATTTACTATTTTCTGCAATTTTTTTTTTTAGAATTTTGTTTATTTATTTATTGGATAAATTATCATTATTATTATTATTATTATTATTATTATTATTATTATTATAAAAGAGGAAAATAAAAACGCTCTTTCGTACAAAAAAAAAAAATTTTTTTTTAAATACATTTAATTAAATGAAATTCTTTATTTAATTTGTATTTTTTTTTCGTCAATGATTGTATGTTTATTTTTATCGTTCTTTTTTTTTTTAAATGAAAAAATTTTCTTTTAGATTTCTCAAGATGATAAATTATCGACTTTAATTTGCATCACTTGCGTTAATAAAGTCAGTCAATGGCATCAATACAAAAAGGAGTGTCTTCAATCTCAGGACAAATTATCGGCATGGCTGGCAAAACAATCGGAACCACTTCCGGTATTATTTTCAATAAAATTTTCCTTCTATTTTTCAATTTTTATACAAAATATTAAAAAAAAAAAAAAAATTGCTCCAAAATGAAAAAAAATTTCCAAAAATTTAATTTATTCAATTTACAAAATGAACTCAAAATGTTAGGAAAAAAAAAAGAATCAAAACAAATTTATTTTTAAATTACAAATTTATAATTATCAAAAATTTGTACATTGAAAAAAGAAATTTTAGAAATTCTTTGCTTTTTTAATTTTATTTTGGAAATTTTATACTTTGGGACATTTTTTACTTTGGAAAATTAAATTTTGGAAATTTTTTCTACTTTTTTATAATTTTATTTTGGAAATTTTATAAATTTGTGGCATTTTATTTTTTATTTATTTTCTACTTTGAAAAAATTTAATTTTCAAAATTTTATACTTTGAATTTTTTTTTTCGATTTTGGAAAATAAATTTTTGGAAATTTTATATTTTTGAACATTTTTTAAATTGGAAAAATAAATTTTGGAAATTTTATACTTTGGGACATTTTTTTCATTTGATAAAAAAAATTTTGGAAAATTTAATTTTGGAAATTTTATACTTTGGGACATTTTTTAATTTGGCAATTATATACTTTGGGACATTTTTTACTTGGAAAATTTTATACTTTGGGACATTTTTTACTCTGGAAATTTTATACTTTGTGACATTTTTTACTTTGGAAAATTAAATTTTTGAAGTTTTATACTTTGGGACATTTTTTATTTTGGAAAATTAAATTTTGGAAATTTTCTACTTTGGGACATTTTTTACTTTGGAAAATTTAATTTGTGAAATTTTATACTTTGGGACATTTTGTACTTTGGACAATTAAATTTTGGAAATTTTTCTACTTTTAGACATTTTTGTAAATTTTTATTTTTGGAATTTTATACTTTATGGCATTTTACTTTTTATTTATTTTCTTCGTTGGAGAATTCAAATTTGGAAGTTTTATACATTTCCTAATTATTAAAATGTACAAAATTTATAAAATTTCAAAAATTTATTTTTCCAAACTTCAAAATGTCCCAAATTATAAAATTTCCAAAATTTTTTTTCCTTAATTAATAAAATTTCCAAAAGTAAAATATTCTTTTTTCATTTAGAATGGATAATAATTAACATGGAAATTCCATAAAAATCAGGGAAAAGTCGGGGAATTTTATTAATTTTTTTGGAATTTTTTTAATGAATAAATTAAAGTAACTATTACTTTGGAAAAATAAATTTTGGAAATTTTCTACATTTTTAATTTTATTTTGGAAATTTTATACTTTGTGTCATTTTACTTTTTATTTCATTTCTTTTATGGAAAATTTAATTTTGGAAATTTTATATTTTAGATTTTTTTTGTATTTTGGAAAATGAATTTTTGGAAATTTGATATTTTGGGACATTTTTTAATTTGGAAAAATAAATTTTGGAAATTTTATACTTTGGGACATTTTTTACTTTGGAGAATTAAATTTTGGTAATTTTATACTTTGGGACATTTTTTACTTTGGAAAATTTAATTTTGGAAATTTTATACTTTGGGACATTTTTTACTTTGGAAAATTAAATTTTTGAATTTTTATACTTTGGGACATTTTTTATTTTGGAAATTTTATACTTTTGGCCTTTTTGGGTTTTTACAAATTTTATACTTTGGAAAAATAAATTTTTTTAATTTTATACTTTGGTACATTTTGTATTTTGGGAAAATTAAATTTTTCAAAATTTCATACTTCGGGACAGTTTAGTATTAGTAAATTTTTATTTTGAAAAATTTTCTAATTTGTTGCATTTTACTTTTAAGTTTATTTTCTTCTTTGGAAAATTCAATTTTGGAAATTTTTTCACATTTTCTAATTATTAAAATGTAGGTACTAAATTTTTTAAAATTTCAAAAATTTACATTTTTCCAAATTACAAAATTTCTAAATACCCCAAAAAAAAGGCCAAATGTATAAAATTATCAAAAATTAAAATATCCTAAATTATGAAATTTCTAAAAAAAATTTTTTTCCAAACTACAAAATGTCCGAAAATATAAAATTTCCAAAAGTAAAATGTTCCTTTTTTTTATAGAATAGAAAATAATTAACATTTTTGTTTTTTAATTCCATTTTTTACTCGTATGGAAAATAATTAACTTTTTTGTTTTTAATTCCATTTTTTTTCGAATGGAAAATAATTAACTTTTTTGTTTTTAATTCCATTTTTTATCGAATGGAAAATAATTAAAAAAAATATTTCCATTGCAATTTTTGTTTTTTTTGTTATTTTCTTTTTTATAGAATGGAAAATAATCAATTTTTTTATCGTTTTAGAATTTAATAAATTTGAAAATTAATAATATTTTTAACAATTAATATTTGTTTTTTTTTTTTTTTTTTTGATGGTTCATTTTTAAGTTTAATTTTTATTTTTTTACAGGTTGTAACCGTAAAGAAAGAATTAGAAGAAGATTCCATCGAACATTCACATTTAGAAAAGGTAATTTCTATCCAATTTTTCAAATTGAAAACAAAATTAATTTTTCATTATTTCTTCGATATTTCGTAATATTGTAAATTTAATAACCAAACTTTTTTTTTAATTGGAAATTTTACCTTTAGATTACAGAGAAAAATGCCGAATTAGACAAGAATAATGAGAATTCATTGGAAATAATTGGAAATACATCGGGAAATTTGGAAATAATTGAAAATGGAGAACAAGAACAAGAAATGGAAACAGAAATTGAAAATATGGAAATAACGACAAATATTCAAGGAATAAATAATGAAAATAATAGTGAAAAACAAATTAATCGCGAATCAACAAAACGACGATTATCAAAAGATTTTGGTAATGAGGCAAAACGTTTTAATCCATTGCCAATAAAAACCGAGCCAATTGACGATTCATTGAATATTGAGGAAAATCATATAAATACAGAAAATATGGAAAATACAGAAAATACAGAAAATACAGAAAATTTAGAAAATTCGGTAAATTTAGAAATAAAAGAAATAAAACAACAAAAAGTTTCATCATTAAAGGGAAAAAAGAAAATAAGACGTGGACCACATACACATTTTCGCGGTGCAAGAATATTTAAACGTAAATGTCTTCATTGTCAAATAAATTTACATTCAAAAACATCGTATGCAAAGCATATGGCACGTTTTCATTCAATTTCAAATTTAGAAAATGAAGGAGAAGAAGAGGAAGAAGAGGAGGAGGAAGAAATGATTGAAGATGTTGAAGAGGAATTGGAAAATCTTGAAGAGGACGCACCATTAACGCCAGTACAACAAAATATAATAAGTCAATTTAAAACATTTACCTGTTATTCATGTGAGGAATCATTCAATGATTGTTTAACAACTTTAAATCATATTCGTCAACATATGCCCGATTTACGTGCGTTTACATGCGTTGCTTGTTTAACGGAATTTGGCAATGAAAATGCCTATAAAAAACATTGTGAAATTTCATTTGAATGCGCAATGAAAATTGCATTGGTCATACCAATTCAAGGAACGGAGAAATATTTCACTTGTAATATGTGTACAATGGCAATGGGAAATCGAAAGGAATTATTGAGTCATTTAGCTAAACATTCGGATAAACAATATGAGGAATTAATGTCACCGCCAGTAAAATTAACGACATCACTTCCCTATGGACAGGGTGATCCTGCCTATAATCATGAATGTGATTTATGTGGAATGATCTATCGATATAAATCAAATATGATAAAACATCGTGAATTATGCGCGAGCCTACAACCAGAGGGTAGAACATCGTATAAATGTATTGATTGTGGAATGACATTTTTGGTTTTCAATAAATTTCACAGTCACGTGATGATTGAACATAAGAAAAAAGAATTAAAATGTCCAAAGTGTGCCGCTAAATTTCGTTCGCCAGGCGATTATCTCACGCATCATGAATTTCATCGTAAGAAATTTTTTGAGGAGAAAAAATTCTCTTGCAATCTTTGTAATGGAATATTCGCGACACGTGGTGAATTAACAGAACATAGGAATTTACATCTTAAAGTGAAAATTTATTCCTGTGCTATTTGTCGTTCAATGTTTAGTAGCGCTGGTGCTCTTGAAATACACATGAAGGATCATGGAATTGATGATCCAAGCGAAAGAACAGCAAATACTTCCTGTTTAGAGTATGGAAATAAAACAAAAAATACCGAATGTCATGAATGTGGGAAAATATTTTCTAATGTTGCAAATTTAAAACGCCACATACGCAATGCTCATGGTGAAAATGAAAAACTTATTTGTGATTGTAAACGTATTTTTAAAAATAAAGAATCCTATGACGAGCATCAACGTGTTGCGCACAATTTGGAAAAAACTGTTCTCACATGTTTGGAATGTCCAAAAACATTTGTATTTCAGGCGAATTTAGATTTACACATAAATAATCATCACGCCAAAGTGAAAGTACCACATGAATGTGAAATTTGTGGTAAAACATTTGCTGAGGAATCATCATTAAAAATACATCGCGGCTGGCATAATCGCGCTAATTCAAGATTTAGTCTCGATAATCAAAATACAATGACAAAACCAGCAAAGGCGAGAAAATCATTTCCAATGATAAATCCAATGATACAATTACAATGTCAAGTTTGTGATGATAAATTCAATGACGTTGGTGATCTTCGTAAACACGTTTGGGATGTTCATTGTGCAAGAACGGCAAAAACAGAACCATCATCATCATCATTACAAGAAGAAGAGAAATTTCATTGTGAAATTTGTGATAAATATTATAGTTCAGGAAAAATATTAGCAAGGCATAAAAAATTACATAAACAAATGAATATGCAAAAATTTACAATAGGAAAAAAAATTATTTGTCATCCATGTGGAAGAACATTCACCGCTGAATCGGCTTTAAAACGTCATCGAGCAATTTCACCCGAATGTTTGTTTAAGAGAAACGAAACAATGAAAAAACCGGTAACTTGTCATATTTGTAAAACAATATTTCCAAATATGAGTATATTATATCAACATAAACAATTGATCCATAAAACACAAGAAAATGATTCAAAAAATTTAGAATCTAAATGTAATATTTGTAGTAAACAATTTACAAATATTTCAAATTTAAAACAACATATTTCAATGAAACATAAAAATACAATGGAACATCCATGTACGGTGATTAATTGTAATATGATATTTTCAACTTTACATGCATTAAAAAGTCATGAATTACAACATTCAAATATGATTTATAGTTGTACATTGTGTGAAAAACATTTTTTTCATCGGGGAATAATGGAGAAACATATTTATAATTCGCATAGAATTGTTTATAAATCAATTGGCGATGATAAGGATTCATTATTTAAGGAAACTGATCTCACATCATATAATGTTAGAGGTGCAACTGGAACTGTTTGTCCAAGATGTAAAATTAAATATCCAAATATTAAGGCAATGAAGATACATTATTTCAAATTTCATGAGACGCAACCTTGAAGATAATTTGAGGAAGAGAAGAAAGGTTTTTTTTTTTAATTTTTGTCAGAGGTGAGAGATTATGGTTTTTTTTGGATTTATATATAAAAGGAGACGAATGAATTAAGCTTTTGGGGAAAATTGAATGGAATTTAATTGATTTAATGGGAAAATTTAAATTTAATTAAATTGGAAAATTAAATTACAAAATTCAATTATAAAATTTAAATTTAATTAAATTTGAAAATTTAATTAAATTACAAAATTATATTACAAAATTGAATTGCAAAATTACAAAATTTAAATTTAATTAAATTTGAAAATTTAATTAAATTACAAAATTCAATTGCAAAATTACAAAATTTAAATTTAATTAAATTTGAAAATTTAATTAAATTACAAAATTATATTAAAAAAATTGAATTGCAAAATTAAATTAAAAAATTGCAAAATTGAATTGCAAAATTAAATTACAAAATTAAATTTAACTGAATTACAAAATTAAATTTTAATTAAATATATAATGACAAAAATTTATTTGATTCAAATAATAATCGATTATTTAACCGATCAAAAATAAAAAAAAAATTCGGAGCAAAACTGAAAATACAAAATTCCAAAACGAATTTTTCAAAGAGAAAGAAAGATCAAAAATTAAAAAAAAAAAAAAAATGGAAAATTCATTTTTTCATAAAAGGAGAAAAAATTTTTCCTAAATTGCCAACGAAATTAACGAAATTTTACATTTTTTTTTTTTCAAAAGAAAATTGAGATAAAAACAAAAATTTACTTAATTTGAATTACAAAATTTTGTAAATATCAAAATATTCCAAAAGTATAAAATTTCCAAAATTATAAATTTCCAAATTTTCTAAAATTTTCCAAAATTATAGAATTTCAAAAATTTACATTTTTCCAAATTAAAAAATTTCCAAATACCCGAAAAAAAGGCCAAAAGTACAAAATTTCCAAAATTAAAATATCCTAAAGTATAAAATTTCCAAAATTAAATTTTTCCAAATTTAAAGAAAAAAAGGTCCAAAAGTATAAAATTTCCAAAATTTAATTTTCCAAAGTAAAAAATGTCCCAAAGTATAACATTTCCAAAAATTTATTTTCCAAAGTAAAAAATGTCCCAAAGTATAAAATTTCAAAAATTTAATTTTCCAAAGTAAAAAAAGGTTCCAAAATATAAAATTTCCAAAAATTCTCTAAAAGTATAAAATTTCAAAAATTTAATTTCCCAAAGTAAAAAAAGGTTCCAAAAGTATAAAATTTTGAAAAATTTAATTTTCCAAAGTAAAAAATGTCCCAAAGTATAAAATTTCTGAAATTTACTTTTTCCAAATTAGAAAATTTCCAAAAAAAAAACCCAAAAAGGCCAAAAGTATAAAATTTTCAAAAATTTATTTTTCCAAATTAAAAAAAAGATCAAAAAGTAGAAAATTTCGGAAATTTACATTTTCCAAACTATACAAAATGTCCCTAAAGTATATAAAATTTTCGAAATTAGTTTTTTTCCAAATTAAAAAAAAAAAAATACAAAAGTATAAAATTTCAAAAATTTATTTTTTTCCAAATGGAAAAAGCCACGAAAAAATTTACAAAATTTTGTAAATACTAAAAAAAAATGCTGCAATAAAATTTCGGAAATTTTTCTTTTTTCAAAATTAAAAAAAAATCCAGAAGTAAAAAATTTCAAAAATTTATTTTCTTTCCGAGTACAAAAATTTTCAAATACCAAAATTTCGAAATATTTTTTTGATATATTTGAAAAATTTTGTACTTGAAAAAAATAAATTTTTGAAATAATTTATTTCAAAATTGACAAAATAAAAAAAAAATTCTCTAAAATGAAAATTCGTTTAAGTAACAATTTTTTAATATAAAAATTCAGTAAATTAAAATTTCTCGTAATAATTCGAACAAATAATAAAAATTTGGCTAAAAATAAATTTTAAATTATAATCGAATATAACTTAAAATTTCTAAATTCTATTAAATTGAAATTCTGAAGAAAAATTTAATTTTAGAGCTTAGTCATGCGTTTCCTTTTTTTTGAGAGAGTGAGAGAGAGAGAAAAAAAGAAGAAAAGAACTTCATTGGTTGAATTTTCCATAAAAATCATTAGTTAAAATTTTCATATTAAAGAATTTTTAATTAAATAATTTTTCAAATTAATATTTTTCATTGATTTGTAATGGAAAAAGAATTTAATTTTTTTTTCTGTTAAATAATTTATTTACCAATTATATAATTTATTTGTAAACACGATGATCAAAATTTTTTTTTTTTTTCTATAAAAAAAAATCATTGTTGAAAAATAATAATTTAGAAAATTGTTTATAAAAATCAATTATCGATTAATAATCAAGTATCGATTAACAATTAATTATCGATTAATAATCGATTTACAGCAATTTTTGATTATCGATTAATAATCGATTTACAGCAATTTTTGATTATCGATTAATAATCGATTTACAGCAATTTTTGATTATCGATTAATAATCGATTTACAGTAATTTTTGATTATCGATTAATAATCGATTTACAGCAATTTTTGATTATCGATTAATAATCGATTTACAGTAATTTTTGATTATCGATTAATAATCGATTTACAGCAATTTTTGATTATCGATTAATAATCGATTTACAGCAATTTTTGATTATCGATTAATAATCGATTTACAGCAATTTTTGATTATCGATTTACAGCAATTTTTGATTATCGATTAGTAAACGATTTGAATAACTGAAAAATCGATTTTTAACGAGTGTTAATCAATAATCGTATTGGTTAAAAATTTTGGAGGTTATGTTGCGAATAATTTAAATCGAAAAAATACCGGATATTCAAAAAAAAAATTTGTTTACTTTCAATAATAAAATTTTTACGGCATCACGATAGTAAAAGTAGAAAAATTTATTTTCTTTGGAAGTGTAGTGCAAAAAAACGCCGCTTGTTGGCAGCACGTAACGAATATCTATTTTTACATTTTGCTTCTTGATGTCGTATAATAAAAATTCGGATTTATATTCTTTTTTTTTTTAAAAAAAAGAATATTTATTTTAGGTTATCTGGTATTTTTTTGCCGATTTTTGCAAATCATGGAAAATAACGAGTAACCAATGAGGTTTCTTTTCTCTGAACATGCGCAATTGCATTTATTTGTAACTGACTCAAAAAAAAAAAATAAAACATAACCTTAATTTTTTCTATTTTTTAGGTTATAATAATAATAATAATGTAGCGTAAAAATGGGAAATAGAAAAAAAATTGAGGTTATGTTTTCTTTTCGAGAATATTATATCGATAATTTATGTTTAGTGAAAATTCTATTATCGCTTACAATTTTATGTAAATTTTTAATTTACATTAAATTGGTTATTTGATTCTTTTTTCGCGAATAATTGATTTTATTTTGTTTTTGAATTAAATAACTATAATTTTATTATAGTTTCATTAAAGTTTAAGGCCATGTTAAAGTACAATTTTAACATGGCCTTAAGATACCTTTTTGCCTTTGCTTAAAGATCCACATAAATGCTGTACTTCCGGTTTGACGACATTTTTTGAAAAGTCGTGGCATTTCTATAATAATTTTATTAGTTCGTGGCTGGTTACAACATAAACTACTAAAATTATTTAGTGTCACAAACTTTTCGATCGTTTGACGACATTTTTGAAAAGTAGTGAGACTTCTATAATAATTTTATTAGTTCGTATAAACTAATAAAATTGATATAAAAATGTCGTGAAACGATCGAAAAGTTGTGACACTAAATAATTTTAGTAGTTTATGGTGTAACCAGCCACGAACTAATAAAATTATTATAGAAGTCTCTTTTCAAAAAAAAAATGTTGTCAAACCAGAAACGTATCATAATTATTAAAAAAAATTACTGGACAAAAAAAAAGAACCGCGAATAATTTGAATTTTGACTAAATATAAATTTTTTTTCCAAGAAAAAGAAAAACATCGTCAATCGTATTCTATTATAAAATCTATTTTTAAAATATTCAAATTATAATAATCTTATAAAATACTATTTGTCATCAAAATTTTTAAATTAAATAATAAGTTTTTTAAATAGTTAAATCCGTTTTTAAATGGATTCATTTTTCTATATATATATATAAATAAATTGCGTTTTATATAAAAATATATTTACATAATTCTAAAAGATTATTTATAGATAAAATTTCAGTATAATTAGTGTTAAATTTTCAAACTTTCCAAATAATTTAATCAATAAGTTATTTAGATTTTCATGAAAATATTTTTTTAATTTACATTATTAGCGTTAATAATAATAATAATAATAATAATATGGGAGATTAATTTGTTTAATTATTTGTAATTTTTTGTGTTTTTTTTGTATTTATTTAACGCGAAAAATTCATTTTTCGCTTATGGCAAAATATTTGTGACGCAAACTAAGAAATAAGAAAAAATTATAGGTTATGTTTATGATCGTTTTTTTTTTAATTATATGTAAAATCAAAATTTGTATTTAGAATCGTATTTTTTACTTATTTTCAAGCTATCATAAACATAACCTACAATTTTTGTTAAAGTATAAATGCCTAAGCAGAATATATAGTTTCGCGAACGTGAAACATATGAGTTAGAAAAGGACAGAAATATATTTGTATCCTTTTCTATCTCATGCATCTCGTTTGGGAATGACTTTAGCGAAATTATTGTGCGTTGGCCTTAATACTATCATAAACATAACCTATAATTTTTGTAAACTATAAAACTATCATAAACATAACCTATAATTTTTTGTAAACTATAATACTATCATAAACATAATCTATAATTGTTTGCTTCTATGTTTTATTTTTCTTTACAAAATGCATCACATTTATTTTCATTTTGTACTAAAATAATATTGATGGCAATTCTTTTATATATTAGTATTTAATATAATTATAATTTAATGAGAATTTACGATGTATGTATTAATTAATTTAATGACAATAAATATAAATATATATATATATATATACGAAGGACGATGATTTTTCATAGCATTTATTTAGAAGTCATAATTGCATAAATGCTGTACTTCCGGTTTGATGACATTTTTGAAAAGTCGTGACACTTCTATAATAATAATTAGTTCGTGGCTGGTTACACCATAAACTAATAAAATTATTATAGAAGTGTTAGGGCATTTTGAAAAGTCGTTAGACTTCTATAATAATGTTATTAGTTCATGGTGTAACCAGCCACAAACTAATAAAATTATTACAGAAATGTTAGGGCATTTTAAAAAGTCGTGACATTTCTATAATAATTTTATTAGTTCGTGGCTGGTTACACCATGAATTAATAAAATTATTATAGAAGTCTAACGACTTTTCAAAATGCCCTGGCACTTGTATAATAATTTTATTAGTTCATGGTGTAACCAGCCACGAACTAATAAAATTATTATAGAAATGTCACGACTTTTTAAAATGCCCTAACATTTCTATAATAATTTTATTAGTTCGTGGCTGGTTACACCATGAACTAATAACATTATTATAGAAGTCTAACGACTTTTTAAAAAAATATCAAACCGGAAGTACAGTATTTATGCAATTGGGTGTATAAAAAAAACGAAAAAAAATTGAAATGTCCGCTGGGAACGTGGCTTAACATTTTTTTATTCTATGTTCAATAAATTTCATTTTGCCACTCTGGACAAAAAGCCTACTTATAAAATAGTTCGAAAAATTGTCAACAGATAGCGTTTCGCCGTAAAGAACATCGCAATATTTAGAAGGCGTTTCTTTTTTTATAAAAATAAATATATACTAATCTTTAGTGGGAAATTAAGTTAAATTATTGATGCATGCAAAAAAAAAATAATAATTACCTAAATAAATAGGAAAAATATTAATTAGTTTCATAATTAATTTTCTATTATATATATAAATATATATATACTTTCCGGTTGTCTTCCCTATCAATTGTACTCGTTTCTTTTTTTTCAACAATTTTTGTACTCTACAAAATGTATACGTGTTTTTTTTTGGGGGGGGGGGGGGATTTATTAAATGTAGTAATAAAAAGTTCCATTTTTTTTTAAAGTCAATATCTGTATTAATAATTACGAAAATATATAAACAATTATATAATTGTGTATTATTACCAAAAAAAAAACCTTTCTCTGCATTACTTTATTTTAAATAAATTATTTTATTATTTTAAAAAAAAATTATTTAAAAATATTATTTTAAATTAAATACGATTTGAAAAACCCCGCGTATTTTGGAGAACTTATTAAATGACGAATCAAAGGACAGTTCAATGATTGGGTGTGTTTTGATTGGTTGTATACTTTTATATCCGTTTGCTGATTGGTGGAAAATGTGAAATCAAATTACAATTGGCCAGTGTCTTTCAAAAAAGTTTTAGTTGCATGATGACGTTATGCTTTAATGTCGTCGTTGTCGTTAATTATTGTTCCTCATTTTAATCATTGTTTTTCCAAAATATTTAATCACTTTCACCCTTAAAGTAAAGCATTATTACAATTGAAATTAGTTTAGTAAATAGAAATTTAGGTAAAAAAAAAAAAATGGCGACAGCGTCATCGGTAAGTTTATTTCTCTTCTATTTATATATGAATAAACAACAAAAAAAAAATACACATACACGCACTCGTCCCATTATACACGACTCGAATGTTTATAAACGCTTTAGACATTTCTCCAACACATTTTTTTTTTTTGACGTTTCATGATATGTTTACTAAAAAAAAAATATTTCGTCACAAATAACATAACCAAACATCAATTAAACGCCCAATTATTTCGCAATATTATTGCATATGAACGTTAATTTTGTATATATATATATGTATCTGATATGTATATGTAGATTTCAAATGTGGAAAATTTATCGCCACAAATTATTCGACGCGTTGCCAAGGAGGTAAATGAATTGTCAAATGAACCTCCAGAAGGTATACGAGTCATTATTAATGAACAGGATATAACTGACATTCAAGCTGTGATCGAAGGACCTGGTGAGTTTTTTTGGTTTTTTTTTTTTTAATTACAAAAAAGATTTTTATATGGGAAAAAAAGGGTATTTTTTAGGTTATGTTGGGGAAAAAACAATTTTTTTTTAATAACTATTATTTTCAAAAATAGTTTTTTAAGGTTATGTTAGGAATAAGAAATAAAAATTTTTTATACCAAAAATGATTTTTGGCAAAAAAAAAAATATTTTTTTTTGAGGTTATGTTAGGAAAACAAAATAATTTTTTTTACGAAAAAGATTTTTAGCAAAAAAAAAAAATATTTTTTGAGGTTATGTTAGGAAAAAACAATTTTTTGTTTATAACTATTATTTTCAAAAATAGTTTTTTAAGGTTATGTTAGGAATAAGAAATAAAATTTTTTTATACCAAAAATGATTTTTGGCAAAAAAAAAAAAATTTTTTTGAGGTTATGTTAGGAAAAAAATAATTTTTTTTACGAAAAAATATATTTTTTGAGGTTATGTTAGGAAGAAAACAATTTTTTTTTACGAAAAAAAATATTTTTTGAGGTTATGTTAGGAAAAAACAATTCTTTTTAACAAAAAAAAAATAGTTTTTGAGGTTATATTAGAAGGGAGGGGAATAAAAAATTTGTTTCTTCTTTGCCATAGCCGGAACTCCATACGCGGGTGGTTTTTTTAAAGTGAAATTGGCATTGGGAAAAGATTTTCCACAGGGACCACCGAAGGCCTTTTTTCTTACGAAAATTTTCCATCCAAATGTTGCGAAAAATGGTGAAATTTGCGTAAATACTTTAAAAAAAGATTGGAAATCTGATCTCGGAATAAAACACATTCTATTGGTGAGTGAAAATATTTAAAATTAACATTTTTTTTATATATATAAAAAAAAGGGACGCACGATTATGTTCTAAAAAATCATTAGTCAAAATCGTCAAAATTTTCATTTCTCATAATTATTTTTGAGCCGAATTTTTATTTGTTCGAATTTTTAATTGTTCGAATTTTTATTTATTCGAATTTTTATTTGTCAGAATTTTTATTTAACATAATAGGACATTTTAAAGAATTTTTATTGGCTAGAATTTAATTGTAATAGAATTTTCAAATTTTATTCTTTTTCAAATGAATTTTCATTTATTTGAATTATTACCTATTTGATTGAATTTTGCATGAAAACCGATTATTTCGCAGAATTTTTATTTAATCGAAAAATCATTTAACAGAATTTCTATAATTGATAAGAATTTTCATTTGTCCGAAATTGCATAAATGATCGAAACAATCAATTTTGGGCGCGAATTTTTAAATTATCAACCAATCAAAAAATTATCCATAAAATTGTAATTGGTTGATAATTTAAAAATAATTATGACAAATGAAATTCATTGAAAATTTTAACTAATAATAATAATAATAATAATAATAATAAAAGTTCAAAACAGATTTATTTTCAAATTACAAATTTCTAATTATCAAAAATTTGTACTTTGGAAAATAAATTTTGGAAATTTTCTACTTTTTTAATTTTATTTTTAAACTTTTATACATTGTGGCTTTTTTTTTTGTTTATTTTCTACTTTGGAAAATTTAATTTTGGAAATTTTATACCTTAGATTTTTTTTGATTTTGGAAAATTAATTTTTGGAAATTTTATACTTTGTAACATTTTTTAATTTGGAAAATTTAGTTTTGGAAATTTTTTACTTTGGATTTTTTTTTGATTTTGGAAAATTAATTTTTGTAAATTTTATACTTTGGAACCTTTTTTTAATTTGGAAAATAAAATTTTGAAAATTTTATACTTTGGGACATTTTGTGCTTTGGAAAATTAAATTTTGGAAATTTTATACTATGGGACATTTTTGTATTTTTGTAAATTTTTATTATTGAAATTTTATACTTTGTGGCATTTTAATTTTTATTTATATTTTCTTCGTTGGAAAATTTAATTTTGAAAATTTTATACATTTTCAAATTATTAAAATGTAGGAAATTTATAAAATTTCCAAAATTTATTTTTCCAAAGTACAAAATGTCCCAAAGTATAAAAATTTCCAAAATTTATTTTTTCCATATTAATAAAACTTCCAAAGGTAAAATGTTCTTATTTTTTTAATAGAATGGAAAATAATTAACATAAAAATTCCATAAAAATTAGGGAATTTCTTTAATTTTCAGGAATTTTTTTTATAAATAAATTAAAGTAACTATTAGTTTCGCAAAAAAATTTATTTACTTTTTTCCCCAATCGCAAATGCAGATTAAAAATTTGGCCTTCACACTCAATTATTAAGCATGTGTTATATTTTATATTCATTAAGTAAATAATTATTTACTACTATTTATTGAATCTAATAAATGATTTTTTAAACTTGGATAACAAATTTCTTAATCTTTTTTCAGTGAAATATTTGGTTTTTTAATATAAATAAAAATTATTTGTATTTTATTTTATCGGTTTCAACTTCAAATAAAGTAAATTATTCATTAATATACGAATAATTTATTATTTAATGCTAATATCCACATTTAATTCATAAAAATTTTTCACGCCGTCGAATATTAAATTATCGAATTTCTATTTAGCAAAATTGTATAAAGTTGGATTTTATATTATGCAAAAATTTTCAATTTACATTTAACTAAAATTCGATTTAATTTCTATTTAGCAGAACTCTTATAAAGCATTTTTTCTAATACTTTTTTTAAAAATTTTAAATTAATATAATTTCAATTTAACGAAATTTATGTCTATAAAAATTGACAAAAAAAAAGAACTAAGTAGAATTTATTTTATTTATTTATTCGAATTAAAAATGTTTTCATAGTTTTTAATTTTTGATGGTGAAAAAAAATTTCAGGTAATACTTAATCAAGTTTTACAGATTTTTAAATATAATTTTTTTTTTTTTAAATAATAATAATTTTGGAATTTTGTGGCTTTTTTTTTTGTTTATTTTCTACTTTGGAAAATTTAATTTTGGAAATTTTATACCTTAGATTTTTTTTGATTTTGGAAAATTAATTTTTGGAAATTTTATACTTTGTAACATTTTTTAATTTGGAAAATTTAGTTTTGGAAATTTTTTACTTTGAATTTTTTTCGATTTTGGAAAATAAATTTTTGGAAATTTTATACTTTGGGACATTTTTTAATTTGGAAAATTAAATTTTGGAAATTTTATACTTTGGGGACATTTTGTACTTTGGAAAATTAAATTTTGAAAATTTTATACTTTTAGAAATTTTATAATTTGTGGCATTTTATTTTTTTTTTTTATTTTCTTCGTTGGAAAATTTAATTTTGAAAATTTTATACATTTTCAAATTATTAAAATGTAGCAAATTTATAAAAATTCCAAAATTTCTTTTTCCAAAGTACAAAAAGGTCCTAAAGTACAAAATTTTCAAAAGTTAGATGTTTTTTTTTTAATAGAATGGATAATAATTAACATAAAAATTCCATAATAATCAGGGAAAAGTCGGGGAATTTTTTTTAATTTTCTGGAAGTTTTTTAATGAATAAATTAAAGTAAAATAAATTACTTTGGAAAAATAAATTTTTGTAAATTTCATACATTTCCTAATTATTAAAATGTTCTAAATTATAAGAATTTAAAAAATTTAATTTTCCAAATTATAAATCCTGTTATGATTTTTAGAACACAATCATGCGGCTCCTATTAAATTTTTTTTTTTTTATATTCGGAATTTGCTTTTTTTTGTTTTCAATGAAATAATAATAAATAATTTTTTTTTCCTCTTTAATTAGACCGTAAAGTGTCTGCTAATTGTTCCAAATGCCGAATCTGCGCTTAATGAGGAAGCAGGTAAATTACTATTGGAAAGGTACGATGATTATTCGGATAGAGCGAAAATGATGACAGAAGTTCACGCACAAGTGAGTAAATAAAAGTAAAATAAAATAAAATAATTGAATTATAGAAGCGATCGATTTAAAACTTTTTTTTTTATGAAAGTAAAGAAATTTCATAAGATTTTAAATTAAAAGTTTCATTTTTAATTGATAACATTTTTTTTTACAAACTTTAAAGAATTCAAAATTTTTTTAAAATTATTTCTATTAAATAAAAACCTTTTTATTTTTTCTGAATTGTAGAAAAATTGTAATTAAAATTATTAAAAAAAAAAAAATTAATTAAACGAAGAATTTTAAGTACAATTTTTTTTAGAAATTGACAAATTATATAAAAATAATTTGAAAATTAAAACAATGAAAAAAAAAAATTAATTTAAATAATTTTTAATCGTTCTTTTAGGCAATTAGAAAAGGAAAAATCGGTCTCGAAAATGGATCACAATTCCTCGATGCTGGCGGTCCACTTCCCAAAAAGCACGCTGGCGATAAAAAATTAACCGCAGAGAAGAAAAAAATGCTCAAGGACAAAAGAAGAACATTAAAAAGATTATAAAAAAAAAAAAAATCAATAAGAAACTAAAGTATAAAATAATTATTATTAAAAATTCGAGAAAAATTTTAGTGTAATTTTTTGATTTTCGTCGTTGTTGTCAATTTTTGTTTATTTTTTTTCTTTTTAGCGTGCTAAAATATTTTCCCTCCCCCCATAAAAAATTTTGCATAATGTGTATAAAGAATTTATTTAAAAAAAAAGAGAGAGAAAAAGAAACAAAAATCTCGACTGATTTTTACTTTTAAGTTGTTAAAATAAAAATAGAACACAAAAAAAAGAAGAAGAGAATTAAAAAAAAAGCGTTTTTTTTTTAGTGTAATTTTTTTTTTGTTTTTTGAAAAAAAAACGTCGTCCCCCGAAATCGTTAACTTCTAGTGAATATTTTTTCATAAACATATATATGTACAGAAGATTTATCATGTGTTTATTAAAGGGCTATTATAAATGAGAAAAATTGACTTTTTTTTTGCGAATTTTCTCTATTTTTATTTCTTTTTTTTTGTGTGTGTTTATTATTTCTAGTATTTTTATTTTTTTTTTTGGTAATGTACTCCTTCAATTTCTTTTTTTTTTTTATATAATAATCGCACTCTCATACAAAAATTCATACAGTCTTTAAAATTGAATTTATTTATAAATTTTTTTTTAACAATATATGTGTGTGTGATTAAAAAAGAAAAAAAAATGGGGTAAACTTAGAAATAATTGGTATTAATTCATTGGTCGCCGAGTTATTACAAATATATAAATAAAAAAAAAAAAAAAGGTTTTTTTTCCCCTGACCCTTTTATATTTTACTACGTGGTGAAAAAAAAAAAACCCACACAGAATTAAGGGCCGAATGATGATTTTTTTTTTTCGATTAAAGTCATTGTATACACGCATTGTCACTTTTTTTATATAATACGAGAAAAAAAAAATTAAAAAGAGATTAAGGACAAAACACACACATTCTTTCATTGTGTGCAGATAATATAAACATAGGATCGATTTTTTTTTTTTATTTTTGTCTTCTTGTGAAACGCGTGCAAGATATTTTGTTTTTAAATTTTTTATTTTCTTTCGTTATTTATTATTATTATTTATTATTATTATTTTTTTTTTTTTGTTACGATTTTACGTTACTTTACTTCTTTAACGTAAGCTTCCAATTCGGCGTCAAGTTCCTCGGCTGTTGGGGTTTTTGTCGCTGTGCGATTACCGCCTCTTCCACCTCTGCGTCCCGCTCCACCGCCTCCTCGACCTTTAGGGGAATTTTTTTTATTATTTAATTTTTAGTATTTAATTATTTTTATTTCTAAATTTTCTCTACGTAGAGAAATTTTCTTTTTAAATTTTTTTCTACTTAGAAACAATTTTTCTTATATTTAGAAATTTTTTTAATTTTCTCTACATAGAAAAATGTTTTATTAATTTTTATTTTTTAATTTTAAAAAAAGGAAATAAATTTTATTTTTTTCCCTACCTCTGGTGGGTCCGCTTCCTCGACTTCCTCGGAAACGTTGTTGTGATCTTTGTGGAAAATTGCCGCCTCCAATTCTCGATGTATTGCGAATTGTCTGTGGAACTGGAATCTCTGAAGTTGCCACTTGAATATTCATCTCACGACCTTCAAAATTTATTTATTTGTTTAATTATTTATTTGTACAGATTTATTTAGTTTTTTTATTTTCTCTATTTGTTGAAAAAAAAAAAAATTTAATAAATTTTCTCTAAATATATTTCAATTTCTTTTAAAAGTTATTTTTTGAAAATAAATAAAATTTGCGCAAAATATACAAATTTCAAATTTTAATTTAATTATTATAAAGAATTTTATTTTATTTTCTTTTTTTTTGGGGGGGAAAATTAATAATTACCATCAAGAGGAACTCCATTGTATTGTTTCATGGCTTTAATTGCGTCTGCCCTTCTTTCGAAAATAACATCGGCTGAGCCCAAAGAACGACCAGATCTATCATAATGAACTGCAGCCGATTTTAGCGGACCAAATTCACTGAAAAGTTCCTAAAAAAAAAAAATACACACATTTTTTTGATTGAATAAATTTAATTTTCGATTTCTAAATGAAAATTAACAAAAGAAAATTAGTTTTTTTTTCCAAAAAGAAGCAATTTTAAGGAAAAAAAAC
The DNA here is from genome assembly GCF_019393585.1 of Leptopilina boulardi. Taxonomy (NCBI): domain Eukaryota; kingdom Metazoa; phylum Arthropoda; class Insecta; order Hymenoptera; family Figitidae; genus Leptopilina; species Leptopilina boulardi. The sequence continues at coordinate 1,252,067 of NW_026138000.1, read as the reverse complement.
CTTTTATTTTCCAAAAAGAAGCAATTTTAAGGAAAAAACCTTTCATTTTCCAAAAAGAAACAATTTTAAGGAAAAAACCGTTAATTTTCCAAAAAGAAGCAATTTTAAGGAAAAAACCTTTCATTTTCCAAAAAGAAACAATTTTAAGGAAAAAACCGTTAATTTTCCAAAAAGAAGCAATTTTAAGGAAAAAACCTTTTATTTTCCAAAAAGAAGCAATTTTAAGGAAAAAAAACCCTTTTATTTTCCAAAAAGAAGCAATTTTAAGGAAAAAATCGTTAATTTTCCAAAAAGAAGCAATTTTAAGGAAAAAACCTTTTATTTTCCAAAAAGAAGCAATTTTAAAGAAAAAACCTTTTATTTTCCAAAAAGAAGCAATTTTAAGGAAAAAAAACCCTTTTATTTTCCAAAAAGAAGCAATTTTAAGGAAAAAATCGTTAATTTTCCAAAAAGAAGCAATTTTAAGGAAAAAACCTTTTATTTTCCAAAAAGAAGCAATTTTAAAGAAAAAACCTTTTATTTTCCAAAAAGAAGCAATTTTAAGGAAAAAAAACCCTTTTATTTTCCAAAAAGAAGCAATTTTAAGGAAAAAATCGTTAATTTTCCAAAAAGAAGCAATTTTAAGGAAAAAACCTTTTATTTTCCAAAAAGAAGCAATTTTAAGGAAAAAAAACCCTTTTATTTTCCAAAAAGAAACAAAATTTTCCTTTTTAATTGTTAATTTTCTTTTTACAATTGAAAAAAATTATTTATAATAAAAAAAAAAAAAATCCTGTTACATTCTTATTTACTTGAATAAATAAATAAATAAAGAAATAAAAAATACTATTTTACTTTACTATTTATTTACTGTAAATTTATAAAATTAATAAATAAATAATATAATAATTAATAAATAAATAAAATTAATAAATAAATAATTAAATTTATTTATTAAATTGAAATATTAATATAAGTATTAGGCAATAAATTATAAAAAAGAAAAAAAATACAAATTATAATAAAATAAAGAAAAAAATTTTGCTCACCTGTATATCTGAATCGGAAACTCCAAAATCGAGATTGGATACCAAAAGTTTGGTGGTTCCAGAGCTGCCAATCAGGCCGCGACCGACTTTTTTCACTCCATCAAACATATCATGTTTCCATGCAAGATTCACATCGCCCTAAAAAAAATAATTCCACAAAATAAATAAATAAATCATAGAAAATTTATTATTACAATAATTTTCTTTTCTACTTTTTGTACCAATGATTATAAAAAAAACACTTTCAAAAACTTCACTTTGCAAATTAAAATAAATAAATGAAAATTTTTAATAAATAAAATAAAAATTAATATCAAAACTTTTTTTTTAATTTTTACTAAATATTAAACACATATTCAGAATATGGAATTTAAAATTTTTAAACAAATTATTAGAAAAAATGCTTTATAACAGTTCTGCTAAATTATTATTATTTTATTTTTAAAAATTTCAATTCAAAATCAAAGAAAATTCAATTATTTTCCAAAATTTTAATTCAAATTCAATTATTTTCCAAATTTCAATTCAAAATAACGTAAAATTCAATTATTTTCCAAAATTTTAATTCAAATTCAATTATTTTCCAAATTTCAATTCAAAATAACGTAAAATTCAATTATTTTTAAAAATTTTATTTCAAAATCAATGAAAATTCAAATATTTTCCAAATTTCAATTCAGAATAACGTAAAATTCAATTATTTTCAAAATTGTAAATCCAAAATCAACCAAAAATTCAATTATTTTCCAAATTTTAATTGAAATTCAGTAATTAAAAAAAAATTTCAATTCCAAATCAACTAAAATTCAATTATTTTTCAAAATTTCAATTCAAAATCAACTACAATTCAATTATTATCAAAAATTTCAATTCAAAAGCTTCTAAATTTTAATTATTTCCAAAATTTCGCATTTCAAATTTTTTAAAATTTAATAGTTCCAATTATAATTCTCCTCAAATTTAATTATTCTTAATTTATTCTTCGGAAAATTCAACTATCTAAAAACATTTTTCGCTTAAAAAGTTTTTAAATTATTCTATTTTTGTCTGTAATATTTCTAATAAATTTTTTTGGTGAAATCATCAAAAATTATAAATTAAAAATCACTTGAAGTTGAATTAATTTTAAAAATCAAAATTCTAAATCTTTGAAAAATTCAATTATTTTTAAAAAATGTTATCCAAAAAGTTATTTGATAAATTATTTTTATTTCTGTAAAATTTAATTATTATCTGAAAATTAACAAAATCTTTTGAAATTCAATTATTTCTTAAAAATTCTATTTTAACTCTTCCAAAATTATTATTATTTAAAAAAAAAAAAATTATATTTAAAAAACTGTAAAACTTGATTAAGTATTGCCTGAAATTTTTTTGACCATCAAAAATTAAAAACTATGAAAACATTTTTAATTCGAATAAATAAATAAAATAAATTCTACTTAGTTCTTTTTTTTTGTCAATTTTTATAGACATAAATTTCGTTCAATTGAAATTATATTAATTAAAAATTTTTTTAAATATAAGAAAATTATAAGAGTTCTGCTAAATGGAAATTAAATCGAATTTTAGTTAAATGTAAATTGAAAATTTTTGTATAATATAAAATCCAACTTTATACAATTTTGCTAAATAGAAATTCGATAATTTAATATTCGACGGCGTAAAAATTTTTATAAGTTAAATGTGGATATTAGCATTAAATAATAAATTATTCGTATTAATGAATAATTTACTTTATTTGAAGTTGAACCGATAAAATAAAATTTAAATAATTTTTATTTATATTAAAAAACCAAATATTTCACTGAAAAAAGATTAAGAAATTTGTTATCCAAGTTTAAAAAATCATTTATTAGATTCAATAAATAGTAGTAAATAATTATTTACTTAATGAATATAAAATATATCACATGCTTAATAATTGAGTGTGAAGGCCAAATTTTTAATTTGCATTTGCGATTGGGGAAAAAAGTAAATAAATTTTTTTGTGAAACTAATAGTTACTTTAATTTATTTATAAAAAAAATTCCTGAAAATTAAAGAAATTCCCTAATTTTTATGGAATTTTTATGTTAATTATTTTCCATTCTATTAAAAAAAAAAAAAACATTTTACCTTTGGAAATTTTATTAATATGGAAAAAAATAAAGTTTAGAAATTTTTATACTTTGGGACATTTTGTACTTTGGAAAAATAAATTTTTGGAAATTTTATACTTTGGGACGTTTTGTACTTTAGAAAAATAAATTTTTGAAATTTTTTAAATTTGCTTTAATAATTTGAAAATGTATAAAATTTTCAAAATTGAATTTTCCAACGAAGAAAATAAATAAAAAGTAAAATTCCATAAAGTATAAAATTTCAATAATAAAAATTTACAAAAATACAAAAATGTCCCATAGTATAAAATTTCCAAAATTTAATTTTCCAAAGTACAAAATGTCCCATAGTATAAAATTTTCAAGATTTAAGGTATCACATCGGCACTAATCGGAGTCAAAAGTTTGTAGTTCGCATTAATACTTCCCGCACTATACTTTCGCCCTCAACTCCCTATACTCTCAGCCCATACTGTACCTACTTCTACAAATACACTCGTACACGTATACCCCACACTAGCAGCGATTGAAAGGAGTAGGAGGTTTGACAACGTCGCTATAAGTCTCGCTTTGACTACTGTGGACTACTGTCTCTCTCTAACTAATGTTACCATCCTGCAATGTTGCCACATCAAAGTGGCGGGTGTGCTATATATTGCAAATGACGTCATGAAATAGAATTTTTAATTTATAATTACAAATAAACGGCACGGTAAACTATAAATTTTTTTGTATATTTTAGTTCCAAATTTATTCGTGAATTCAACATTAGTTTTTGAAAAAAATTTATAGAAAACTTCTGATGATATTTATGAAAATGTACTTCTCCCCCATACATTAGTCCCGTCTCCCATGCAAAATAAGCAACTTTGATTGCTAATATCTCTGGTTTCGTACGGTGAAAATTCTTCATATTTTGCAAATTTGTCAAGAATGATAATAAGAACATATGGTAAAATTTTCAAGAAAATCTATAGAAAACGGTTTTACCGATGTGATACCTTAATTTTCCAAATTAAAAAAAGGTTCCAAAGTATAAAATTTACAAAAATTAATTTTCCAAAATCAAAAAAAAATCCAAAGTAAAAAATTTCCAAAACTAAATTTTCCAAATTAAAAAATGTTACAAAGTATAAAATTTATAAAAATTAATTTTCCAAAATCAAAAAAATCTAAGGTATAAAATTTCCAAAATTAAATTTTTCCAAATTAGAAAATAAACAAAAAATAAAATGCAACAAAGTAGAAAATTTTCTAAATAAAATTTAAAAAGTAGAAAATTTCCAAAATTTATTTTTCAAAGTACAAATTTTTGATAATTAGAAATTTGTAATTTGAAAATAAATTTGTTTTGAACATTTTATTATTATTATTATTATTATTATTATTGTTATTAGTTAAAATTTTCATTCTATGGAATTTCATTTGTCATAATTATTTTTGAGTCAAATTTTTATTTTTTTCGAATTAGTATTTTGCAAGAATTTTCATCAAAACGAATTTCTAATTCAAAAGAAAGCAATAATAAAAATAATAAATAAAATGAAACAAAAATAAACTTACTACAAAAAAAAAAGTAAAAATAATACAAAAATAATAATTTTAAAAAAAGGAAATATAAAAATAATACAAATAGAAGTAAAAAAAAGTAAAACAAAGTGGAAGCAAATATAAAAATTATAAAAGAAAGTAAAAATAATTTTTGTTTTGTATTATAGATTATAATTTAAATTTATTTCTGTGTACCGGAAGTTCATTCAAAGCCAAAATGCAAAGAACTATAAATAATAAAAAATAAAATAAAAGCAAATGTAATACAAAAAGAAGCAAAAAAAAAAACACAAAATAAAGGAAAAATAATAAAAAAAAATAATGTTTAGAAAGAAGTAAAAATAATAAAAAAAAAAATAAAGAAAGAAACAAAAATTTAAAAATAATTAACAAAAAATTAAAAAGGAAACAAAAAAAAATACAAAATTACAAAACAAACAAATATTTTCCAAACAAGAAAAATTGGAATAAAAATTAAAAAAAAAAAAAAAGAAAAAAATAGCACAAATTTAAGACATTTTCATTATATACAATGAGAATAAAATAAATATTGTTAACGAATTAAAAATTTCACCGAGACAAAAATGACGTCATTATAACGGTCATTGTAAGCAAAAACAGAAATTTGATTCGATAAGATAAATCCCAACAGAGAAATTAAAATTACCTTTCGGTTCTGTTTTTATTTTTTTTTTCTATTCTCACAATTTTATTCACTAAAAATAAATTTTCCTTTCATTTTTCAAGCACAAAAAAAAAAAAATTTCACACAAATATCTTTTTTCGTTTTCAAACGACCTAGTTCGAAGAAATTGACAAAATTTCGAGAATTTAATCGAATTTCACACACACACACATGTATATATATTTATCATCGTATATATTATAGAAGCAAAAAGGAAACAAGAATATAAAAACAGTTCCACTATTTCAAAAGCGTGTTTACATCATCCGAAAAATGCCTTCTCAATATATACAAGAAAAATTAATTTTTTTTTTCCCTAACATAAATTACAGAAATTATTTTTCTAAAAATAATCGATTTTTTTTCGGAAAAAAAAAGAGAAAAAAAAAGCGGGGGAAATTTTCGAGAATCAAATATATATTTTTTTTTTTACTTACTCTTGTGTAGGGAAGTGAATTTCGTACGATTCCACCGCGATTACGTCCTCTCATGACGCCACCGCCAGCTCTTTGGGCACCACGGGCTCCTCTACGGGGTGAACCGCCGGTAATACCTCTTCCACGTCGTCCACCAACGCCGCCACGGCTTCTTCCACCTTTATTTTGCTTTATAATATCGTCGAGGCTCATTTCAATTTTATCTACCATCTTCATTTATGATAAATTTCAATTTTTCTTTCTTTTTTTTCACCAAAAAAAAAAACAACAAAGCACACACAAAACTTTCTATTTTTCTTTTATTATATATTTTTATTTTAATATTAATAAAAACGAAAAAAAAATATATATATATATATGACGATAATCACACAACCTCAACGAACTAATTCGTTTTGCCAGAAAATAAAAATGGCGACCGTTTAGTGGGGGACTGATGCTAAAGGCCTAAGCAGAATAGATTCTTGAACGGGAACGCAATCGTGAACGGAAACGTAAGAATGAGTGAGAGAAGAATAAAGATATTTGCTATCCTTCTCTTACACATTCTTACGTTTCCGTTTACGTTTGCCTTCCCGTTCAAGAATTTATTCTGCTTAGGCCTTAAATTGGGATGGAATATATTTAATGCGCGCGCTTATCGCAGGGTTGGGTAGGTGGAACACGGAAAAAAAGACAGAGAGAGAGTTAAAGAGCAGGGATTGGAACGTAACTTTTAGGCTACTTTCACAATGGGCAAAAATCGTATTGTCTCTCGAAGACAACGATTTTCATGAAAAAAACATTTTTTTGAATATTGAATATTTGTCAGAGCCAATCAAAATTAGGGATATAATTGTGAAAATTCAATCGAGCTTGACCAAAAATACTGAAGGTATTTTACCTTTAAGTATGTTACCTACCGATCCCTGTTTAGGCATCTTAAAGGCGCTTGTACACCTTAAGGCACTCTCACATCTTTTTGGCTGCCTGCAGGTTACCATGGCAACGCATGAGAGTGAGTGCGACAGAAAATTTTAAAATTTGAATATTCAAATTTTCTGTCTCACTCACACTCGTGCGTTGTCATGGTAGGCAGGCAGCCAAAAAGGTGTGAGAGTGCCTTTACAAATTCTGATGGAGCATTTACACATTCGGCAAAAAAAATTTTCTTCACCTTGAATTTTCCGAAATACACTTACCTGATTGGTTGTTCACAATAATGAATCAAATTCTGGACAACCAATCAGGTAAGTGTGTTTCGAAAAATGCAAAGTGAAGAAAATTTTTTGCCGAAGGTGTAAATGCTCCATTATGGTGCACTCACACCTTTTTGGCTGCCTGCAGGTTACCATGGCAACGCACGAGTGTGACAGAAAATTTTGAATATTCAAATTTTTAAATTTTCTGTCGCACTCACTCCCGTGCGTTGCCATGGTAACCTGCAGGCAGTCAAAAAGGTGTGAGAGCGCCTTTAGAATTTGTGAGGTGTACAAACGCCTTAAAGGCTGTGTTTACATGACTGCGTTAGAATTTAAAAATTTAACGCAAAACGCATTGTTGGCGGGAATTTTAAATAATGGCATTTTTTTCGAAAATAGGAAAATAAAAATATTTTAAAAATAATAATTTTTTATTAAATAAATTTGCTTTTATTAATGAATTATAATATAAATAATTATTTTATAATTAATAAGAAAGTAAACATTAAATTATTAAATAATGAAAACTATTTTGATTTATAATTAAACAATTAAAATTTAAAAAGAAAGGGACGTTTAAGAAGCAAAAAATTATAGGTTATGTTTATGATAGTTCTTAGATTATTTATTATTATTATTATTTTTAATTATATTAAATATTAGTTTTCTTTATTGAAAGTTAATCGCTAATTTTCTCTGTTTACTTTAAACAATCATAAACATAACCTATAATTTTTTTAGCCTTTTTTTTTATTAAAAATTAATTATTTTTAGGAATTAAATTCCTTATTTTTAATGAGTAAATATTACATTTATTTTTAAAAAAATTATATCTTAATAGTTTTATTTATTGAAAGTTAATTAATCTTTGTTTATTTTTAATTAAAACAATCATAAACATAACCTAAAATTTCTTTCCCTTCTAAGGTCCTCTTTTCAGAACGCGTCACATATTTAAATAATTATAAAATATATTTTATAAAATAAAATTTTCGTTTAAATTAAAATAATAAATAATTTAAATATTAAATAAAAATTTTAATAATAAAAAGAAAATAAAAAAATATTTGAAAACAAAAAAAATGTAAAAAAAAACTATTTTACTAGTTTTTTCCGTATATAAAAATTTAATTCAAATAATTTTATTTATCAAAAATTTGAAAAATATTAATTAAATAATTAGCAATAAAAATCAATTTATTAAATAAAAAAAAATTAATATACAATTAATTTTTTTGGTTTTTTTTTCTTAATAAAATAGAGAATTTGGCGGGAAGGGGAAATTAAATTAATTACTAAATAAAAAAATTCAGTGAATGAACTTAAAAAAATTTATTCGACAACTAATGTACCGTATTTTGTTTAAGATATTCCATGAGAACATCCTTGGCCTGTGTTTCCTCTCCGAAGTCCTGAAAAATAGAAAACAAAAAAAAAAAAAAAAAACGTTTCCATTAGAATTTTGGTTTTCGAAATTAATTTTTTTTTCCTTTTTTTTTTAAATAATTATCAGAAAGGCGTAAAATCAGCAGATTTTTTTTTTTTATATATTTGGGTTCGTCTCAGAAGAGGGAGCCAAAATTTCATCATTTTAAATAATAATAATAATAATTATAAAATAAAATGGAACCCGACATAAATCGCTTTATTTATTAACAAAAATTAATTTATAAATTAAAATTTTTATCAATGCTTAAATTTAAAAAAAAAATTGTAATTTTTTTATTCTAATTTAGTTTTAGTATAAAAAATTACAATTTTTTTTTCTCTTACAAACTAAAAAAATCTGTTTCTGTAAATAAATAAATAATTTAATTAATTGAAAAGATTTTTTTAATGAAAAATTTGTTTCATTCTATAAACAAAAAAAAAAAACAAAAAAAATCGAAATATTGTAAACAAAATTTTAAAAATTGACAAAAAAATAAATAAAATTAGAAATTCGATTTTTGTCTGGTTTCATTAGAAAAAAAATAATTGAAATTTTCAATTATTACCTTGATTACAACGCAAGAGCAGCCAACGACCTTTCTGGCTTTGCCGGTGTTGTCGATTTTACAAAGACCAGCCCATTCGCCTAATTTTTTATTATTATCCACTTTAATTAATGGAATTTGATGCTCATTGCAAAGTGCCTGAACGAGCTTCTTGTACATTCCTTCGTCGCAATTTTCCGCCAAAATACACAACATTGCTTGCCTCCTAAATTGTTCAAAATTTACAATTTATTATTTATTTTCTATTAAACAAAAAAAAAAATAAATAAATAATATTAAAATAAAATTATTTCAAGAAACTAAATTTTTTTATTAGCGAAACAAAAAAATGGAAATTTAATTTTAAATTTTTCAAAAAAAAATATTTATAATTGTAATTTACTAATATTGCAGTAAATCAAAATAAATACTATAAAAAATAAAAATTAATTTTAATCAAAAATTAAACTAAAATTACTCTAAATTAAAATTAATGTAAATTAAAATTACTTTTAATTAAATTATATTATCTACTTAAAAATTTAAAAAGTTGACAAAAAAAGGTATTTATTTTTTTTTTTTAAATTTAAATATTTAAAATAAACAAAAAATAAATTAAATCTCACTTTAAGTTAAATATATTATAAAAATAGTTTTAAAACAATTAAAAAGAAATATTTTTGAAAATATTAAAAATAATATTAATTTACAAATATTTTAAAAATATAGAAAAAAAAATACTTCTTCTTATTTTATAAAAGAAAGGAAAAAGTATAAATATAAATATATATTTTAAATAATTAAATAAATAAAATATAAATGAAAAAAAAAACAGTAAAATTACTTGTCGAGGGATTTGGCGGCTTCATGAAGTCCATGAACAACACCATCGTGAATGAGGGCATTTTTTAAAACTTCCTGCAAAGCGGAATTAATGTCCATTGGACCTCCAGCAGTTACCGCTGAGGGAACATCGTCACTAAAAATTCGTATTATTATTATAATTTTATAATTATTACAAATTTTTAATAAGTTTAATTTCGATTATTTTCAAAAAAAAATCCAATTGAAATTCAATTATTTAAAAAATTTTCTATTCAAAATCAACTAAAATTTAATTATTTTCAAATTTCAATTCAAAATCAATGAAAATTCAATTATTTTCAAAAATTTTAATTAAAATTCAATTATTTTCCAAATTTCAATTCAAAATAAAGTAATATTCAATTACTTTTTAAAATTTTCAATTCAAAATCAATGAAAATTCAATTATTTTCAAAAATTTTAATTCAAAATAACGTAAAATTCAATTATTTTTAAAAATTTAAATTCAAAATCAACTAAAATTCAATTATTTTCAAAAATTTCAATTAAAATTTAATTATTTGCAAAAATTTCAATTCAAAATTCAATTATTTTCCAAATTTTAATTGAAATTCAGTAATTAAAAAAAATTTCAATTCAAAATCAACTAAAATTCCATTATTATCCAAAATCATCCAAAAATTCAATTATTTTCCAAATTTTAATTGATATTCAGTAATTAAAAATGAATTCAATTATTTTCAAAAATTTTAATTAAAATTCAATTATTTTCCAAATTTCAATTCAAAATAAAGTAATATTCAATTACTTTTTAAAATTTTCAATTCAAAATCAATGAAAATTCAATTATTTTCAAAAATTTTAATTCAAAATAACGTAAAATTCAATTATTTTTAAAAATTTAAATTCAAAATCAACTAAAATTCAATTATTTTCAAAAATTTCAATTAAAATTTAATTATTTGCAAAAATTTCAATTCAAAATTCAATTATTTTCCAAATTTTAATTGAAATTCAGTAATTAAAAAAAATTTCAATTCAAAATCAACTAAAATTCCATTATTATCCAAAATCATCCAAAAATTCAATTATTTTCCAAATTTTAATTGATATTCAGTAATTAAAAATGAATTCAATTATTTTCAAAAATTTTAATTAAAATTCAATTATTTTCCAAATTTCAATTCAAAATAAAGTAATATTCAATTACTTTTTAAAATTTTCAATTCAAAATCAATGAAAATTCAATTATTTTCAAAAATTTTAATTCAAAATAACGTAAAATTCAATTATTTCTAAAAATTTAAATTCAAAATCAACTAAAATTCAATTATTTTCAAAAATTTCAATTAAAATTTAATTATTTGCAAAAATTTCAATTCAAAATTCAATTATTTTCCAAATTTTAATTGAAATTCAGTAATTAAAAAAAATTTCAATTCAAAATCAACTAAAATTCAATTATTTTCAAAAATTTCCAAATTTTAATTGAAATTCAGTAATTAAAAAAAATTTCAATTCAAAATCAACTAAAATTCCATTATTATCCAAAATCAACCAAAAATTCAATTATTTTCCAAATTTTAATTGATATTCAGTAATTATAAAAAATTTCAATTAAAAATCAACTACAATTCAATTATTTTCCAAAATTTCAATTCAAAATCAACTAAAATTCAATTATTTTCCAAAATTTCAATTTAAAAGCTTCTAAATTTTAATTATTTCCAAAATTTCCCATTTCAAATTTTTTAAAATTTAATAATTCCAATTATAACTCTCCTCAAATTCAATTATTTTTAATATTTGAATATATTTGAAATTATTTGAATTTTCATTGATTTTGAATTGAAAATTTTTAAAATAATTAAATTTTACGTTATTTTGAATTGAAATTTGAAAAATAATTGAATTTTTGATTAAAATTTTTGAAAATAATTAAATTTTAGTTCATTTTGAATAGAAAATTTTTTAATAGTTACTTTAATTTATTTATAAAAAATTCCAGAAAATTAAAGAAATTTCCCGATTTTTATAGAATTTTTATGTTAATTATTTTTCATTCTATAAAAAAAAAAGAACATTTTACTTTTGGAAATTTTATTAATATGGAAAAATAAATTTTTGAAATTTTTATACTTTGGGACATTTTGTACTTTGGAAAAATAAATTTTTGGAAATTTTATAAATTTGCTCTATTTTAATAATTTGGAAATGTATAAAATTTTTCAAAATTGAATTTTCTAAAGAATAAAATAAATAAAAAGTAAAATTCCACAAAGTTTAAAATTTCAAAATTAAAAATTTACAAAAACACAAAAATGTCTAAAAGTATAAAATTTTGAAAATTTTAATTTTCCAAAGTACAAAATGTTCCATAGTATAAAATTTCCAAAAATTAATTTTCCAAAATCGAAAAAAATCCAAAGTAAATAAAATTTTCAAAATAAAATTTTCCAATGAAGAAAATAAACAAAAAATAAAATGAAGTATTTTTTTCGTAGTTTTCAAGGCCAAAAAGAATAAAAAAAAAATTGTTTAACTCCATTTTTTCAATATTAATCCCGATTTTTTATTTTTAACTTTTTTTTACGCAAATTTTTATTTTATTTTTTTTTTAATTTTAAGGATTCGTTACTAAAAAATCAATTTACGAAAAAATTTATCCAAATCAATGAATAAAAATTTTGATTGCTCTATTTACTAAGAGAAATACTTTATAGATTTCAAAAAAAAAAGTTTTTGTATAAATTTACGAAATCTATTTTTTTTTATTAAATAAATAAACATTTATTTTAATTAACAAGAAACAATAAAAATAAATAAAAATTAAATTAAAATAACATCATATTAATACAAATAATAAATTCCGTTTTGAATTGTTTGCTCCAAAAAAAAAAAAAAAAAAAATTTTTAAGGTTATGTTTACATTCTTTCAATTTATGATTAATATTAAAAAAGTAATTTTTTTTTTCAATTAAACTACTTAAATCACAATCAAGCAGAAATTAATTTCACTTTATAAAAAAAAATTCCCAAATTTCTCCCATCGAAATATTTTAAGAGGTTATGTTACATATTGACATTTACATTCACGGGTTAAAAAATAGAAAATTTCACATTTTAAAAATAAAAACGACAAAATAAAAAAAACAAAATTTGAATTTTAACGCAAAACTAATACAAAAATTTTAAACTGCATTAAAAAAAAAAAAACAAGAATAACAAACATAAAACTTGGTAAAAAAATTTCTACTTACTTTTCCGTGTCTGACATATCTGTGGATATGAAGATGTATCTGAAATAATAATTTTAAATTAAACTAATGAAATTGATGATTTTTATTATTGATGAAAATAAAATAATTCTAAATTGATGTCATTGAAAAAAATTGATTTAAAAAATAAAGCGTGTTTTTGTGCTTACGTTCTCTTGAGAGGAAACGCAGAGAAAAGAGATGGGCAATGCGTTGTTCTTCTGCCATAATGGAAAAATACAGGTTGACCAACATTAGGGGGATTAATGTCTCTAGATAACTATAGGGGAAATTTTTTAGGAAAAAAATAATTGTCCAATTTAAGGTACTTTTATACTTCTAGTATTTTGGTCAAGCAATCGGCTGGATTTTCACGGAGTATCATTAAATTTGATTGGCTCTAAAAAAATCGAATTTTCACAATGAAAATCTAATATTTGTCAGAGCCAATCAAATTCAGTGAAAATCCAATCCAGCCGATTGCTTGACTAAAATACTGGAGGTATAAAAGCACTTTTAGAATATCCGAAATGTGACACTTAAAGGTGCTTTTACACATAATTGATTATTTCGAATCGAAGTGTGAACGCTCCCTAATTCGATATATATCGATTTAAAATTCACTATTTTTTCCTTTATGTTTAAATATAAAAATAAAATAGCAATAAAATAATAATAAATAATAATAAATAATAATAAAATAATAAAATAATAGAGTAATAATAATAATAATAATAATAATAATAGAATAATAATAATAATAATAATAATAATAATAAAACAATAAAAAAATAAAAAAATAAAATTAAGTTTTCAAAAAAGTAAAAAGAATTTAAATTTTCGCGCCGTCATCTGGTGTCGAAAATTGGAACTAAACTTATCATATGATTCGGGCACAAAAGATATATATATATCGCATAAAATGTATATATAACTACTTTTTTTTGTTTAATTGTAATAAATAATTTGTAAAAATGATTATTTTACAATGTTAAATAATAATTTCATCGGTAAATGAAAAATAAAAAAATCATTTTCAAAACGTCGCGAGTGTTTGAAAATTATAATTACAAGGCGCGAGTGAAGTGAATTTTTTGAAGGTTTCTTTTTTTTTGGGGGAAAAAAATAAAACCCATTGAAAACCACCAATGAAACGTCATAAAGAGATAACAATATTTTATTCCTGTTTTGTATGTATATAGATATAATCGGTATAAAATAAACGTATATATATATATATATATAAAATGTATATAAGTGAAAGATAATTCAGAGCTGTCAAACAGGCCACATCATCTGGCCTTGATAGAAACAATTAATTCTTATCAAAAAAGAAAAAAAAAAACGTATTTTTTTTTTATTATCTTCCTTATACGCCATTTAAGTCACTAGTTTTTTTTTTTTTTTTTTCCTAATGACAAAAAAGAAAAAAACTTACAACATAATTAATTCTTATATTATTCCGCGAGAAATTATAACCTAAAAATAAAATTTCCTTTTTACCATATAAATATATATATATATTTATCAATTTAGAACGAAAAGAAAGATTTAATTTTATTAAAAGAAAAAAAATATCTCAGAAAGTGAAAATTTATTAATAATTACCCTTTTTTTTAAATAGTATTTTCTTTTCGATTAATAAAAAAAAAAGTGTTTCGCGTTACGTTGGTTAGAAATTTATTTACGCGAATTTATAATTTTTTTTTCATTCGTAGCATATGTTTGACTTTTAAAACTAATAAAAAGAAATAAATATTTAAAAATTTTCGTGAGTGAATTAATTTTCTTTTTTTGATTAAAGTGGTTTTTTTTTCGTGTATATATATATATTTAATGTGCGCGCAGAAGATAATAATGATGATGATGATGATGATAATGACGATGTCGTGTCAAATAAACAAAAATGCCACGTACGAGGGGCAATTTAATAATATCAATAATAAATTTATAGAATGCTTATTATAGTTGATAAAATCGACAATGTGTTTAATATCCTGACAAAAAGAATTATATTGACCAGGAAAAAAACAACAACAACAAAATAATAATAATAAAAAAAAAAATAAAAAAATAAGCAACAACAAAATTTATTTCAACGATGGCAAATTATTTATTTTTCTGGGGATGTTTCCTCATTTTTCGATATAATTCATATTTCAATACTCATGCAATCGAGGAAAATAATATTGAATTTATGAGCAAAGAGGAACGAGAAAATTTAAAGTAAGAATTATTAGAATTTTTTTTATATAATATATATATATGTATTTATTTATAAAACTATTTTTTTTAAATTATTTTTTATTTCAAATTTATTTATTTTATTAATTATTATATTATTATTATTACTATTTTTTATTATTATTTATTATTATTATTATTACTATTTTTTATTATTATTTGTTATTATTATTATTACTATTTTTTATTATTATTTGTTATTATTATTATTATTTTTTATTGTTTTATTATTATTACTATTTTTTATTATTATTTGTTATTATTATTATTATTATTATTATTATTATTATTATTATTATTACTATTATTATTTTATCATTTACAATTTTAAAAAATAAGTATTTTTTTACTAATAATTAATTTTCTTTTATATTTAATTATTATAAAATTATATTTATTTATAATATTCTCAGGGTGTTGAACTTTTTTAATTTTATTTTTGAAAAATTTTCTACTTTGTAGTATTTTATTTTTTTTTTTTGGTTTATTTTCTAATTTGAAAATTTTATCACTTTGGAATTTTTTTTTCTATATTTTGGAAAATAAATTTTTGAAATTTTCTACTTTTTTAATTTTATTTTTGAAAAATTTTATACTTTGTGGCACTTTTTTTTTTTTTTTTTTTTTTTTTGTTTATTTTCTTCATTGGAAAATTTAATTTTTTGGATTTTTTTTATAGTTTGGAAAATTAATTTTTGTAAATTTTATACTTTGGCATATTTTTTAATTTGGAAAATTAAATTTTGGAAATTTTATTCTGTAGGACATTTTGTACTTTGGAAAAATAAATTTTGGAAATTTTATACTTTTAGACAATTTTTGTAAATTTTTATGTTTGAAATTTTATACTTTGTGGCATTTTAATTTTTATTTTATTTTCTTCTTTGGAAAATTCAATTTTGAAAATTTTATACATTTCCAAATTATTAAAATGTAGTAAATTTATAAAATTTTCAAAATTTATTTTTTCAAAGTACAAAATGTCCCAAAGTATAAAATTTCCAAAAATTTATTTTTCCAAAGTACAAAACGTCCCAAAGTATAAAATTACCAAAATTTATTTTTCCAAAGTACAAAATGTCCCAAAGTATAAAAATTTCAAAAATTTATTTTTCCAAATTAATAAAATTTCCAAAAGTAAAATGTTCTTTTTTTTAATTTAGAATGGAAAATAATTAACATAAAAATTCCATAAAAATCGGGGAATTTCTTTAATTTTCTGGAATTTTTTTTATAAATAAATTAAAGTAACTATTAGTTTCAAAAAAAAATTTTCTACTTTTTTTCCCAAAGGCAAATGCAAATTAAAAATTTGGCCTTTATACTCAATTATTAAGCATGTGATATATTTTATATTCATTAAGTAAATAATTATTTACTACTATTTATTGAATCTAATAAATGATTTTTTAAACTTGGATAACAATTAATTAATTTTTTTGCAGTGAAATATTTGGTTTTTTAGTATAAATAAAAATTATTTGTATTTTATTTTATCGGTTTCAACTTCAAATAAAGTAAATTATTCATTAATATACGAATAATTTATTATTTAATGCTAATATCCACATTTAATTTATAAAAATTTTTACACCGTCTAATATTAAATTATCGAATTTCTATTTAGCAAAATTGTATAAAGTTGGATTTTATATTATGCAAAATTTTCAATTTACATTTAACTAAAATTCGATTTAATTTCCATTTAGCAGAACTCTTATAATTTTCTTATATTTAAAAAAATTTTTAATTAATATAATTTCAATTGAACGAAATTTATGTCTTTAAAAGTTGACTAAAAAAAGAACTAAGTAGAATTTATTTTATTTATTTATTCGAATTAAAAATGTTTTCATAGTTTTTAATTTTTGATGGTCAAAAAAATTACAGGCAATACTTAATCAAGTTTTACAGATTTTTAAATATAATTTTTTTTTTTAAATAATAATAATTTTGGAAGAGTTAAAATAGAATTTTTAAGAAATAATTGAATTTCAAAAGATTTTGTTAATTTTCAGATAATAATTAAATTTTACAGAACTAAAAATAATTTATCAAATAACATTTTGGATAACATTTTTTAAAAATAATTGAATTTTCAAAGATTTAGAATTTTGATTTTTGAAATTAATTGACTTACAAGTGATTTTTAATTTATAATTTTTGATGATTTCACCAAAAAAAATTTATTAGAAATATTGCAGACAAAAATAGAATAATTTAATAACTTTTTAAGCGAAAAATGGTTTTAGATAGTTGAATTTTTCGAAGAATAAATTAAAAATAATTGAATTTGAGGAGAGTTATAATTGGAATTATTAAATTTTAAAAAATTTAAGATGCGAAATTTTGGAAATAATTAAAATTTAGAAGCTTTTAAATTGAAATTTTGGAAAATAATTGAATTGTAGTTGATTTTTAATTGAAATTTTGGAAAATAATTGAATTTTAGATGATTTTGAACTGAAATTTTTTTTATTTACTGAATTTCAATTAAAATTTGAAAAATAATTGAATTTTTGGTTGATTTTGAATTGACAATTTTGAAAATAATTGAATTTTAGTTTGATTTTGAATTGAAATTTTTAAAAATAATTGAATTTTACGTTATTTTAAATTGAAATTTGGAAAATATTTGTATTTTCATTGATTTTGAATTAAAATTTTTAAAAATAATTGAGGGTTCACATGCAATAAGGGGATACGCATGAAAGTGAAAGTCCCCGCGTACAGCGATTCTGCGGCTGCGCGAGGGGCTAACGAAAATACTGCGCGTCCCCTTATTGTATGTGAACCCTCAATTGAATTTTACGTTATTTTAAATTGAAATTTGGAAAATATTTGAATTTTGGTTGATTTTGGATTGGAAATTTTGAAAATAATTGAATTTTAGTAGATTTTGAATTGAAATTTATTATTTAATGCTAATACCAACATTTAATTTATAAAAATTTTTACGGCGACGAATATTAAATTATCGAATTTCTATTTAGCAAAATTCTATAAAGTGGATTTTATATTATGCAAAATTTTCAATTTACATTTAACTAAAATTCGATTTAAAATGAATTTCTATGAAGCAAAATTCTTATAAAGCAATTTTTTTAAATATTTTTTTTTGAAATTTTAAATTAATATAATTTCAATTTAACGAAATTTATGTCTGGAAAAATTGACAAAAAAAAGAACGAGGTAGAATTTTTCTTAAATGAGAATTCTGTTAAATAAGAATTAGTTGGAATTAAAATTTTCTTTAATCAAAACTTTGGTTAATTAACAATTTTGTTAAATAAAAATTATGTTAATTGTGGATTTATTCAATGACTGTTAAGTAAATATTTTGTTAATTCGAAATTTACTAAAATAACAATTCTGTTGAAAAAAAATTTTCTTTATACAATTTTTCTTGACATAAATTCCGTTAAATTTGAAATTGTATTAATTTGAAATTCAATGTACCAGAAAATCTACTTTATATAATTTTACTAAATAAAAATTTGATAATTTAAAATTTGACGCCGAAAAAATTCTTTTAAATTAAATGTTGAGAATATTTATATGTCCCCAATAATTAGTTTATTTATTTCACTTAAATATTTAATTATTTTACGAAACATTTATTTGGTTCAAATACATATATGAAATTAGTGGATAATAGACACAGATGAATGATTTAATTGTATCAAAATAAATTTTATTTGATCAAAATAAAATTTTTTTTAGTGTAATTATAATCAGGGAAAAGTCAGGGAATTTTTTTCCTAGCAATTGTTACGACACCCTGAAAATTTTTATATAAAAATTATTAAGCGAAATGAAGTAGGAACGAAAATTATTAATTGTTTTTCATTAAAATTATTATTAATAAGAATTTTATATTAAATACTTTAAAAAAAAAAATTTTTTTTTCTTTTTTGCAGGGAAGAAGCACGAGATATGTTTTATCATGCTTATAATGCGTATATGGTAATTTATACTTTTTTTTCCTTCTTTATACAAAAATAGAAAATTTCAGTGAATGACAAAGAGAAAAAAAAATAGTTTGATTTTATAATGAATTATGTTAATTTTTTTTTTTTTTTTATTTCTTTATTTTTTTTTTCAAGGCCAACGCTTATCCAGCGGATGAATTAATGCCATTAAGTTGTAAAGGAAGATACAGAGGATCAGAGCCAAATAGAGGAGATATTGACTCAACCCTTGGAAAGTGAGTTATTTAAAAAAAAAAATTTTTTAAATACATATAAATTAATTTTTTTACATAATTATATTTGCGAAAAAATTATATTTACATTATTTTACATTTAAAGATTTAAATAATTCTTGAAAAAGAAGAAAATTTTTTTTTTATTTATTTGGAAAAATGAAATAAAAAAAACTTTTTTTTGTCCAAAAGTAAGAAATTCAATAAATAATATATACTTAAATTATTAATATTACTTTGTCCCGTCTTTTTTTTTATTTATTTATTTTAAACATAAACGGGTTTTAAATAAACTCGTTTTTATTTTCTAAGATAAAATTAAAATTTATTATTAAAATTTGCCATTTACGAGAATTTTATTATTAAAGAATGCGACAAAAAAAAGGACCTTTATTATTTAAAAAAAAATTAAATTATTATTATTTCAATAATTAGGATTTTTTTGTTCCATTTAATTATTTATTTATAATTATTATTATTATAATTATATTTATAATAATTATTATTATAATTATATTTATAATTGTAATTATTATAATTATTATTATGTCGAAAAGAATTTTAAATTAATCATTTTTTGAAATTAAAAAAAAAAGAAGGGTGAAAAAAATGTTAACTAAAAATTATTTTAATTTTCAGTTTTTCGTTAACTTTGGTTGACACATTGGATACTCTCGTCGTAAGTTCTTTATTTTTATTTTAATAAACAATGCCTAAAAAAAAAGGAAAGAAAAATAATTACTAGAATTTAGAAAAAAAAATTTTTAACAAGAATTTTATAAATTAATTTTTTTTGTTTATTTATTTATTTTGTTCAGGTTCTAGGCGATTTTGAGGAATTTGAAAATGCAGTTAAACTAGTCATCAAAGATGTTACTTTTGATACTGACGTTATTGTTTCACTTTTTGAAACCAACATCAGAATGCTGGGGTAAGTTTTCTTTTCCTTCTTTTTTTTTATATTAATATTTATTTTTAAAATTTTTACTATATTTATTTATTATTATTATTATTTAAAAATTAACGTTTATTATTGAAAAAAATTTATTTTGGTTTTTTTTTAATATCTTTTTTTTTCTTTTTTTTCGTCAAATTTTAGAGGACTTCTCAGCGGTCATATTTTGGCGGAATATTTACAGCAAAGAGCTGACATTATGCCATGGTATAGAGGTGAATTATTAAATTTAGCCAAAGACTTAGGATATCGTTTTTTGCCCGCATTTAATACAACAACAGGAATTCCATACGGACGAGTGAGTAGAGAAAAAAAAATAAAATAAAATTTACAAAAAACAGAAAGAAATTTTAAGAAATTATTTTTTTTTTTAAAAAATAGTAAAAATAAAAAATTATTTTAAAAATTTTATTGTTTTTTTTTTTTGTAGATTAATTTGAAATATGGAATGAAAGGAGTACCATTAGAGGTTTCACGTGAAACTTGCACTGCCTGTGCCGGAAGTATGATTCTTGAAATGGCCGCTCTTTCAAGACTTACTGGAGAATCAATTTTCGAAGTAAATTTCAATAAATTTTTTTTATTTTATAATTAAATATAGTAGAAATAATAATTTATTAATTGATAAATTTTAGAATAAAGCGCAAAAGGCAATGGACGTTTTATGGCGAATGCGACATCGTGGAACCGATTTAATGGGTTCAGTATTGAACGTTCATTCTGGAGATTGGGTGCGACGTGATTCTGGAGTTGGCGCCGGAATTGATTCCTATTATGAATATTGTTTAAAAGCTTATATATTATTAGGTAATTGTACATTTTTTTTTTTTTTTGAAAAAAATACGTTAATAATATTTTTACAATATAAAGAAATTTATTTATTTTTATTTAATAAATTAACGGGGGGGGGGGGGAAGAAAATTAGAATTTTAATAATAAAATTTTAAAATGAATTAGGTAATTTTTTTTTGCGATAATAATTTAATGATCTATATTAATTATAACATTGAAATTTAAAATAATTAATATTGTTTTTTGATTTTGCATTTTTTTTATTAGGTGATGAAAAATATTTGGGCCGATTTAATAGGCATTATCAAGCTGTGATGAAATACGTTAGTCAAGGACCAATGTTACTCGATGTTCATATGCATAGACCGAATACGAATGCAAAAAATTTTATGGACGCATTATTGGCATTTTGGCCGGGACTTCAGGTAAATATTTTTAAATTTACAAAAAATATAATAAATTATTATTCATTTCCTATTTTCAAAGAATTTTATTCCTTTTTAATTTTTGTTAATTTTCTCTTTATTTTATTATTTTTCCGTTTTTTTTCTTTATTTTAATTTATCTTCCATTTTACTTTTTTTAAAAATTTATTCTCCTTTTTATCTTCTTTACAATTTTATTCTATTTTTTGTAAATTTATTGTAAATTTATTATTAATTTTGTTTTGCAACGAAAAAGTTTTAATTTTACTTTTTTATTTCAAAAAAAAAAAAAAAACAGGTACTGAAAGGTGACATAAAACCCGCTGTCGAAACACACGAGATGCTTTATCAAGTGATGCAACGACACAATTTCATTCCAGAAGCTTTCACTACTGATTTTCAAGTATGTATTATTTTTTTTTTCTTTAAAAAAACAAAATTATCCTAAATTTTTTTCTAATAACGAAAAATTTGAAAAAATATTCCTAAATTAGGGTCAACCGGGGTAAATCCGAACGCTTTTAGTAAGTTTCAACAATAAAATAAGTTTTTTCCTTAAAAAAAAAAATACTTCCGGTATTCTGGTGCATGAAGTTGTTACTTTACTTCCATAGAACAATTTTATGGGGTAGCAAAAATTTTTGATAAATTACAATCGCAGGAAACTTAGCGTTCGTATTTACCTCGATACTTTGCAACTTTCCTAAAATACCGGGGTAAATACGAACGCCACTGTATTTCAGAAAAATCTCAGGGAAAATAAATTTAAAGTATTGCAATTGTTAAACTTATATAAAAACTCAAAAAAAATACGATAATAAACCTATTATGTAATAATGCATCATATATAAATACAAAAATCAAACAGGTTAAAAATTAAAATGCATTACACAATTAAAACCTTCAATAACTTTATCAAATCATAACGGATTTTTGCAAAACTTGCTACAGAAAGTATTTTGGAGTGATTGAATGTAAATACAAAAATAAAAGTCAAATTTTTTAAATTCAAAATGGCGTACTTTCCTAAAACTTATTTTTAAAAATGATCAAATTTGCTAACCCTGAAACCCCCCGTGTATAACAATTTTCGAGCGAATCCAATGAATTTTTTAATTCTCGTCCGCCATTTTGAATTTTGAAAAACTGACTTCAAATTGGTAATTAGCGACCCCAAAAACCGTAGAATACCAAATTTTATTAAGATCCTGAAAAACTTTTTTCAACAAATCATTTGGCAAAAAAAAAAAGTGGAACACTCCTTCGAGAGAACAGAGATTAAGTTTTTCTGCTTATTAATTACTAACGAGGATACATATATAGAAAAAAAAACTTTTTTCTATGTACTTTTATAATGTTAAAATAATAGTGTAATCAAATAAGAAAAAAATTATTGAAAATACCGTTCGGATTTACCCCGGTTTTCCAATTTTTCGGGGTAAATATACGAACGGTCTGATATATTATTAATAAAATTTTACAGAAGGCAAAAATCAAAAATAATTTCTGTTCTAGTATTCATTAAATTAAAATATTTTCAAATAATTGAATTCCAATTAAAATTTTGGAAAATAATTGAATTTTAATTGACTTAGAATTTAAATTTTTGACAAATAATTGAATTTTTTGATTAATTGAAATTAATTGATTTTGAAATGAATTTTTTTTTTTAAATAATTGAATTTCACTTAAAATTTTGGAAAATAATTGTATTTTAGTTAAATTTTAATTGATTTTGAATTTAAATTTGGAAAATAATTGAATTTTAATCGAAGTTTTGAAAAATAATTGAATTATAGTTGATTTTGAATTAAAAATTTGGAAAATTGAATTTTAGTTAATTTTAAAATAATTGAATTTTAATTGCAAAATTTAAAAAATAATTGAGTTTCAATTGAAATTTTAGAAAAAAATTGAAATTTAGTTATTTTAATAGAAAATTTTGAAAATAATGTAGTTTCAATTGAAATTATAGAAAATAATTGAATTTTAGTTAATTTTGATTTGAAATTTTTAGAAATAATTGAATTTCAAAAAATATTAGTTGGAAAATTTTAGAAATAATTAAATTTTAGATGTTTTTAAATTGAAATTTTTGACAATAATTGAATTTTAGTTAATTTTAAATAGAAAAATTTAAAAATAATTGAATTTTGAATTGAAAATTTGGAAAATAATTGAATTTCAGTTGATTTTGAATTAAAAATTTTGGAAAATAATTGAATTTTAGTTAATTTTAAATAGAAAAATTTTGAAAATAATTGAATGTCAATTGAAATTTTTAAAAATATTTGAATTTATATAATTATATGTAAATAATTGTATTTATATAATTGTATTTTAGTTAAAATTTAGTTGATTTTAAATTGAAATTTAAAAAATAATTGAATTTTTTGTTAATTTTTAATAGAAAATTTTGGAAAAAAATTGAATTTTAGTAGATTTTGAATTGAAATTTTGGAAAATAATTGAATTTCAAAAAAATTTTAGAAGGATAATTTTTTAAATAATTGAATTTTAATTGAAATTTAATTAAAATTTTTAAAAATATTTGAATTTTAATTGAAATTTTTTTAAATAATTGAATTTTAGTTGTTTTAGAATTAAAAATTTGAAAAATAATTGAATATTAGTTAATTTTAAATAGAAAAATTTTGAAAATAATTAAATTTCAAAACATTTTTGATGGAAAATTTTAGAAATAATTAATTTTTAGAACCTTTTAAATTTAAATTTTTGACAAATAAGTGAATTTTAGTTTATTTTGAAAATAATTGAATTTTAGTTAATTTTAAATCGAAAATTTAAAAAATAATTGAAATTAGTTTATTTTAAATTAAAATATTTTAAAATAATTGAATTCCAATAAATATTTTGGAAAATAATTGTATTTGAGTTAATTTTTATTTGATTTTGAATTTAAATTTGGAAAATAATTGAATTTCAATTCACTTAGAATTTAAATTTTTTAAAATAATTGAATTTTAATTGAAAATTTTGGAAATAATTGAATGTCAATTGAAATTTTTAAAAATAATTGAATTCATATAATTATATTTATATAAATTGTATTTTAGTTAAAATTTAGATGATTTTATTTATTTATTTATTTATTTAAAGTTATATATATATTTTAAATTGAAATTTAAAAAATAATTGAATATTTTGTTAATTTTGAATAGAAAATTTTGGAAAATAATTGAATTTTAGTAGATTGTGAATTGAAATTTTGGAAAATAATTGAAATTAGTTTATTTGAAATTGAAAATTTTGGAAAATAATTGAATTTTAATTGACTTAGAATCCGTTCGGATTTACCCTGGTTTTCCAATTTTCCTGGGTAAATACGAACGGTCTGATATTATTAATAAAATTTGACAGAAGGCAAAAATGAAAAATAGTTTCTGTTCTAGTATTCATAACAAACAATTAGAAATAATAAAATAAATTTTTAGCTTCTTTTTCTTGAAATACGAGACAAAATACTGAAAGAGTGTCATCTTTGATTTTCAATCTTTTTTGCAATACTCGTTATCTTTGTTTATGCTGTTGCTAATTAACAAACAAAAAATGGGATAATACTTAGAATCTCTTGAAGAGGATCTGAGGTAAAAATTCTCATATCGAACTTATTTTTAAAAATTTTAATTAAGCTGAAATAATTAGCGTTCGGATTTACCCCCCGTTCGGATTTACCCCGGCTGACCCTAATTTTTTTTTGGAAAATATAAAAAGGAAAAAAAATTGAAAAATATTCTAAGAATGAAAGTAGAAAAAAAGAATTTTTTTTTCTAATACACAGGTACATTGGGGACATCATCCATTGCGTCCTGAATTTCTTGAATCAACATATTTTCTATATCGTGCAACTGGCGATCATTATTATTTAGGCGTTGGTCGTAAAGTATTAAAAAGTTTACAAAAATATGCACGTGTAACGTGTGGCTATGCGGCAGTTTCTGATGTACGAACAAATAAACATGACGACACAATGGACAGTTTTGTATTATCAGAAACATTAAAATATCTCTTTTTATTATTCGCCGAACCAAATGAACTTGTTCTTGATTTAGATGAATTTATATTTACCACCGAGGGACATTTATTGCCATTAACATTGGCATCAGTTAGAACGAACGTCTCATCCGTGAGTATTTAAAGAAATAATTCAATTACTCTTTTTTTTTTAAATATATTTACAAAAAAAAAAGAATTAAAATCATTCGAAATTCAATTATTATTTTTATGAAAAAAAATGTAATTAATAATTAATAATTCTTGAAAAATTTTTTTAATTATTTTCAAATTTTTTTTTTTCAATTTCAATTATTTTTTTTTAATGAGTTTTTGTTCAAAATTCAAAAATTTGAATTATTTAAAATTTTTTTTTTCAATTTCAATTATTTTTAATGACTTTCTGTTCAAAATTCTAAAATTTGAATTATTAAAAAAATTTTTTTTCTTCAATTTCAATTTTTTTTTTTTTAATGAGTTTTTGTAAAATGCCAAAATTTCAA
The DNA here is from genome assembly GCF_019393585.1 of Leptopilina boulardi. Classification (NCBI taxonomy): domain Eukaryota; kingdom Metazoa; phylum Arthropoda; class Insecta; order Hymenoptera; family Figitidae; genus Leptopilina; species Leptopilina boulardi. The sequence continues at coordinate 1,225,888 of NW_026138000.1, read as the reverse complement.
TTATTTTCAAATTTTTTTCAATTTCAATTATTTTTAATCACTTTTTTCTAATATTTTTCATAAATTCAATTATCTTAAACTATTTAAAAATTCCACAAAAAAAAACTTGTTTCGGACATTTTTTCTAACAAAAAATTCTAAAATTCTATTTCGGACAAATGAAAATTGAATGTGTTCAAAAAAAAAAATTCGCACAATTAAAAATTCGGACAAATTTGCAATTCGGTAGCTAAAAATTTTGTTATATGTAAAAATTCGTATAAAAAGAAAATCATAATAATAAATAAAGAAATATAAATAAATTAAAGAAAAAAATTTTGGTTAAAAAAGAAAATCTCACTTAATAAAAAATTCGAAAAATAATTAAATTCGTGGTTGAATAAAAATTTTGGTTAAATAGAAATTTTTATTTCATAAAAATTTTGCTAAATGAAAATTCGTTAAAATTAAAAATTCGGTTAATATTCAAATTTGGTCTAATAAAACTTCGGCTAAATGAAAATTTAGTTTAATAAAAATTCGTTAAAATTAAGAATTCGGTTAAAATTCAAATTTGGTCTAATAAAATTTCGGCTAAATGAAAATTTGGTTTAATGAAAATTCGGTTAAATGAAAATTCGTTAAAATTAAAAATACGGTTAAAAAGTCAAATGTGGTCTAATAAAATTTCGGCTAAATGAAAATTTGGTTTAATGAAAATTCGGTTAAATGAATGTTAGTTTAAATTAAATAAAATTTGATTTTTTCGGCAAAATGAAAATTTGTTAAAATAAAATTTTAGTTAAACAAAAATTTTTCTGCTAAATGAAAATTTTAAATAAAAATTCGTGGCAATAGAAATTTGATTTAATAAAATTTCAGCTAAACGAAAATATGTGAAAATAAATCTTTGGTTTAATAAAAATTCGGCTAAATTAAATTTTTTGCTTTAATGAAAATTTGGTTAAATGAAAATTCGTTAAAATTAAAAATTCGGTTAAAATTCAAATTTGGTCTAATAAAATTTCAGCTAAATGAAAATTTGGTTTAATGAAAATTCGGTTAAATAAATATTCGTTAAAATTAAAAATTCGGTTAAAATTCAAATTTGGTCTAATAAAATTTCAGCTAAATGAAAATTTGGTTTAATGAAAATTCGGTTAAATAAATATTCGTTAAAATTAAAAATTCGGTTAAAATTCAAATTTGGTCTAATAAAATTTCGGCTAAATGAAAATTTGGTTTAATGAAAATTCGGTTAAATGAAAATTCGTTATAATTAAAAATTCGGTTAATATTCAAATTGGGTTTAATAAAATTTCGGCTAAATGAAAATTTGGTTTAATGAAAATTCGGTTAAATAAATATTCGTTAAAATTAAAAATTCGGTTAAAATTCAAATTTGGTCTAATTCGGTTAAATGAATGTTAGTTTAAATAAAAAAATTTGATTTTTTCGGCAAAATGAAAATTTTGTTAAAATAAAAGTTTCGTTTAACAAAAATTTTTCTGCTAAATGAAAATTTTAAATAAAAATTCGTGGCAATAAAAATTTGATTTAATAAAATTTCGGCTAAACGAAAATATGTTTAAATTAAATCTTTAGTTTAATAAAAATTCGGCTAAATGAAATTTTTTGGCTTAATGAAAATTCGACAAAATGAAAATTGGTTTAAATAAAAATTTGTGACAATAAAAATTTTTGATTTTTATAAAATTTCGGCAAAATGAAAATTTGTTAAAATAAAAAATTTTGATATTAATAAAAATTTGTTTTTAATAAAAAAAATTTCTTTAGTAATAATTTGGTTTTAAATAAAAATTTAGTTGAATAAAAAATTCGACTAAATGAAAATTGTTGCATAATATTAAAAAAAAAAAAAAAAAAAAAATACAAGTGTAAAAAAAATTCTTTATTTTTTTTTTTCGTTTCATTTTGCCAGGATTTTGAAAGGGATACAGTTGAAGTCGACGAAATGGACAGAACATGTCCGAATAGTTTACATTTATTCCCAGCATCAGTGAGACAACCATTGAGAAATATGGTCGAAGATGTTTGTCCGAGGAGAAATTTTAAAAGACGTTTAAGCGCTTCTCAATTTCAGGTGAGAAAAGAATTTTTATTTTTCTCTCGCATTAAATTATTAAAATATTATTCTATTTAATTTTTAATGAAAATAGTTTTTGCAAATTAATTTTTTTTATTGTTTTTTTTAATTTATTTTATTATTTTTTATTATTATTATATTTTTTATTTATTTTATTATTATTTATTTTTATTTATTTTATTATTATTCATTTTTATTTATTTTATTATTATTTATTTATATTTATTTTATTATTATTATATTTGTTATTATTTTTTTTTTATTTAATTATTATTATTATACTTTCTTTTCTTTTTTTTTTAACAGGCAAATAATATTGACCATTTGAAAATGTTGAGCGATATGGGAATAACAATTTTAACACTTGCCGATGGTCGTGTTCAATTTCTTCACACATTTTCTAATGTAAGTTTAAAGATTTTCTATTTTTCTATATTTTATTTAAAAAAAAAAACTTAAAACTAATTTTTCAATGATTAAAATTTAATTTTTGCTATTTTATTAAAATATTAAAATCAATTTTTCTGTTTTATTCAAAAATGTAAAATTAATTTCTCTATTTTATTAAAAACATAAAAACTAATTTTTCTACTTTATTAAAAACTTAAAAACTAATTTTTCTACTATATTAAAAAAAATTAATTTTTAATTATTATTATTAAAAAAATTCCCTTCTTTTTCTCTTTAAAATATTTTGAGAAAAAAAAAATTAATTTGCTTTCCTTTTCTTTTTTTATTTTGCAAAATTCAGGGTATCTAACGGTCAGGGAAACTTTTTTTTAATAATATATTATTAGAATATTAATACCTATTTATTTATTTATTTATTGAAATACGAAATATAGTTTTTAAATATTTTTGAAATAATTTTGAAATAATTTCGAAATAATTTTGAAATAATTTTGAAATAATTTTTGAAATAATTTTTGAAATAATTTTTCGTTATTTTTCGCTAAAAAAGGCAAAAAGTACACATGACGCCGAGGAGGGTCTACTATTTATGCAAGAAATGATTGAATTAAGTAAATATCAATCGCAACAAATTGAAACAAAACCACAATCAATTGTATTCACAAAACCAGGAACAGAACCACCAGAAGATGTGACATTATTAGCTGGTCCAGCACAATTTGGACCTGAATTACGTGGCAATAATAAATTAATCGGCAAAGTTGTCCTTGCACATCCACTTAATGCATGCACCGATATTATTGACGCCAATCAAATTGAGGGAAAAATTGTTATTGTCCTACGGGGAACTTGTATGTTTATTGAAAAGGTGAGTGTTTCTAAAAAAAAAAAAAAAAAAAAAAAAATTTATTTTCCTGATAGAAATATCAATTCATCGAATTTTGTTCGAAATTACAAAAATGGACGGAATAGACGAGATTTTTGGTGCAATTATTTTTGGGAAAATTTATCAAAATTAGAAATTTTTCTTAATTTTTTTATTTAGGCACGAAGAATACAAAAAGCGGGTGCTTTAGCGGGAATTGTTTTGGATAATGCACCGGGATCAAGTGCAAATACATCGCCAATGTTTGCAATGTCAGGCGATGGTAAAGATGTGGACGATGTGAAAATTCCATTTATATTTTTATTTACCGCTGAGGCAAATCAACTACTTGAGGCGATTAAAGAATATCATAAGATTTTTGTCACTGATTTTCTTACGCTCACAATTGGTAAGAAGAAAAAAACAGCAATATTTTATTACAATAAATAATAAATAAAATAAAATAAAATAATTTTAATTTTTCTAAATTTTAATTGATTTCAATTACAAATTATTCAAAATTTCAATTTTCAAAAATTTTTAATTGTTTTAAGTTTCAAAATATTCCATATTCAATTTGTCCAAATTTTAATTAATTTAAGTTTAAAATTAACCAAAATTTTAATTGATTTAAATTACAAATTTCAATTTGCCCAAATTTTAATTATTTTAAGTTTCAAATTATTCAAATTTCAATTTTCTCAAATTTTAATTGATTTAAATTTCAAATTAACCAAATTTTAATTTTTCTAAATTTTAATCGATTTAAATTACAAATTATTCAAAATTTCAATTTTCACAAATTTTTAATTGTTATAAGTTTCAAATTATTCAAATTTCAATTTTTCCAATTTTTAATTAATTTAAATTTAAATTTTCCTAAATTTTAAATTGTTTTAAAGTATCAAATTATCCAAATTTCAATTTTTACCAAATTTTAATTGATTTAAAGTTTAAAATTATTCAAATTTCAATTTGCCCAAATTTTAATTTTTCTAAATTGTAATTTATTTAAATTACAAATTATTCAAAATTTCAATTTTCCCAAATTTTTAATTGTTTTAAGTTTTAAATTATTCAAATTTCAATTTGCTCAAATTTTAATTTTTCTAAATTTTAATTTATTTAAATTACAAATTATTCAAATTTTATTTGATTTAAGTTTAAAATTATTCAAATTTCAATTTGTCCAAATTTTAATTGATTTAAAATTCAAATTAACCAAATTTTAATTTTTCTAAATTTTAATTGATTTAAATTACAAATTAATAAAAATTTCAATTTTCCCAAATTTTATATTGTTTTAAGTTTCAAAATATTGAAATTTCAATTTGCCCAAATTTTAATTAATTTAAGTTTAAAATTAACCAAATTTTAATTTTTCTAAATTTTAATTGATTTAAATTACAAATTATTCAAAATTTAAATTTTCCCAAATTTTTAATTGTTTTAAGTTTCAAATTATTCAAATTTCAATTTGTCCAAATTTTAATTAATTTAAGTTTAAAATTAACCAAATTTTTATTTTTCTAAATTTTAATTGATTTAAATTACAAATTTCAATTTGCCCAAATTTTAATTATTTTAAGTTTCAAATTATTCAAATTTCAATTTTCTCAAATTTTAATTGATTTAAATTTCAAATTAACCAAATTTTAATTTTTCTAAATTTTAATCGATTTAAATTACAAATTATTCAAAATTTCAATTTTCACAAATTTTTAATTGTTATAAGTTTCAAATTATTCAAATTTCAATTTTTCCAATTTTTAATTAATTTAAATTTAAATTTTCCTAAATTTTAAATTGTTTTAAAGTATCAAATTATCCAAATTTCAATTTTTACCAAATTTTAATTGATTTAAAGTTTAAAATTATTCAAATTTCAATTTGCCCAAATTTTAATTTTTCTAAATTGTAATTTATTTAAATTACAAATTATTCAAAATTTCAATTTTCCCAAATTTTTAATTGTTTTAAGTTTTAAATTATTCAAATTTCAATTTGCTCAAATTTTAATTTTTCTAAATTTTAATTTATTTAAATTACAAATTATTCAAATTTTATTTGATTTAAGTTTAAAATTATTCAAATTTCAATTTGTCCAAATTTTAATTGATTTAAAATTCAAATTAACCAAATTTTAATTTTTCTAAATTTTAATTGATTTAAATTACAAATTAATAAAAATTTCAATTTTCCCAAATTTTATATTGTTTTAAGTTTCAAAATATTGAAATTTCAATTTGCCCAAATTTTAATTAATTTAAGTTTAAAATTAACCAAATTTTAATTTTTCTAAATTTTAATTGATTTAAATTACAAATTATTCAAAATTTAAATTTTCCCAAATTTTTAATTGTTTTAAGTTTCAAATTATTCAAATTTCAATTTGTCCAAATTTTAATTAATTTAAGTTTAAAATTAACCAAATTTTTATTTTTCTAAATTTTAATTGATTTAAATTACAAATTTCAATTTGCCCAAATTTTAATTATTTTAAGTTTCAAATTATTCAAATTTCAATTTTCTCAAATTTTAATTGATTTAAATTTCAAATTAACCAAATTTTAATTTTTCTAAATTTTAATCGATTTAAATTACAAATTATTCAAAATTTCAATTTTCACAAATTTTTAATTGTTATAAGTTTCAAATTATTCAAATTTCAATTTTTCCAATTTTTAATTAATTTAAATTTAAATTTTCCTAAATTTTAAATTGTTTTAAAGTATCAAATTATCCAAATTTCAATTTTTACCAAATTTTAATTGATTTAAAGTTTAAAATTATTCAAATTTCAATTTGCCCAAATTTTAATTTTTCTAAATTGTAATTTATTTAAATTACAAATTATTCAAAATTTCAATTTTCCCAAATTTTTAATTGTTTTAAGTTTTAAATTATTCAAATTTCAATTTGCTCAAATTTTAATTTTTCTAAATTTTAATTTATTTAAATTACAAATTATTCAAATTTTATTTGATTTAAGTTTAAAATTATTCAAATTTCAATTTGTCCAAATTTTAATTGATTTAAAATTCAAATTAACCAAATTTTAATTTTTCTAAATTTTAATTGATTTAAATTACAAATTAATAAAAATTTCAATTTTCCCAAATTTTATATTGTTTTAAGTTTCAAAATATTGAAATTTCAATTTGCCCAAATTTTAATTAATTTAAGTTTAAAATTAACCAAATTTTAATTTTTCTAAATTTTAATTGATTTAAATTACAAATTATTCAAAATTTAAATTTTCCCAAATTTTTAATTGTTTTAAGTTTCAAATTATTCAAATTTCAATTTGTCCAAATTTTAATTAATTTAAGTTTAAAATTAACCAAATTTTTATTTTTCTAAATTTTAATTGATTTAAATTACAAATTTCAATTTGCCCAAATTTTAATTATTTTAAGTTTCAAATTATTCAAATTTCAATTTTCTCAAATTTTAATTGATTTAAATTTCAAATTAACCAAATTTTAATTTTTCTAAATTTTAATCGATTTAAATTACAAATTATTCAAAATTTCAATTTTCACAAATTTTTAATTGTTATAAGTTTCAAATTATTCAAATTTCAATTTTTCCAATTTTTAATTAATTTAAATTTAAATTTTCCTAAATTTTAAATTGTTTTAAAGTATCAAATTATCCAAATTTCAATTTTTACCAAATTTTAATTGATTTAAAGTTTAAAATTATTCAAATTTCAATTTGCCCAAATTTTAATTTTTCTAAATTGTAATTTATTTAAATTACAAATTATTCAAAATTTCAATTTTCCCAAATTTTTAATTGTTTTAAGTTTTAAATTATTCAAATTTCAATTTGCTCAAATTTTAATTTTTCTAAATTTTAATTTATTTAAATTACAAATTATTCAAATTTTATTTGATTTAAGTTTAAAATTATTCAAATTTCAATTTGTCCAAATTTTAATTGATTTAAAATTCAAATTAACCAAATTTTAATTTTTCTAAATTTTAATTGATTTAAATTACAAATTAATAAAAATTTCAATTTTCCCAAATTTTATATTGTTTTAAGTTTCAAAATATTGAAATTTCAATTTGCCCAAATTTTAATTATTTTAAGTTTCAAATTATTCAAATTTCAATTTTTCCAATTTTTAATTAATTTAAATTTAAAATTTTCCCAAATTTTTTAATTGTTTTAAAGTTTCAAATTATCTAAATTTCAATTTTTACCAAATTTTTAATTAATTCAAGTTTCAAATAATTAGAATTTTAATTAATTTCAGTTTTATTTTGCCAAAAATTCGAATTTAATGTGAGAAAAATCGAAAAAATTTTTTTTTTATGTTATCTCTGGATTAAATTTCATTTTAATTTTTGTGTTTAGATTTATTTTTTTGTTGTCCTTTTTAATTTACATTTTTAATTTTTTTTTTTTTTCATTTACAGGTGATTTTCAACGAAAGGACGATATTCTTTTAAAATCGCCCACTGAACAATCAATATTCGAGCGCTTAAAAGGATCACTCAATGAAATTTTCAATCGACAATTAATGTCCCAGGTTTGTATTTATTGGTGTTTGACATTTATTGTTGTTGAAAGTTTTATTCTTTGGATTTGGACGCAAGTGAAAAGCTAACGTTAAATAAAATTTCATTAAATTTAAATCAAAAAGAGAAAAAAAAAAAAAAAAATGTTTCGCATGATAGTTTTTTTTTTTTAATTTGTAATTTAATTTTTGAAAATAATAATTTACCTGAGAAAAAGTGAGAGAGATAAAACAAAAATAAAAAAAATTTCTAATTTGCAAATTTTTTATTTCTTTTGCTATGTTTTTTTTTTTTGCTTTTATTTATTTATTTATTTCCTTTTTTTGCTTTTAACTATTGTTAATTTTTTCCAAAAGTCTTTTCAACTATTAAAATTTATTTATTTATTCCCGAATTTACAAACTATTAAAATTGATGGAAATTTTTTTTTCTAAATTTTCAAATTAGAAAATTTAATTTTTCCATCTAAAAAAAAAAATTAAAGTATTTTTTCTCCCTTTTTTTAAACAGAAAAAAATCCTAGAATTCCTTTTTTTTCCAAAATAATAAAATATATTTACACAATAAATAATTAAAAATAAAAAAAAAATGTCTTTTTTTGTTCAAAAAAAATATTTAGAATTCTCTGATTGGAGGCGTGCCATCAACAACGGAACTTAAACAAAATCGTGACACAGAATTATATGAAATACCAATAGCTGATTTTGCCAATTTACAAGCGTTTCCATCAAAAAATTTGATACTCTATCAAATTTGTATAAAAGCAAAATCAGGCGTTGCTGCTGCAATAACGTCAAAAAAATTTGACGAAAAAAATTCACAAAATGAAAATGAATGGCGACAAATGAGACAAATTATTGTCAATTCAATTTATTCAAATGAACATATTAATACAGGTGTTTCACTTGATTTTGCATTAATAACATATTATTTTAAAATATTAATGCTCGAACGAGGTGAAACACATGAGACAATAAATAAATCAAATATTATTGGACGTGTCGCTTGGCTACTTAAAGAACTCAGTGAACTGGAGCCAAATATTACGAAATCAAATAAATTTGTTGACGATGAAAATGTGCCCATGAATTTATTTCAATTAAAAACAACAACAACAACAACAGCCGAGACAAATGAAAATTTATCATCCGATTTTGATAAATTACTCGATATACTAAAACGTTTATCGGAAATTCAAAAATTGCCCGAAAATGATCCCGAAAATGAAATTTTGCCTGGAAAAATTGTAGAAATACGAAAATTACCCCAAAATTCTCTGGAAAATGAAAATATGCCCGGAAAAATTGTGGAAAATCAAGAGAATCAAAAATTGTCCGAAAATGATCCCGAAAATGAAATTTTGCCTGGAAAAATTGTAGAAAAACAAAAAATACCCCAAAATTCTCTGGAAAATGAAAATTTGCCCGGAAAAATTGTGGAAAATCAAGAGAATCAAAAATTGCCCGAAAATGATCCCGAAAATGAAATTTTGCCTGGAAAAATTGTAGAAATACGAAAATTGCCCCAAAATTCTCTGGAAAATGAAAATTTGCCTGGAAAAATTGTAGAAAATCAAGGAAAAGAAGAATCATTTCAAAATAGTTGGGAAAATGAAGAAAATCCAAAATTGCCACGAATTGCCTTGGAAAATGAAATTTTGCCCGGAAAAATTGTGGAAAATCGAAATTCACCAAAAAATATTTTGAACGATCAAGAAAATTTGAAATTATCCGGAAAATTCCAGGAAAATGAAATTTTGCCAGGAAAAATTGTGGAAAATCAAGAAAAACAAAATGCGCCCCAAAATATTTTGAACGATCAAGAAAATTCGAAATTGTCCGGAAAAATCTCGGAAAATGAAATATTGACCAAAAACACTTTAAATAATAGAAAAAATCCGAAATTGCCGGAAAATTCTTGGGAAAATGAAAATCAAAAATTGTCCGAAAAAACCATGGAAATGCAAGAAAATGAAAAATTGCCGGAAAATTTTCCAGACAATCAACAAAATGTAAATATAATGGATATAATGAATGATAATAATGTTATAAAAAAAATTGATATAAAATTATTGGAAAATTTAGGACAAAATATTGATGAAAAAACGCGAAAAATTCTTTATGAAAATTTAGAAAATCTAAATAAAGTAATAACAACAACGAATGATGTATTAAAAATGAATGATATGATTCAATTTTTACATAATTCGGAAAAATTATTAAATCAAGTGAAATATGAAAAATTAAAGGAAAATTTAAATTTTAATCTTCCTGAAAAAGATGGAGAAGGGGACAATAAAAGATATATCGATGAATTATAAAAAAAAATACATATATAGGTATATATGGAATGAAATTTTGTTTTTGTGAGATGAAGAAAAAAAAATTTTATTCTTCAGCAAAAACTAAAAAAAAAAACAAAACAAAATGAAACAAAAGAAACAAAAACATAAACAAAATCTTTGCTGGTAATTTACAAGAAAAATTTTTATTTTTTCGAAAAATTTGTATTGAAAAATAATTTTCTTCTTGTTTCCAATTTCGAAAAAATATAATTTTTAATTCACTTCTTAATAAATTGTGAAATTAATATTTTTGAAAATTGAAAAAAAAGAATTTGAAAATTTTGAATTTTTTTTTTATTTGAAGAAAAATTTGAATATTTTCAAAAAAATTTTATTTGATTTCCTCTCGAAATTTGAATATTTTAAAAAAAAATTTATATTTGGTTTCCGCTTGAAATTTGAATATTTTTCAAAAAATAAAATTCAACGAAATTTTGAATTAACTGGAAATAAAAAATTCAAAATTTTAAAGACTAAAAAAAAATAATTTGTTTTGTATTTTTTTTTCGGGAAAAATATGGTTTTTAAATGACAAAAAATAGAACAAAAAATTTCTAATAATTTTTTTTTTCAATTTTCGAAAAAAAAAATGTGAAAAATTTAAAATAAAAAAGAAGAAATTTTTTTTTTGCAAAATATGAAACAACAAAAACAAAGAAGTGATTTTTGTGTCAATGTACAGAGGAGAAAAAAAAATGTGTAATTTTAGTCCGTGTACATAATTTCTCGTGAGAATTGTATATATATATATATATATACAGTTTATGTATACACTATAGAAAATAATGACTCTACTATTAAAAAAAAAAAAATTAGTTTTTTCAAATTAATGTGATTATTAATTAAATATATATTAAGAAAATTGATTTTTATTTTTTATTTTTTTGTCGAAAGAAGAAAGTAAATCTGCTTTCAAAAAGATGTGCGAGTGTAAATATATGGAAAAAGTTATGTGTACTGTAAAATAATAATAATAATAAAAAATACTGAATACTAGAAAAATCTAAAAAAAAAAAAAATATTTTTTTTTAAAGATATAAAAAAAAAATGATTATATATATACATGTACAATTTATTATTAAATGTTGCGAGAGAAAAAAATGTTGTGTATGAAAAATCGAATCGCACAATTTTCCTATAGAAATAATTAATTAGAATTTTTATTTTCAAGTTATTTTTTATCAGGAACAATAAAAAAATTTATAATTTTATTAGAAATTATTTTTTTCGATCAATTTTTCAATTTTCAAATTAAAATTTCACAGATTTTCTTTTTTATATACGAGAGAATTTTTACATAACAAAATTTTTTTCCTCCCGAATTTTTGTTTTGCAGAATTTTTATTAATACCGTAATTTTTTTTTACAATTTTTAAATTTGATTATTTCTAAAAAAAATTCTTTAAAATGTAAATTAATTAATTAACTTAATAGTAAATTAATTAATTAAATTAATAATAAATAAATTAAATTTATAGTAAATTAATTAATTAAATTAATAATAAATAAATTAAATTAATAGAAAATTATAATTATAATTACTGAATTTTTATAGGAAAATTCATGCGCCCTGAGAATGCAATTAAAAATATTTATGAAAAGAGAGAAAAAAAAAAAAGTAATCTATCATGAAAAAAAAAATAGAAGACTTACCTTTTTTTTTTTGAATTTCGTGCCATTGTACGTTTGTTATGCATCGTTTTTTACCTTACACTGGAATTTAAAAAAATAAATGTCGCAAAAAATATCTGAAAAACTAAATGTTGAGATTTCGTTACATGTGAGAAAAAGAAATTGTTTTGCAAATACGATGGAAATTTTTTTTTTTTCCTATAAAAATATAAAAGGAAAAAAAAAATATTTTTTTTAATTGTGTATAATTGTATTATTAAATATTTGTTTAAGAAAAAAAAAAAATTGTACAGCGAGAAAGTGAATTAATTGTATTTTATGTATAACTTAAAATTATGAAAAAAAAAATGAAGAAACGAAAAAAATACCAGTTTATTATTTTAAATATTTAATTTAAAAAAAAATTTATTTTTTTAAACAAAAAAAAAAAACGAAACAAAAATACAACCAAAAAAAAAAAAAAAACTTTGAGGAATTTGTATAATAAATATTGTTATGCAATGTAAATTTTTGAGTATTACTTTTAAAAATTTAATCGTATTTTTTCAAATTTAATCGAATTTTTATTTATTTAAACTATTTTATTTATTTTATTTATCTTATTTAATATTTATTTATCTTACTTATATTCTAGTTATTTGGAAAAAAAAATTCAAATCTATTAGCAAAATTAAAAATTTATTTTTTCATTCCTTAAAACAAACTAACACATTTGGTTTTTAATTTTATTTTTTGTCAATTCCTAAAGAAATAAAAAAACAGAAAATTTTCTGTCACATCAATTAAAAAATCTAAAATATTTGTTTAAAAATAAAAAAAAAATTTACCACAAACAAAAAAGTAGTGAAATTTTTTTTATTTTTTTAAACTCTTCTAAAAAGCGTCACGAAGACTAAAAATAAAAAATTACGAAATTCGAAAAAACACAAAAAAAACAAATAGTTCAAAAAGAAAAAAAAACGTATGAAAATAAATGAAAATAACGAAAAATAACTGCAATTATTCAAAATAATAAAATAAATTATTAAAATAATAATAATAATAATTTGAAAAAAAAAATATTTTAAATTAAAAACAAAAACCTATTCATCTGGAGAGAATCCACTGTCGTCACCTTCAAAAATTCGTTCAAAATTATTTTCCTCTGTTACAAAGGGAAAAATTTTAGAAAGACCGTTCACATTTATCACTTTAAAAAGTTGCCTTCCACGACAAATGATTTCTGGGCTGAAAAAATTTAAATAATTTAAAATTTTCACAAATAATTTTTTTCGATAATTTTCTTTTTTATTTTAAAACAAAACTTTTTTTCTAGCAAGTGTGAAAAAAAATACGAATTTTATTTTTTTTAATTCTTACTTGTGTGAAACGATGAAAATTTGTGTATTTTGACTGATATTTTCCAAAATATCGCAAAAAACTAATGAATTTGCCTGTGATAATGCAGCGTCAATTTCATCAAAAATAAAAAATGGTGGCAATTCATTTTCAGCGGCAGCAAGAATAAATGCAATCGATACACAACATTGTTCACCAGGTGATAAAGATTTGACAAGTTTCTTAACGCCCGAATATTCCACGCACAAATCTGTTTTTTTAAAAAAAATAATACAATTTTTAATATTATTATAAAAAAATCAAAATTTTTTATAAACAACAGTAAAAAAAAAAAATTTTAACTATCAATTGATTGGTCCACCGGATGCTGAGAAAGGTAAAAATGAAATTTGTGATTTTTTAAAATTTTAAATTAAACGCGGATGCTGAGCTACACTCAAAAATAATTTGGAAAAATTTTCAAAAAATTAAATTCGCTAGATAATTGTTCGGGAATGCCGCCATAGTGATTAGAAGAAAGTTCTGAAAACAAAATGTTAGGCGCACTTTTTGATTGGTCCAGCGGATGCTGAGCTACACTCAAAAAGATTTTGGAAAAATTTTCGAAAAATTAAATTTGCGAGATAATTAATCAGGAATACCGCCAAAGTCTTAACCCGGGAGTCTCGAACAAAAAATGTATGGCGCACTTTTTGATTGGTCCAGCGGATGCTGAGCTACACTCAAAAAGATTTTGGAAAAATTTTCGAAAAATTAAATTTGCGAGATAATGTCTCGGGAATACCGCCAAAAAAATAGGGAAAAAGTTTCGAGCAAAAAATGTATGGCACACTTTTTGTTTGGTCCAGCGGATGCTGAGCTACACTCAAAAAGATTTTGGAAAAATTTTCGAAAAATTAAATTTGCGCGATAATCGTTCGGGAATACCACCAAAAAAATAGGGAAAAAGTTTCGAACAAAAAATGTATGGCGCACTTTTTGATTGGTCCAGCGGATGCTGAGCTACACTCAAAAAGATTTTGGAAAAATTTTCGAAAAATTAAATTTGCGAGATAATTAATCGGGAATACCGCCAAAAAAATAGGGAAAAAGTTTCGAACAAAAAATGTATGGCACACTTTATGATTGGTCCAGCGGATGCTGAGCTACACTCAAAAAGATTTTGGAAAAATTTTCGAAAAATTAAATTTGCGAGATAATGTCTCGGGAATACCACCAAAAAAATAGGGAAAAAGTTTCGAACAAAAAATGTATGGCGCACTTTTTGATTGGTCCAGCGGATGTTGAGCTACACTCAAAAAGATTTTGGAAAAATTTTCGAAACATTAAATTTGCGAGATAATGTCTCGGGAATACCGCCAAAAAAATAGGGAAAAAGTTTCGAGCAAAAAATGTATGGCACACTTTATGATTGGTCCAGCGGATGCTGAGCTACACTCAAAAAGATTTTGGAAAAATTTTCGAAAAATTAAATTTGCGAGATAATGTCTCGGGAATACCGCCAAAAAAATAGGGAAAAAGTTTCGAGCAAAAAATGTATGGCACACTTTTTGTTTGGTCCAGCGGATGCTGAGCTACACTCAAAAAGATTTTGGAAAAATTTTCGAAAAATTAAATTTGCGCGATAATCGTTCGGGAATACCACCAAAAAAATAGGGAAAAAGTTTCGAACAAAAAATGTATGGCGCACTTTTTGATTGGTCCAGCGGATGCTGAGCTACACTCAAAAAGATTTTGGAAAAATTTTCGAAAAATTAAATTTGCGAGATAATGTCTCGGGAATACCACCAAAAAAATAGGGAAAAAGTTTCGAACAAAAAATGTATGGCGCACTTTTTGATTGGTCCAGCGGATGTTGAGCTACACTCAAAAAGATTTTGGAAAAATTTTCGAAACATTAAATTTGCGAGATAATTACTCGGGAATACCGCCAAAGTCTAAACCCGGGAGTCTCGAACAAAAAATGTATGGCACACTTTTTGATTGGTCCAGCGGATGCTGAGCTACACTCAAAAAGATTTTGGAAAAATTTTCGAAAAATTAAATTTGCGAGATAATGTCTCGGGAATACCACCAAAAAAATAGGGAAAAAGTTTCGAACAAAAAATGTATGGCGCACTTTTTGATTGGTCCAGCGGATGTTGAGCTACACTCAAAAAGATTTTGCAAAAATTTTCGAAAAATTAAATTTGTGAGATACTCGTTCGGGAATACCGCCATAGTGATTAGAAGAAAGTTCTGAACAAAAAATGTATGGCGCACTTTTTGATTGGTCCAGCGGATGCTGAGCTACACTCAAAAAGATTTTGGAAAAATTTTCGAAAAATTAAATTTGCGCGATAATCGTTCGGGAATACCACCAAAAAAATAGGGAAAAAGTTTCGAACAAAAAATGTATGGCGCACTTTTTGATTGGTCCAGCGGATGCTGAGCTACACTCAAAAAGATTTTGGAAAAATTTTCGAAAAATTAAATTTGCGAGATAATGTCTCGAGAATACCGCCAAAAAAATAGGGAAAAAGTTTCGAACAAAAAATGTATGGCCCACTTTTTGATTGGTCCAGCGGATGCTGAGCTACACTCAAAAAGATTTTGGAAAAATTTTCGAAAAATTAAATTTGCGAGATAATTAATCAGGAATACCGCCAAAGTCTTAACCCGGGAGTCTCGAACAAAAAATGTATGGCGCACTTTTTGATTGGTCCAGCGGATGCTGAGCTACACTCAAAAAGATTTTGGAAAAATTTTCGAAAAATTAAATTTGCGATATAATGTCTCGGGAATACCGCCAAAAAAATAGGGAAAAAGTTTCGAACAAAAAATGTATGGCACACTTTTTGATTGGTCCAGCGGATGCTGAGCTACACTCAAAAAGATTTTTGAAAAATTTTCGAAAAATTAAATTTGCGCGATAATCGTTCGGGAATACCACCAAAAAAATAGGGAAAAAGTTTCAAACAAAAAATGTATGGCGCACTTTTTGATTGGTCCAGCGGATGCTGAGCTACACTCAAAAAGATTTTGGAAAAATTTTCGAAAAATTAAATTTGCGAGATAATTAATCGGGAATACCGCCAAAAAAATAGGGAAAAAGTTTCGAACAAAAAATGTATGGCACACTTTATGATTGGTCCAGCGGATGCTGAGCTACACTCAAAAAGATTTTGGAAAAATTTTCGAAAAATTAAATTTGCGAGATAATGTCTCGGGAATACCACCAAAAAAATAGGGAAAAAGTTTCGAACAAAAAATGTATGGCGCACTTTTTGATTGGTCCAGCGGATGTTGAGCTACACTCAAAAAGATTTTGGAAAAATTTTCGAAAAATTAAATTTGCGAGATAATTAATCGGGAATACCGCCAAAGTCTAAACCCGGGAGTCTCGAACAAAAAATGTATGGCACACTTTTTGATTGGTCCAGCGGATGCTGAGCTACACTCAAAAAGATTTTGGAAAAATTTTCGAAAAATTAAATTTGCGCGATAATCGTTCGGGAATACCACCAAAAAAATAGGGAAAAAGTTTCGAACAAAAAATGTATGGCGCACTTTTTGATTGGTCCAGCGGATGCTGAGCTACACTCAAAAAGATTTTAGAAAAATTTTCGAAAAATTAAATTTGCGCGATAATCGTTCGGGAATACCACCAAAAAAATAGGGAAAAAGTTTCGAACAAAAAATGTATGGCGCACTTTTTGATTGGTCCAGCGGATGCTGAGCTACACTCAAAAAGATTTTAGAAAAATTTTCGAAAAATTAAATTTGCGATATAATGTCTCGGGAATACCGCCAAAAAAATAGGGAAAAAGTTTCGAACAAAAAATGTATGGCACACTTTTTGATTGGTCCAGCGGATGCTGAGCTACACTCAAAAAGATTTTGGAAAAATTTTCGAAAAATTAAATTTGCGAGATAATGTCTCGGGAATACCGCCAAAAAAATAGGGAAAAAGTTTCGAGCAAAAAATGTATGGCACACTTTTTGTTTGGTCCAGCGGATGCTGAGCTACACTCAAAAAGATTTTGGAAAAATTTTCGAAAAATTAAATTTGCGCGATAATGTCTCGGGAATACCGCCAAAAAAATAGGGAAAAAGTTTCGAATAAAAAATGTATGGCGCACTTTTTGATTGGTCCAGCGGATGCTGAGCTAAACTAGAAAACAAATTCGGAAAAATTTTCGAAAAATTAAATTCACGAGATACTCGTTCGGGAATACCGCCATAGTGATTAAAAGAAAGTTCTGAACAAAAAATGTATGGCGCACTTTTTGATTGGTCCAGCGGATGCTGAGCTACACTCAAAAAGATTATGGAAAAATTTTCGAAAAATTAAATTTGCGATATAATGTCTCGGGAATACCGCCAAAAAAATAGGGAAAAAGTTTCGAACAAAAAATGTATGGCGCACTTTTTGATTGGTCCAGCGGATGCTGAGCTACACTCAAAAAGATTTTGGAAAAATTTTCGAAAAATTAAATTTGCGAGATAATTAATCGGGAATACCGCCAAAGTCTAAACCCGGGAGTCTCGAACAAAAAATGTATGGCACACTTTTTGATTGGTCCAGCGGATGCTGAGCTACACTCAAAAAGATTTTGGAAAAATTTTCGAAAAATTAAATTTGCGCGATAATCGTTCGGGAATACCACCAAAAAAATAGGGAAAAAGTTTCGAACAAAAAATGTATGGCGCACTTTTTGATTGGTCCAGCGGATGCTGAGCTACACTCAAAAAGATTTTGGAAAAATGTTCGAAAAATTAAATTTGCGAGATAATTAATCGGGAATACCGCCAAAAAAATAGGGAAAAAGTTTCGAACAAAAAATGTATGGCAGACTTTATGATTGGTCCAGCGGATGCTGAGCTACACTCAAAAAGATTTTGGAAAAATTTTCGAAAAATTAAATTTGCGAGATAATGTCTCGGGAATACCACCAAAAAAATAGGGAAAAAGTTTCGAACAAAAAATGTATGGCGCACTTTTTGATTGGTCCAGCGGATGTTGAGCTACACTCAAAAAGATTTTGCAAAAATTTTCGAAAAATTAAATTTGTGAGATACTCGTTCGGGAATACCGCCATAGTGATTAGAAGAAAGTTCTGAACAAAAAATGTATGGCGCACTTTTTGATTGGTCAAGCGGATGCTGAGCTACACTCAAAAAGATTTTGGAAAAATTTTCGAAAAATTAAATTTGCGCGATAATCGTTCGGGAATACCACCAAAAAAATAGGGAAAAAGTTTCGAACAAAAAATGTATGGCGCACTTTTTGATTGGTCCAGCGGATGCTGAGCTACACTCAAAAAGATTTTGGAAAAATTTTCGAAAAATTAAATTTGCGAGATAATTAATCGGGAATACCGCCAAAAAAATAGGGAAAAAGTTTCGAACAAAAAATGTATGGCAGACTTTATGATTGGTCCAGCGGATGCTGAGCTACACTCAAAAAGATTTTGGAAAAATTTTCGAAAAATTAAATTTGCGAGATAATGTCTCGGGAATACCACCAAAAAAATAGGGAAAAAGTTTCGAACAAAAAATGTATGGCGCACTTTTTGATTGGTCCAGCGGATGTTGAGCTGCACTCAAAAAGATTTTGCAAAAATTTTCGAAAAATTAAATTTGTGAGATACTCGTTCGGGAATACCGCCGTAGTGATTAGAAGAAAGTTCTGAACAAAAAATGTATGGCAGACTTTATGATTGGTCCAGCGGATGCTGAGCTACACTCAAAAAGATTTTGGAAAAATTTTCGAAAAATTAAATTTGCGAGATAATGTCTCGGGAATACCACCAAAAAAATAGGGAAAAAGTTTCGAACAAAAAATGTATGGCGCACTTTTTGATTGGTCCAGCGGATGCTGAGCTACACTCAAAAAGATTTTGGAAAAATTTTCGAAAAATTAAATTTGCGATATAATGTCTCGGGAATACCGCCAAAAAAATAGGGAAAAAGTTTCGAACAAAAAATGTATGGCACACTTTTTGATTGGTCCAGCGGATGCTGAGCTACACTCAAAAAGATTTTGGAAAAATTTTCGAAAAATTAAATTTGCGAAATAATTAATCGGGAATACCGCCAAAGTCTTAACCCGGGAGTCTCGAACAAAAAATGTATGGCACACTTTTTGATTGGTCCAGCGGATGCTGAGCTACACTCAAAAATATTTTGGAAAATTTTTCGAAAAATTAAATTTGCAAGATAATCGTTCCGGAATACTGCCAAATTCTTTAGCAAAAAGTAGCGAACAAAAAATGTATGGCGCACTTTTTGATTGGTCCAGCGGATGCTGAGCTGAACTAGAAAACAAATTCGGAAAAATTTTCGAAAAATTAAATTCACGAGATACTCGTTCGGGAATACCGCCATAGTGATTAGAAGAAAGTTCTGAACAAAAAATGTATGGCGCACTTTTTGATTGGTCCAGCGGATGCTGAGCTACACTCAAAAAGATTATGGAAAAATTTTCGAAAAATTAAATTTGCGATATAATGTCTCGGGAATACCGCCAAAAAAATAGGGAAAAAGTTTCGAACAAAAAATGTATGGCACACTTTTTGATTGGTCCAGCGGATGCTGAGCTACACACAAAAAGATTTTCTAAAAATTTTCGAAAAATTAAATTTGCGACAAAATCGTTCGGGAATACCGCCATAGTGATTAGAAGAAAGTTCTGAACAGAAAATGTATGGCGCACTTTTTGATTGGTCCAGCGGATGCTGAGCTACACTCAAAAAGATTTTGGAAAAATTTTCGAAAAATTAAATTTGCGAGATAATCGTTCGGGAATACCGCCATAGTGATTAGAAGAAAGTTCTGAACAAAAAATGTATGGCGCACTTTTTGATTGGTCCAGCGGATGCTGAGCTACACTCAAAAAATTGTGGGAAAAATTTTCGGAAAATGAAATTTGCTAGATAACTGCTCCGGAATACCGCCAATAAAATAGGGAAAAAGTTTGGAACAAAAAATGTATGGCGCACTTTTTGATTGGTCCAGCGGATGCTGAGGTAGGTGAAAATAAATTTTTTGAATTTTCGAGGTAATCGAAAAAAAATTTTCATTTGATATTATTGAAAAGAATTAATTTAGTTAATTTAATTTGTTAGAAATTTAATAAATTAAAAAATTAATTTAATTATACTAAAAGTAAATTTAATGAAATATATTTATATTTACCAATTCCAATTAAAGTGTCCTGTACTCCAGGAGCTAGAGAAACGATTTTTCTAACCAATTCACCTCTGCCGTCTGGTACAAATGTATTGAAATATTTATCAAAATTTTGAGATAACTGAAAATGTGAAAAAAGAAAATATAAATTTTGTTATTAAATAACAAATAAATATAAATAATATTTTTTGTATCTTTTTTGTTTTATTATACTTATTTCTTTTTTCTTATGAAAAAAAAAGTTAAACTTACTTTTGTAAATTCTTCCTCTATTAAAACTTCATTCATAATTTGACATTCCCTTCTACATTCATCTAAATTTCCCATATTTTTCAATTGTTCCATCTGAGCTTGAAATTCCACATTAAAATTATTCGTCTTTTCCAATGATTCTTCAACTCTCAAATGAACTTTGTTTCTGGAAAACCAAAAAAAAAAGGAAAAGAAACACCAATTATCTTTATTAATTATTATAAAAGAAATTTAAATATTTTACAAATAATATAATAAATAAATGAAAATAACTGTAAATAATGTTTAATAAATTAATTAAGTAATTTAATTTTCTACTTTTTTAAATATTAAACAAATAAAATAATAATAATTAAATAATATTTAATAAAATAATTTAATTTTCTTCTTTTTTTTTAAACTAAAAATATGAAAATTATCAAGTTTGAAAGAAAATTTCTTTTTTTTTTTAAATAATTTGAAACATTAAAATATGGTTTTTTTTAAAAAAAAAATAAATTACTTAAGCTTCAGAAACTTTTCTTCTGATTTTTGAAGTTTCTCATATAAATCATTATCAGATTGCTTTATAAAATCACGTTCTTTAGAACATTTTGTTTTTGCATTACAAATTTCCTCTTCATATTTTTTTCGACGTTCCTCTAATCTATTGAGTTTTGATTCAATCAATTTTTTTTCTTCTTCCACATTTATTAATTGATTTTCAAATTCATCGCGTTCCAAATCGACTTTCATTAAATTTTCTTCTATTTCTTGAATCTAATTTTTGGAAAAAAAAACAAAAAAAAAAAGTTTACAAAAATAATTATATATTATAAAAAAATAAAAAGTTGACACAAATAATTTTATATTATAAAAAATTTAAAAAAAATTTATATTTTTTTTAATACACAAAAATGAGACAATAACCTTAATTTCAAATTCATGAATTTTTTCCTTAGAATCTTCGAAAAAATTCACAGTCATATTGCGTGATTCAATATCAATGAGATTTAATTTTAAATTTTCAATTTCAAATTCTTTTTCTTCTTTTGATTTGACAATTTTTTCTAAATGATTCTTCATCTTTTCAATTTGGATTTTTAATTTTTTTTCTTCATTTTCTTCAACATTCACAAGAATTTGAGTTGATTTTCTTAATTTAATGCTCGTTTTTTCTAAATCAACAATATCTTTTCGTAAAATTTTTATCTAAAACAAAAGAAGAGAAAAAAATTTAATTATTTTACCAACTGTTGGTAATATAGAAATCTACCTTACCATCAGTTGGCAAAGAATAAAACAACCAAATATCTTCTTAACTTTAATTATTTTACCAACTGATGATAGTATAGAAATCTCCATTATCAACAGTCGATGAAAGAATAGTGACATATCTTCTTTACCGACTGCTGGTAATATAGAAATCTACTTTACCATCTGTCGGCATAGAAGAATTTTTTTTAAATGTAAAATCAAAAAAAAATATTAAATAATCACGAACTTGATTTATCTCCTCCTCCTCCTGTAATTGTGAGAAATAATTTTCATTATTTAAATTATTTTTCAATGATTCAATTTTCAATGAAATTTTTTCAATTTTTAATTGCAATTGATTTCTAATTTGTTTTGCGTCGACAATTTTTTTTAATTGTAATTCTCTTGCGTATTTTTGACGATCTAATTCTAATTTCATTGATAATAAAATTTTTCTGAAATAAAATTTTGAGTTACATTTTCATTTTTTTTTTTTTTTTTTGGTAAATAGAAAGAAAAATTCACAACTTACTGATGATCATTTTTTTCACAACGATTTTTATTTGCCTCATTTGTTTGTTTGTATTGTTCAATTTTCTCATGAATTTCATTTACTTCAAATTGAAGATGTTTCTCTTTATTCGCTAATTCCTGTTTTAATTTATAAAGTTCAGATGGTGAAGTTTTTTTTTTCCAATTACCACCAAAACTCATGCCATTGCCAAATATTTTTAATCCTTCAGTTGTACAACAAAATACATTATAACGTTGTGAAATTGTTTTTGCTGTTTTAAAATCACGACAAACCCAAACATTTCCAAAAACTGATCTAAAAAAAATTTTTTAAAAAAATTTCCATTTCTTTTCGTACCTTTTCTGCTGTAGGTAATGTGGATTCCTACGTCACCGATTGTAGGCAAGGTAGATTTCTACGTAACCGAGTGTAGGTAAAGTAGATTTCTACATAGCCGACTGTAGGTAAGGTAGATTTCTACATAACCGTCTGTAGATAAAGTAGATTTCTATTTAGCCGACTGTAGGTAAGGTAGATTTTTACATGACCGACTGTAGGTAAAGTAGATTTCTACATAGCCGACTGTAGGTAAGGTAGATTTTTACATGACCGACTGTAGGTAACGTAGATTTTTACATGACCGACTGTAGGTAACGTAGATTTTTACATGACCGATTGTAGGTAAAGTATATTTCTACATAACCGACAGTAGGTAAAGTAGATTTCTACATAGCCGACTGTAGGTAAGGTAGATTTTTACATGACCGACTGTAGATAAAGTAGATTTCTACTAAGCCGACTGTAGGTAAAGTAGGTTTCTACATAGCCGACTGTAGGTAAGGTAGATTTTTACATGACCGACTGTAGGTAAAGTATATTTCTACGTAACCGACTGTAGGTAAAGTAGATTTCTACATAGCCGACTGTAGTTAAGGTAGATTTCTACATTAACAGCTGTTGATAATGAATAATTTTTGTTTTGTTTCAAAATTAAAGATGATTTAAATTAAGACAAATATAAGAATTTAATCTTTTCAATAATTGCTGAATAATCGACTGTCGGTAAGGTAAATTTCTGCATTATCATCTGTGGATAATTAAATACTTTTGTTTTGTTTCGAAATTCTAAATTTAAATGGATACAAATAAGTTTATTCGAGATTTTAAGGTTTCCCTCAATTTCTAGATAACCGACTGTATGTAAAAGTAGATTCCTACATTACCAGCTGTCGATAATAAATAATTTTTTCCCTTCAAAATTCAAGATAGAAATTGCTATAGAATTTTTTTTTCCCTATTTCTCCTCTATCAGAATTTTTTGTTTTACTTTTAATTTTTTTTAATGAAAAAAAAACTTATTCTATAGTTAACATATAAAAAAAATACATACTTTATGGCGTCATCATATTTTTCATCGTAAATCAACATATTCAATGCATTGACAATATTTTCGTCATCGATATTTTTTTGTCTAAAACGAATACGATCAAGGGGGAAAAAAATTGCCTTTCCTGGAAGATTTAAATTGCTCATTTGTTCAATTAATTTTAATGAAAAATTTGTACTCTCAACGAGAAAATAAAATAAACGTCTTCCTCCAATACGATCAATTAAATATTGATAATTACGATTTACTACTTGAAAATTATTCAATAATAATCCATAATATTCATCTGTATTATCACCACTAATTCTGTAGACAAAAGAAAAGAAATTTTTTTGTTTTTTTTATAAACAAAATTAAATATTTCTTTTATTGTAATAATTATTATTGTTTTTTTTTAATTATTTCTAAGAAAATTAGAAATTAAATTTTAATTATTTCTAATTAAATACATTAAAATGAAAATTCTCTAATTAATCTATTATTTTTGTGAGAAATTTATTGCTTTGTATTTTAATTTAAAAATAAAATTTACCTGAAAGATTCAATAACTTTTTCAACGCTCGTTATTGCATCATAAATTTCTTTTTTCATACAAGTACGAAATTTTCCATCAACATCCGCTAATTTCGATTTTACTTCGACAAGAATTTTTTCTTTTTCATAAAATTCATCTCGTCTGGAAATTTTAATATTAAATATTTATTTTATAAAAATTACGTCACTTTTTTCGT
The DNA here is from genome assembly GCF_019393585.1 of Leptopilina boulardi. Taxonomy (NCBI): domain Eukaryota; kingdom Metazoa; phylum Arthropoda; class Insecta; order Hymenoptera; family Figitidae; genus Leptopilina; species Leptopilina boulardi. The sequence goes on along the minus strand of NW_026138000.1, from coordinate 1,201,387 downwards.
ATCCACAAAAATTGACAAAAAAAAAAAAATATTTTAATAACAAAATAACTAACAATTCTGCTAATTTTTTTGAAAATTCAGAAATTATTTCATTTTGAAATGTTAAAGTAATGGCGGCAATTTTTGATTCTTCAGATTTTATTTTCTCCTCTAATTCAAAAATTTTTCTCTCAAATTCAATTTTCTCATTTGTATCAGAATTAATTTGTACTTTTATTTTTTCCAATTCCATTTCATATTCAACTTTTTTCTCTTGTTGTTGAATAATTTCATTTTTCAATAAATTTTCCCTTTCGTTCTGTAATTATAATTGGGAATTTAAATTTGACAAATAATAATAAAATTAAACAACAAAAAATAGAAAAAAAAAAGAAAAATAAATAAATTATTCCTCCTTTTTTTACCTGATCGGAAGAAATTTGATATATATTTTTTTTCACGTAAATCTCCTTAAATTGAGACAATTTCGCGGCTTTTTGTCTTTCAATTTCATCATGATCTCCAGGAATTTCCTTGTATTTGAGAAGAAAATAATAAAGAATAGAAAGTTAAAACAAAAAAAGTAAATAAATAATTACAAAAAAAAAATAAATACAAAAAAAATAATTACAAAAAGAATACAAAATAATACTAAAAATTATGTAATTTTGTATTTTAAAAAAAAACTCACAATTCTCGGAGAAACAATTTCAAATTCGGCCATTTCGCGAATTTTTTCATCCAATTTTTCTTTTTCCATTTTTTCATCATCAATCAAATTTTTTAATTCTTCTTCCAAAATTTCAATTCGAGAATTAATTTCCAATTTATTTACTTCATTACTTTTATGTTTAGTTCTGGTGAAAAAAGAAATTAAAAAATTTTTAAATGTAAAAAATAATAATAAATAGTAAATAGTAAATAATAATAATTTGTTTTATAAAAATTTAATGTATTTATAAATAATGTTCAATTTTTATTAATTTGAAAAAAAGTAATTAAAAAAAGAATAAGAATAAAATATACATACGATGAATTATTGCCAATTTTTTTGATATTTTCCAATTCATTTTTCAATAATATCAACGAATTTTCCAAATTATTGCATAATTCGTCAGTTTTGGAAAATTCAATTGCAACTTCAGTTTCCATTCTATTATTTTGCCTTATTTTATCATTAAATTCTTTTAGATTGTCCTCAATTTTTTTTATCTTACGAAAAGCAATTATTCGTATTATCGAATCAATTTCACCTTTTAATTGTTTATATTTTTTCACATCCTGATATTTGCCTTCTAAATATTCAACATTCATGTCTGAAAAAAAATAAAAATAAAATAAAATAAAACAAGTTGTAAATTCAGATGTTCATTACATGAACATTCTCCTTCCATTTTACGATCAGCAAAAAAATTTGCTTCCTCATGGAGAAAGCATTAAAATTGAAATAAACATACAAAAATAATATTAAAAAAAAAACCATTTAAGTACCTATACATTTGAGTTAAATTTAAAGAATTAATAGAAGTTAAAAAATCAAAAATTCATATTTTAACCGAAATTTCTAAATATTAATGAAAAATAATATATAATTTATAATTATTTACAATTATATCGATTCATTTTAATGCGAGGAACACAATTATTTTATATTTAAACTTGAATTTAAATAAATAAATAATTTTTCATCTAAAATGTGTATTTTATATTTTTAACTTTCATTAATTTTTTCATTTTCCAGGAAAACATTCTATCCACAGTACAAGTAGTAGTACAAGTAAATATTTAAATGGACAGGTTTGCAATTTTGTTAGTAATACAAGTAAATATTTCGTCAGACATTCTTGATTTGACCTTCAAACGACCTTGAATGACCTTGAATGACCTTGACTTGACCTTCAAATGACCTTGACTTGACCTTCAAATGACCTTGAACGACCTTGACTTGACCTAGACCTTGAGTGAAGCTTTTTCTCAGTAGTATTACTCAGCAGTAGTACAATTTTCTCAGTGGTATTACTCAGCAGTAGTACAATTTTCTCAGTAGTATTACTCAGCAGTAGAACAAATTTCTCAGTAGTATTTCTCAGCAGTAGTATAATTTTCTCAGTAGTATCACTCAGCAGTAGTACAAATTTCTCAGTAGTATTTCTCAGCAGTAAAACAATTTTCTCAGTAGTATCACTCAGCAGTAGTACAATTTTCTCAGTAGTATTACTAGCCAGTAGTACAAGTAAAAATTTAGTTGGACGGGTTTGCAATTTTGTTAGTAATACAAGTAAATATTTAGTCAGACATTCTTGATTTGACCTTCAAACGACCTTGAATGACCTTGACTTGACCTTCAAATGACCTTGAATGACCTTGACTTGACCTTCAAATGACCTTGAACGACCTTGACTTGACCTTGAGTGAAGCTTTTTTTCAGTAGTATTACTCAGCAGTAGTACAATTTTCTCAGTGGTATTACTCAGCAGTAGAACAAATTTCTCAGTAGTATTTCTCAGCAGTAGTACAATTTTCTCAGTGGTATTACTCAGCAGTAGTACAAATTTTTCAGTAGTTTTACTCGGCAGTAGTACATTTTTCTCAGTAGTATTACTCAGCAGTAGTACAATTTTCTCAGTGGTATTACTCAGCAGTAGTACAAATTTTTCAGTAGTTTTACTCGGCAGTAGTACACTTTTCTCAGTAGTATTACTCAGCAGTAGAACAAATTTCTCAGTAGTATTTCTCAGCTGTAGTACAATTTTCTCAGTGGTATTACTCAGCAGTAGTACAATTTTCTCAGTAGTATTACACAGCAGTAGTACAAATTTTTCAGTAGTTTTACTCGGCAGTAGTACAATTTTCTCAGTAGTATCACTCAGCAGTAGTACAAATTTCTCAGTAGTATTTCTCAGCAGTAGTTCAATTTTCTCAGTAGTATTACTAGCCAGTAGTACAAGTAAAAATTTAGTTGGACGGGTTTGCAATTTTGTTAGTAATACAAGTAAATATTTAGTCAGACATTCTTGATTTGACCTTCAAACGACCTTGAATGACCTTGACTTGACCTTCAAATGACCTTGAATGACCTTGACTTGCCCTTCAAATGACCTTGAACGACCTTGACTTGACCTTGAGTGAAGCTTTTTCTCAGTAGTATTACTCAGCAGTAGTACAATTTTCTCAGTGGTATTACTCAGCAGTAGTACAAATTTTTCAGTAGTTTTACTCGGCAGTAGTACACTTTTCTCAGTAGTATTACTCAGCAGTAGAACAAATTTCTCAGTAGTATTTCTCAGCTGTAGTACAATTTTCTCAGTGGTATTACTCAGCAGTAGTACAATTTTCTCAGTAGTATTACACAGCAGTAGTACAAATTTTTCAGTAGTTTTACTCGGCAGTAGTACAATTTTCTCAGTAGTATCACTCAGCAGTAGTACAAATTTCTCAGTAGTATTTCTCAGCAGTAGTTCAATTTTCTCAGTAGTATTACTAGCCAGTAGTACAAGTAAAAATTTAGTTGGACGGGTTTGCAATTTTGTTAGTAATACAAGTAAATATTTAGTCAGACATTCTTGATTTGACCTTCAAACGACCTTGACTTGACCTTCAAATGACCTTGAACGACCTTGACTTGACCTAGACCTTGAGTGAAGCTTTTTCTCAGTAGTATTACTCAGCAGTAGTACAATTTTCTCAGTGGTATTACTCAGCAGTAGTACAATTTTCTCAGTAGTATTACTCAGCAGTAGAACAAATTTCTCAGTAGTATTTCTCAGCAGTAGTATAATTTTCTCAGTAGTATCACTCAGCAGTAGTACAAATTTCTCAGTAGTATTTCTCAGCAGTAAAACAATTTTCTCAGTAGTATCACTCAGCAGTAGTACAATTTTCTCAGTAGTATTACTAGCCAGTAGTACAAGTAAAAATTTAGTTGGACGGGTTTGCAATTTTGTTAGTAATACAAGTAAATATTTAGTCAGACATTCTTGATTTGACCTTCAAACGACCTTGAATGACCTTGACTTGACCTTCAAATGACCTTGAATGACCTTGACTTGACCTTCAAATGACCTTGAACGACCTTGACTTGACCTTGAGTGAAGCTTTTTTTCAGTAGTATTACTCAGCAGTAGTACAATTTTCTCAGTGGTATTACTCAGCAGTAGAACAAATTTCTCAGTAGTATTTCTCAGCAGTAGTACAATTTTCTCAGTGGTATTACTCAGCAGTAGTACAAATTTTTCAGTAGTTTTACTCGGCAGTAGTACATTTTTCTCAGTAGTATTACTCAGCAGTAGTACAATTTTCTCAGTGGTATTACTCAGCAGTAGTACAAATTTTTCAGTAGTTTTACTCGGCAGTAGTACACTTTTCTCAGTAGTATTACTCAGCAGTAGAACAAATTTCTCAGTAGTATTTCTCAGCTGTAGTACAATTTTCTCAGTGGTATTACTCAGCAGTAGTACAATTTTCTCAGTAGTATTACACAGCAGTAGTACAAATTTTTCAGTAGTTTTACTCGGCAGTAGTACAATTTTCTCAGTAGTATCACTCAGCAGTAGTACAAATTTCTCAGTAGTATTTCTCAGCAGTAGTTCAATTTTCTCAGTAGTATTACTAGCCAGTAGTACAAGTAAAAATTTAGTTGGACGGGTTTGCAATTTTGTTAGTAATACAAGTAAATATTTAGTCAGACATTCTTGATTTGACCTTCAAACGACCTTGAATGACCTTGACTTGACCTTCAAATGACCTTGAATGACCTTGACTTGCCCTTCAAATGACCTTGAACGACCTTGACTTGACCTTGAGTGAAGCTTTTTCTCAGTAGTATTACTCAGCAGTAGTACAATTTTCTCAGTGGTATTACTCAGCAGTAGTACAAATTTTTCAGTAGTTTTACTCGGCAGTAGTACACTTTTCTCAGTAGTATTACTCAGCAGTAGAACAAATTTCTCAGTAGTATTTCTCAGCTGTAGTACAATTTTCTCAGTGGTATTACTCAGCAGTAGTACAATTTTCTCAGTAGTATTACACAGCAGTAGTACAAATTTTTCAGTAGTTTTACTCGGCAGTAGTACAATTTTCTCAGTAGTATCACTCAGCAGTAGTACAAATTTCTCAGTAGTATTTCTCAGCAGTAGTTCAATTTTCTCAGTAGTATTACTAGCCAGTAGTACAAGTAAAAATTTAGTTGGACGGGTTTGCAATTTTGTTAGTAATACAAGTAAATATTTAGTCAGACATTCTTGATTTGACCTTCAAACGACCTTGACTTGACCTTCAAATGACCTTGAACGACCTTGACTTGACCTAGACCTTGAGTGAAGCTTTTTCTCAGTAGTATTACTCAGCAGTAGTACAATTTTCTCAGTGGTATTACTCAGCAGTAGTACAATTTTCTCAGTAGTATTACTCAGCAGTAGAACAAATTTCTCAGTAGTATTTCTCAGCAGTAGTATAATTTTCTCAGTAGTATCACTCAGCAGTAGTACAAATTTCTCAGTAGTATTTCTCAGCAGTAAAACAATTTTCTCAGTAGTATCACTCAGCAGTAGTACAATTTTCTCAGTAGTATTACTAGCCAGTAGTACAAGTAAAAATTTAGTTGGACGGGTTTGCAATTTTGTTAGTAATACAAGTAAATATTTAGTCAGACATTCTTGATTTGACCTTCAAACGACCTTGAATGACCTTGACTTGACCTTCAAATGACCTTGAATGACCTTGACTTGACCTTCAAATGACCTTGAACGACCTTGACTTGACCTTGAGTGAAGCTTTTTTTCAGTAGTATTACTCAGCAGTAGTACAATTTTCTCAGTGGTATTACTCAGCAGTAGAACAAATTTCTCAGTAGTATTTCTCAGCAGTAGTACAATTTTCTCAGTGGTATTACTCAGCAGTAGTACAAATTTTTCAGTAGTTTTACTCGGCAGTAGTACATTTTTCTCAGTAGTATTACTCAGCAGTAGTACAATTTTCTCAGTGGTATTACTCAGCAGTAGTACAAATTTTTCAGTAGTTTTACTCGGCAGTAGTACACTTTTCTCAGTAGTATTACTCAGCAGTAGAACAAATTTCTCAGTAGTATTTCTCAGCTGTAGTACAATTTTCTCAGTGGTATTACTCAGCAGTAGTACAATTTTCTCAGTAGTATTACACAGCAGTAGTACAAATTTTTCAGTAGTTTTACTCGGCAGTAGTACAATTTTCTCAGTAGTATCACTCAGCAGTAGTACAAATTTCTCAGTAGTATTTCTCAGCAGTAGTTCAATTTTCTCAGTAGTATTACTAGCCAGTAGTACAAGTAAAAATTTAGTTGGACGGGTTTGCAATTTTGTTAGTAATACAAGTAAATATTTAGTCAGACATTCTTGATTTGACCTTCAAACGACCTTGAATGACCTTGACTTGACCTTCAAATGACCTTGAATGACCTTGACTTGCCCTTCAAATGACCTTGAACGACCTTGACTTGACCTTGAGTGAAGCTTTTTCTCAGTAGTATTACTCAGCAGTAGTACAATTTTCTCAGTGGTATTACTCAGCAGTAGTACAAATTTTTCAGTAGTTTTACTCGGCAGTAGTACACTTTTCTCAGTAGTATTACTCAGCAGTAGAACAAATTTCTCAGTAGTATTTCTCAGCTGTAGTACAATTTTCTCAGTGGTATTACTCAGCAGTAGTACAATTTTCTCAGTAGTATTACACAGCAGTAGTACAAATTTTTCAGTAGTTTTACTCGGCAGTAGTACAATTTTCTCAGTAGTATCACTCAGCAGTAGTACAAATTTCTCAGTAGTATTTCTCAGCAGTAGTTCAATTTTCTCAGTAGTATTACTAGCCAGTAGTACAAGTAAAAATTTAGTTGGACGGGTTTGCAATTTTGTTAGTAATACAAGTAAATATTTAGTCAGACATTCTTGATTTGACCTTCAAACGACCTTGAATGACCTTGACTTGACCTTCAAATGACCTTGAATGACCTTGACTTGACCTTCAAATGACCTTGAACGACCTTGACTTGACCTTGAGTGAAGCTTTTTTTCAGTAGTATTACTCAGCAGTAGTACAATTTTCTCAGTGGTATTACTCAGCAGTAGAACAAATTTCTCAGTAGTATTTCTCAGCAGTAGTACAATTTTCTCAGTGGTATTACTCAGCAGTAGTACAAATTTTTCAGTAGTTTTACTCGGCAGTAGTACATTTTTCTCAGTAGTATTACTCAGCAGTAGTACAATTTTCTCAGTGGTATTACTCAGCAGTAGTACAAATTTTTCAGTAGTTTTACTCGGCAGTAGTACACTTTTCTCAGTAGTATTACTCAGCAGTAGAACAAATTTCTCAGTAGTATTTCTCAGCTGTAGTACAATTTTCTCAGTGGTATTACTCAGCAGTAGTACAATTTTCTCAGTAGTATTACACAGCAGTAGTACAAATTTTTCAGTAGTTTTACTCGGCAGTAGTACAATTTTCTCAGTAGTATCACTCAGCAGTAGTACAAATTTCTCAGTAGTATTTCTCAGCAGTAGTTCAATTTTCTCAGTAGTATTACTAGCCAGTAGTACAAGTAAAAATTTAGTTGGACGGGTTTGCAATTTTGTTAGTAATACAAGTAAATATTTAGTCAGACATTCTTGATTTGACCTTCAAACGACCTTGAATGACCTTGACTTGACCTTCAAATGACCTTGAATGACCTTGACTTGCCCTTCAAATGACCTTGAACGACCTTGACTTGACCTTGAGTGAAGCTTTTTCTCAGTAGTATTACTCAGCAGTAGTACAATTTTCTCAGTGGTATTACTCAGCAGTAGTACAAATTTTTCAGTAGTTTTACTCGGCAGTAGTACACTTTTCTCAGTAGTATTACTCAGCAGTAGAACAAATTTCTCAGTAGTATTTCTCAGCTGTAGTACAATTTTCTCAGTGGTATTACTCAGCAGTAGTACAATTTTCTCAGTAGTATTACACAGCAGTAGTACAAATTTTTCAGTAGTTTTACTCGGCAGTAGTACAATTTTCTCAGTAGTATCACTCAGCAGTAGTACAAATTTCTCAGTAGTATTTCTCAGCAGTAGTTCAATTTTCTCAGTAGTATTACTAGCCAGTAGTACAAGTAAAAATTTAGTTGGACGGGTTTGCAATTTTGTTAGTAATACAAGTAAATATTTAGTCAGACATTCTTGATTTGACCTTCAAACGACCTTGACTTGACCTTCAAATGACCTTGAACGACCTTGACTTGACCTAGACCTTGAGTGAAGCTTTTTCTCAGTAGTATTACTCAGCAGTAGTACAATTTTCTCAGTGGTATTACTCAGCAGTAGTACAATTTTCTCAGTAGTATTACTCAGCAGTAGAACAAATTTCTCAGTAGTATTTCTCAGCAGTAGTATAATTTTCTCAGTAGTATCACTCAGCAGTAGTACAAATTTCTCAGTAGTATTTCTCAGCAGTAAAACAATTTTCTCAGTAGTATCACTCAGCAGTAGTACAATTTTCTCAGTAGTATTACTAGCCAGTAGTACAAGTAAAAATTTAGTTGGACGGGTTTGCAATTTTGTTAGTAATACAAGTAAATATTTAGTCAGACATTCTTGATTTGACCTTCAAACGACCTTGAATGACCTTGACTTGACCTTCAAATGACCTTGAATGACCTTGACTTGACCTTCAAATGACCTTGAACGACCTTGACTTGACCTTGAGTGAAGCTTTTTTTCAGTAGTATTACTCAGCAGTAGTACAATTTTCTCAGTGGTATTACTCAGCAGTAGAACAAATTTCTCAGTAGTATTTCTCAGCAGTAGTACAATTTTCTCAGTGGTATTACTCAGCAGTAGTACAAATTTTTCAGTAGTTTTACTCGGCAGTAGTACATTTTTCTCAGTAGTATTACTCAGCAGTAGTACAATTTTCTCAGTGGTATTACTCAGCAGTAGTACAAATTTTTCAGTAGTTTTACTCGGCAGTAGTACACTTTTCTCAGTAGTATTACTCAGCAGTAGAACAAATTTCTCAGTAGTATTTCTCAGCTGTAGTACAATTTTCTCAGTGGTATTACTCAGCAGTAGTACAATTTTCTCAGTAGTATTACACAGCAGTAGTACAAATTTTTCAGTAGTTTTACTCGGCAGTAGTACAATTTTCTCAGTAGTATCACTCAGCAGTAGTACAAATTTCTCAGTAGTATTTCTCAGCAGTAGTTCAATTTTCTCAGTAGTATTACTAGCCAGTAGTACAAGTAAAAATTTAGTTGGACGGGTTTGCAATTTTGTTAGTAATACAAGTAAATATTTAGTCAGACATTCTTGATTTGACCTTCAAACGACCTTGAATGACCTTGACTTGACCTTCAAATGACCTTGAATGACCTTGACTTGCCCTTCAAATGACCTTGAACGACCTTGACTTGACCTTGAGTGAAGCTTTTTCTCAGTAGTATTACTCAGCAGTAGTACAATTTTCTCAGTGGTATTACTCAGCAGTAGTACAAATTTTTCAGTAGTTTTACTCGGCAGTAGTACACTTTTCTCAGTAGTATTACTCAGCAGTAGAACAAATTTCTCAGTAGTATTTCTCAGCTGTAGTACAATTTTCTCAGTGGTATTACTCAGCAGTAGTACAATTTTCTCAGTAGTATTACACAGCAGTAGTACAAATTTTTCAGTAGTTTTACTCGGCAGTAGTACAATTTTCTCAGTAGTATCACTCAGCAGTAGTACAAATTTCTCAGTAGTATTTCTCAGCAGTAGTTCAATTTTCTCAGTAGTATTACTAGCCAGTAGTACAAGTAAAAATTTAGTTGGACGGGTTTGCAATTTTGTTAGTAATACAAGTAAATATTTAGTCAGACATTCTTGATTTGACCTTCAAACGACCTTGAATGACCTTGACTTGACCTTCAAATGACCTTGAATGACCTTGACTTGACCTTCAAATGACCTTGAACGACCTTGACTTGACCTTGAGTGAAGCTTTTTTTCAGTAGTATTACTCAGCAGTAGTACAATTTTCTCAGTGGTATTACTCAGCAGTAGAACAAATTTCTCAGTAGTATTTCTCAGCAGTAGTACAATTTTCTCAGTGGTATTACTCAGCAGTAGTACAAATTTTTCAGTAGTTTTACTCGGCAGTAGTACATTTTTCTCAGTAGTATTACTCAGCAGTAGTACAATTTTCTCAGTGGTATTACTCAGCAGTAGTACAAATTTTTCAGTAGTTTTACTCGGCAGTAGTACATTTTTCTCAGTAGTATTACTCAGCAGTAGTACAATTTTCTCAGTGGTATTACTCAGCAGTAGTACAAATTTTTCAGTAGTTTTACTCGGCTGTAGTACACTTTTCTCAGTAGTATTACTCAGCAGTAGAACAAATTTCTGAGTAGTATTTCTCAGCAGTAGTACAATTTTCTCAGTAGTATCACTCAGCAGTAGTACAAATTTCTCAGTAGTATTTCTCAGCAGTAGTTCAATTTTCTAAGTAGTATTACTAGCCAGTAGTACAAGTAGAAATTTAGTTGGACGGGTTTGCAATTTTGTTAGTAATACAAGTAAATATTTAGTCAGACATTCTGAATGTTTGATATTTTCTCAGTAGTATCACTCAGTAGTATTACTCAGCAGTAGTACAAGTAAATATTTTGTCAGACACGTTTTTTCTTAAAAAAATCGAATAAAATAGATTATTCTTATTCTCTTACAATTTAGGTTCAATTGCTAGGTTTTTTTAAGGTAATTTGTGTTTGTTGAAGGTTAAAAAATAATAGAGACATGCTGTTTAATTTGTACCTGTTAAAGTTATCTTTTAAACAAAAAAGGGATCTACACACACACACACATACATACATCCGGACAATTGATCAGGATCTCATATAACATGTTTCTATATAGAGAAAAATGTGTTTTCGACACTTTAAAAATTTTTTTTAAACGAAAGGACTACAAACCTTCTTCCACGAGGAAGCAATAAAAAAGAAATAAAAATAATAATGTTATAATTTTCTTTAAAAACATTAATAATGAATTTTTTGTGATACAAATATTTACCTAATTTTTCGCCAACTTCATCGAGAATTGATAGTTTTTCTTGAAATTTTTCATCTAAATCATTAATTGTTTTTTCCATATTTTTCGTAAATGTCATACCCGAAATATCTTCAAATATTTCCAATCGATCGGAATTTGATATTTTCACAATTCTCGTTGCCTGAATTTTATTTTAAAAATTAAATAAATAATTTAAATAAATAAAAATATTCTTTGATATAAAATGAAAAAAAAACATTTTTAAAAATTAATTTAATTTAAACAAAAGCAGAAACAATTTTTTGAAAAATTTATGTACAATTTAACATTTTACGAGAATAAAGAATAAAGAAAAAAAAAATTATACAAAAAGTATTTTTACAAATTTCGAAATAATTCAAATTTTGAAATTTCGTTTTTTTTTGTTTGAGAAATAAATAGAAAAAAAATTTGAAATTAAAAAATTAATTTAATAAAAAGACAATAATATTAAAATTAAAATTTTAATAAATAAATAAAAAAAATAAATAAAAATTATTTTAAAAAAAAATTGAACAAAGAAACATTATCATTAAATTAAAAATATTAAATAAACTTGTTATTTTTTTTTACCTCATCTTGCATGACAATATAAGGTGGACGTTTATATAAAATTCGAGCACGTGACAAACACTCGAAATAATCAGTTTTAGTAATTTTTCTATCATTCAGAATATAAATATTTTTGTACAAATTATTTGTTATTTCAATTTGTCTTGCAAATGTCACAATATCTTTGTCCATCTGCGAAATAAATTTATTTAAATATGGAAAAAAAAATTGTTTTTATTTTTTTTTTTTTTTAAATAAAATTGTCAGATGAAAGGAAAAAAAAATTAACAAAATACAAAAAAAAAAAATGTCTAACAACTGCTAGGAAAAAATTACCTAACTTTTCTCTGAGAGAAATTAAATTAAAAAATTTTTATTTTGATCAAATAAAATTTATTTTGATACAATTATATCATTTGCCTGTGTCTATTATCCACTAATTTTATATTTATTTGAACTAAATAAATAATGTTTCGTAAAAAATAAAATATTTAAGTGAAATAATTAAACTAATTGAGGGGACGTATAAATATTCTCAAAATTTAATTTAAAAGAATTTTTACGGCGTCAAATTTTAAATTAAAGAAAAAAAATTATTAAAAAATAAAAAGAAAAATTTTTAATTACTTTTTTATTCAATTTTCTTTTTGGAAAGCTGTTTATTCAATTTTTTTTGGAATTTTTTATTATTATTTATTATTTTATTGTTAGTTTCGTTTCCTATTATTATTATTATTATTATTATTATTATTATTATTATTATTATTGTTATTAATATTAATTATTATTACTATTATTATTATTATAAAAATTTATTACCAGAAATCTGTTGTCATCGTCTGCAATTGTTATTTTAATAAACATAGATTTTTTTTTATCATTAAGAAATGATAGTATTTCATTATCAGTTGAACATGGATAATCATTTGTTAAGACAAATTTTATGGCTAATAAAAAATTACTTTTTCCAGCTCCATTGTGTCCAACTATAAAAACGAAAGAAAAATTAATTATCAAAAATTTTCAAGTATTATTAACAAAAAAATGTTTCTTCGTTTTAATTAATTTTTTAATTAAAAAAAAAAAATTGTATATAAATCGAAAAATATTTGATGACAAAAATTAAAGTATTATTATTATTATTATTATTATTATTATTATTATTAAAAAAATATTGTTAAAAAAATTTTTGTATTAACAGGCCTCGGTTATTTAATTGATTTTGAATTTAAATGTTTTAAAATAATTGAATTTTAGTTGATTTTGAATTGATAATTTAGAAAATAATTGAATTTCAATCGAAATTTTGCAAAATAATTGACTTTTAATTGATTTTGAATTGAAAATTTAGAAAATTTTCCTAAAAAAAAAAAAATCCTACGACTGTATTCTTTGGTACAAATAAAAAAAAAATAAATAATTGAACTTCAGTTAATTTAAGATAGAAAATTTTGGAAAATAATTGAAAATTTTCAAAATAAATGAATTTCAAATTAAGAGTTTTGAAAATAATCGAATTTTAATTGATTTTGAATTGAAATTTTTTAAAATAATTGAATTTTAGTTGATTTTGAATTGATAATTTAGAAAATAATTGAATTTCAATTCAAATTTTGCAAAATAATTGACTTTTAATTGATTTTGAATTGAAAATTTGGAAAATTTTCCTAAAAAAAAAAAAAAATCCTACGGCTGTATTCTTTGGTAGAAATAAAAAAAAAAATTGAACTTCAGTTAATTTAAGATAGAAAATTTTTGAAAATAATTGAAAATTTTCAAAATAAATGAATTTCAAATTAAAAGTTTTGAAAATAATCGAATTTTAATTGATTTTGAATTGAAATTTTTTTAAATGGATTGAATTTTAATTGGTTTTGATTTGAAATTTTTTTTTTAGAAATAATTGAATTTCAAAAATATTTTGATTTGAAAAATTGCTTTCAGATAAATGAATTTTTAAATAATTAAATTTCAAGTGATTTTGAATTAAAATTTTATTTTTTTTTTTTTTGATAATTTTATTAGCTAATTTTTGTTTGAAATTATAAACAATTATTAAATTTTCATAAAAATTTTAATTTGAAAAATAGTTTTAAAATAATTGAATTATTTGTTAATTGAATTTCATTAAAATTATTTTTCAAAAAAAAAATAATTAATTTAGTGAAGAATTTTTGTTTAAAAATTTTGTTAAATACCTAATTAAAATAAAAAAGATATGCATTGTGTACTAAAAAAAACGTATTTTGTTAAAAATTAAAAAAAAAAATTTTTAAAAAGTCGAAAAAGTCCCATTTTATTAAAGTAAGTCGAAAAAAGTTGTATTTTTGAAAAAAAAGTCGGAAAAAGTCGTATAATCCGAGGCCTGTATTAATTTTTTTTTTAATTCGAAAGTAAATCGAAAGAATTTAGAAAGAAAAAATTAAATAATTATTTTATTATTGTTATTATTATTATTATTATTATTATTATTATTATTATTAAAATATCGTTAAAAAAACATTTGTAGATTTTTTTTTCAAATTTAATTGTAAATCGAAAGAATTTGGAAAGAAAAAATTAAATAATTCTTTTATTATTGTTATTATTATTATTAATGTTATGATTATTATTATTGTTATTATTATTATTATTATTATTATTATTATTATTATTATTATTATTATTATTATTAAAATATCGTTAAAAGAATATTTGTAGATTTTTTTTCTTCAAATTTGATTATAAATCGAAAGAAATTGAAAGGAAAAATTAAATTATAATAATAATAATAATTATTAAAATATCGCTAAAAATAATAAATTTTACCAATAGTATTGAGACCAGGATGAATGTCAGTCCAAAATAATTCATTACTAATCGATAAAAAATTTTCGATTTTCACCTGAAACAACAAAAATTATTTTCTCCTCTCAAAAAAAAGGAAAAAAAAATAATAATTCGAAATCTTCGTAATTTATAGAAATGGCGTAAAAAACGACTCTGGAAAAAATTTCATTATAATTTTGCCATTATATAATTATAATCGAAAAACTAAATCGTAATATATATATATATATATAGAAGAAAATAGATTTCGAAATTTTTGAAATTATGTTAAAAAGAAATTTGTAAATAAAAAATTAAAATTAAAAAAAAAGACGAGAAAAACGTTAAATTAACCTCAAAAAAAAAATTCATTATTTCTTTTTACTAATGTTCGTTAATATTTATTTCATTTAAATTTAATAAAATAAAAAAAAAACTTTATATACGAATAAAAGTGTTGAAAAATATTTATAGCATTTTTTTTCTAATACCAAATTCCTCTATAGGAATAAAAAAAAAAAAATTCGTAACCAAAAAATTAACCTCGAAAATTGGAAAATTAAATTTAGAAAATTTTCAATTTATATTATTAATTATTAAGGGAAAATTATAAAAAATCATGAAAAAATATGTATTCACTCACCTCTTTAATGTGCATATTTAATGATTTAAACACTCACAATATTTATTTTAACAACGAAAAAAATAATTGACAGAAACAATACTATATTTGGATGAAGACAAATAAAATTTAATGATAAATAATAAATTATTAAACATTTGTTCGCGCTTTTTTTTCTAATTAGATAGTTAATTTATTTTTTTATTTTTATTTTATAGAAAACACTTGTCTCTTTCAACGAATATATATGCACTTTTTTAGCAAAAAAATATTTTGTCCCTATTATTTTTGAAATTAAATAAAAATTCAGGAGAATTTCTCTGTTGTGAATTCCACTAAGTCACGTGACTATATAATATTAACCGTCAATCTATTTATAGAATTCGTTTCTTCGTCACGTGATCTTAAATAGTTGTTTGTTAATTGGCTCCTTATAATTTGTCCGTAAAATTTTGTTTTTGAAATTTGGAGGGAAATTCAAATTCTTAATGTGGGAATAAAATATTAGTAAGACAAAAAAATAAAATAATTACTATAATAATAATAATTAATATAATAATAATAATAATAACATAATAATAAAAAAAACAAAATAAAATAATTAAATTAAAATATGAAAATTTATTTAATTAAATAAAAAATAACTAAATTTAAAATTTAGTAATCAATTAAAATAATAATAAATAAAATTATTTATTTTTTTTATAAATTTTCGAACAAAATAAAAGAAAAAGTGTTTTCGGATAAATTAATTGAAAAAAAATTTGGAGGGAAATTTAAATTCTTAACGAGGGAAAATTAGTTTAAGAAGAAAAAAAAACAATTAATAATCGTGAGAAAATTGGGAAAAAATAGGAAATTTTTTTTGAATAGAAAAACAAAATTAGGAGAAATAATTTTTTTCCAAATATAAATTTTGTAACATTTTCTCTTTTTATTATCGGTGAAGAATTTAAATTAATTCTATTATTAATTTATTTACAAACATGAATAAAAATTATAGCAAAAAAAAAAAAAAAAAAAAATGCAAAAAGCTAAAAACAAAAATTGTGAAATTGAGTATAAAAAATATATATATTATTATTTATCTATTGCTAATAATTAATTTTTAATACAGCAAAGTGTCGATGATTATTATTTAACAATTAACATTAATAAATAAATAAATATACGTTATTACATTTTTATGTAAAAAATAAAAAAAAATATATAATTTTCACTGCCACCAAAATATTCAAATTCTATAATAATAATTATAATAATATAATTATTAATTATCGATTAAATAATAGATTTTTTTTTTCTTTTTAAATTTTATTTATTTTTTTCTAAATAATTATTTTTTATTTAATTAAAATTTCTCAATTAATTAATTGAATTAATAAATAAAAATAATATTTAATATTTTAATATTATCATAATATTTATTTAATTTTTAATATTTAATATATATTTTATTTTTAATATTTAATATATTATTTTATTTTTAATATATCTAAATTTCAACATTATTCAAAGTTGAAAATTTTAAAGCTCATTTTTAAAAGCAGACTTCCGATTACTTTTTTTTCTCTCACAGCAAAAATTTCGTTAATTTTCCTATTTATTATTTATCCTATATTTCATATTAATATTTTTTTTTTCAATTTTTCTCTATTTTTAATTTTTTTGTCAAACAATAATTTTTTTGTTTCTATCTATAAAAAAAATTGGTTTTTAATTAATTTAATTATTATTAATTTAATAAGAAAATAATTCAAAAATTTTAATTATTCGCAATTTGGAAAAAATTTATTAATATTTATTTAATTCTTAATAAATAAATTTATTTATTGTAAATAATTCGAAAAATTAAGAAATAAAATTTGAAAAGTTTGGCAAAAAATAAATTCTCTAGTTTTTTTTTTTTATTTTTGAGAATAAAATAAATAATTTATATTTTATTGTAAATATTCAAAAAAAATTCGAATAAAAATTCATTGAATTTTAATATTAAAATTAAATAAAATTTGAAAAAATAAATTCTGTCTCATAGAAAAAATAATAAAATAATTTAAAAATTATTTTTTTTTTTCGTTTCTTTGAATTACGGGAAAAATTGAAATTTAAAAAATTTTCTTTGTCTCAACTTTTTTCTAAAATTGCACAATTTAGTTTTAATTTCAATATTTTTTTGTTCTCAAAATTTCATAAAATTACTAAAGCTATGTAATATTTTTTTTTTTTTTTCAATTGCAGAGAATTCTATTTTCGTGAAATGTGCGACTAAAAAAAAAAAGAAAACCGCCGTCCCGAGGGATTTTCTTTTCTTTTTCTTTTTTTAGGGACGGCGCCAAAAACATCATTCCATTAAATCGTCTTTACGATTTCTTATTGCCACCTCAACGACCTGAAGACTTGGATAATCCAATTCTTTGACGAGACTCAAAACAGCTGATAAAATATTTGAATACTGCGAAATAAAAAAAAAAAGACAAATTTAAAAAAAAAACAGTTTTAAATTAAATAATTAAATTTAATAGGAAAAAATTTGTATTAAAAAACAAAAGAAAAGAAGAAATTTTCTTTTTCACCTCATAGCCGTAATGATTATTTGGAGCGTATTGAGGTGATGGTGATGGACCATAATTTGCATTTTTTTTGTCGGTCACGTGATTTTCCTGATGTTCAAGTTGTTCATCGTAACTTCTCTAAAAAAATTAAAATTATTTTTACAATATTACATTGAAAATTTTATTTTATTTTTTTTATTTATTTAAAATTAAAATTAAAATATTCAATTTTCTTGAATAATTTAAAAAATATTATTTGGATCAAATAAAAAAAAAAATTAAATAAAAAAACAAAAGGTAAAATAATAAAAATTCTTTTAAATAAAAAATAAATACAAATAAATAAGTAAATAATAATAAAAAATAAATATAAACAAATAAATAAGTAAATAATAATAATAAATAGAATATAAATAAATAAAGAATAAATATTAAATAAAAAATGTAAATTTAAATCTATATTGTTTTTTGAATTTGAATTTATTTATTTTTTATGAAAAACTGTTTTTTTTTACCTGATCACTAGAAGAACTGTATCTTCTTTGCTGGACCAATTCGGGTTCTTCTAAATATTCCGTTAAATCCTCCTTGAAATATCAAAAAGAAAAAAAACTCAATTTTTAAATTAAAAAATTTATTTATAAAAAGGAAAGAAATTTAAAAAAAAAATTTTACCTCAATTGGTTGATTGGCTTGCGGTGATGATGCTTCGTAATCCAATGGATGAGATAAAATTTTTCCACGACAAAGTGCAATTTGAACTTCCTCTGGCGAAACAACTTTATCGTCGAGTTTTTGTAAATTTGGCAAAACCCGCAAAACTGCCAATCGATATCTATAAAAGAAAATATAATAAAAAACCAAAAAAAATAAAGTAAATTTCTTCTTCTTCTTTCCCTTTCCTTTTTTTTATATTTCCAAAAATAAAATTAATTATTTTTATAGGAATTATTTTTCTAAATTTCATATTTCTTTCCGAATTTTTAAAAATTTTTCGAATTTGTTTAATAAAAATATTTATTAAAATTGTCCACAAATTAAATTAAATAAATAGAAAAATTTTTAATTTTTTTTTTCCTAAATTAAAAATATTACAAATTTATTTATTTATTTTTCCTTTTAATTTTGTTTTTTAACATTTTTTCTATTTTACACTATTTGTAATTTATGTAAAATACAACAAAATTCTTTTTTTTTGAATTAAATAAAATAATGAAGTCTCAAAAAAAAAAATTCAATTTGAAAATATTTCACTAGAAATATAAAATAATAAAAAAAATATTTAATTTTGATTTAATTTAATAAAAAAAATTTCTGAATTTAAAAAAAATTAGAAGGTTTTTGTAAAAGATAAATTTTCTTTTTTTCAATTTGTTGAAAAAAAAACTCGAAATTAATGTAATTGAAAAATAATAATAATAATAAATTAATTAATTAAATTTCTTTTAAAAAAAAATTTAATTTATTAACTTGTAATTTATTTACTTATTTATCAATTAATTATTGTATTAAATGAAAATGAATTTATTATAATTTGTTTCATAAATAAATTTAATTTATCTAAATTGTAATATTTTTTTTTAATTAAAATAAATTTAATCAACTAATAAAAAATTTGTTGTAACAAAAGTAAAATATTCAGGTAAATAAGTAAAATAAATCTCTATTAATAAAAAGAAATTAATTAATTATTGTATTAAATTAAAAAATTAATATTTATAAAAAATAAATAAATTGATAAAAAATTAATAATTAAATAAATAAATTCTAAATATTATTAAATAACAAAATTGATTTTGTTAAATAACAAATTATTTTTAATAAAATTCCCTTCCCTAAATTCCCTTCCTTTTTTTTTATATTTCCAAATAAAAAAATCCAAATTATTTTTCTAAATTTCATATTTCTTTCCGAATTTTCAAATTATTTTTCCAAATTTTTAAAAAAATTTTCGAATTTGTTTAATAAAAATATTTATTAAAATTGTCCACAAATTAAATTAAATAAATAGAAAAAATTTTAATTTTTTTTGTTTTTTTCGTAAATTGAAAATATTTTAAATTTTCAATGAAATTTTTTTATTTCAAAATCTTAAAAATACTTATTACCCCAAAAAATTTTCGAAAAAAAAAACAATTCTCACCCTTCACGTTCGGCGCATGGATTTTCACTGAGCCAAAGATTTCTTAAATTCGTCAAATCCTGAAGATAACAAACTTCATTTAAATCATGAATATTATTTCTTCTTATAAATAAATCACGAAGATTGGAACAATATTGAAATGGTGCCAGAGTTTCGATGCAGTTCACACTGTTGAAAAAGAAAAAAAAAATTATTCTTTTAAACAATAAAAAAAAAAACAAAATCCTTTCTTTCAAATAAATAAAATAATTTACAATAATTAAATATTTAAAAAATAAAAATAAAATTTTTTTTTAAAAACGAAAAAAAATTTGAAAAATTAATAATTTCTGTTTTTTTTTTAAACAAATAAATTCCATAAATGGAATTTTCACCGAAGGAATTCGTCGCAAAAGGAAAATAGACGTTAATGAGAAATTTATTCAGTGCAGAGAATAAATTGAATGAATCGTAAAATGTTATTTACATATTTTATATATATATATATATATATATATCGAGTGGGTAGAGTGACTTTTTTCTCACATAGACTTTTATAGTCAGTGACCATGAGATTATAGAGGAATCATCAAATCATTCTCAATTTGTTTGTTTTTACAAATAATATTTGAAATATTTTGTTATTTTATTTATTTATTTTTTGTGCGCAAAATAAATAAACAATTTAATAAAATAAAAAAATAAATAAAAATTTAAAAATATATTTTTTTTAAATTAAAAAAAAATTAAAAATTTATTTTAATAAAATAAAAAAATAAATAAAATTTCAAAATATATTTTTTTAAATTAGAGAAAAATTAAAAATTTATTTTAATATTTTATTAATTAAGCTTCAGCCTTTCGGCCCAGAAGTGGACTTGGTTTAATACAAAATTAAAAAAATATAAAATTTATTTTAATAAAATTAATAAATTTAAAAATATTTTTTTTTAAATTAAAAAAAATTAAAAATTTATTTTAATAAATAAAATAAGTAAATAAATTTTATAAATATTTTTTTTCCTTTTTTTAAGAATTTTACAAATTTAATTTTTTTTTTAAACAATTTAAAATATAGTGAAAAATAAATAATTAAATAAATTTTTCTTAAGAGGAAGAAAAAGGAAAATATTTTTTTATTTAAAATAGTATTGGAAAAAATTTTGATTTTAAATAAATAAATAATTAAATAACTAAATAAACTTTTAGAAATATTATATATATTTAAATTTTTTTTTTTTTTTTTTGGTGGAAAGAAATAAAAAAAACAAATATTTTTTTAAATAAATAATTTTTCAAAAAAAAAAAATTCTAAATCAATTTATACCTTAAGGACAGAACTTCAACACTTTTCATTCTCTGTAAAATGCTGACATCTGTTAATTCAGTTCCCCTGTAAATAGAATATTTAATTAATTAATTAACTAATTAATTAATTAATAAAAATAAAAATAATAAATAAAAAGAATGGAAAAAACCCTTTTATTTTTATAAATTAATAAAATAAATCAAAAAATAAATAAACAGTAGTATATAAAAAATAAAAATTACCAAATAAAATTACCAAAAAAAAAATTTCAATAAAAAAAAATGTTTTCAAATAAAAAATAAAATAATATAAAAAATATATATATATAAAAAAGGGAAAAATAAATATAAAATAAATTAATTTTTATTAAAAAAAAATGAATTTTAAAAGAAAAACTAAAAATTGAATTAAAAAATTTTAAAAAGAACAGTTATATTTTCATGTGTGTAATTAATCCAGGCGTTAATTAGAAACAAAGAGATTTCCCACACTGATTTTTATTTTTACAATCTTTATAACAGTACTTCTTTCTTTCTCCTTTCTTTAATATATTTAAATCTCTTTTTTTCTTTTTATTTATTTATAAAAAATTAAATTTAATAAAAAAAAAACTAAAACAATTACCTTAAAATACATTAAAAATATATAAAATTAAAGAAAAAAACAAATAAATTATTTTTTTTTATATACAAAAAAAAAATTAAAAACTTTTATTTTAATTTTTCAATAATTTTTTTAACTCAATTTTTATTTTTGTAAACAAAATTTGAGATAAATTTCTATTACTTTATTATTATTATTATTATTATTATTATTATTTTAAATAAATAATGCCTGTAAATAAATATATAAATAAAATAAATTATTATTATTATTTTACGTTTATTAAATAAATAAATTAAAACAATTTTCATTGCAAGAGGAAAAATACAAAAATAAAGAAAAATTATGAAATAATAGAAAAAAATCGATAAATTTTTATTGTTTTTTTTCTGCATATATTTTACTGAAAAAAAAAATATTTAAATAAATACAAATACTAAAATTTTCAAACGAAAAAAAAAGGAAAAATAATTTTAAAAACTAGATAAATTAATGTTTTTTTTTACATAAATTTTACTTGGAAAGAAATAAATAAAATTACTAAAAAAAAATTTATATAAAATATTTTCTTAATCTTTTAGAAAAAAAAATTTGTTAATAATTTTTTTTTGTATTTTTTTCACGTAAATATGAATTAAAAAAAAAAAAATAATAATAATAATAATAATAATAATAATAATAATAATAATATAGAACAACAACAATTAGAAAAAATATTAATGAAAAAAAAGCAAACAAAAAGAAAAAAGGGGAAAAAATCGTTAAAAATACATTAGTAAAAAAAAAAAGAAAATAAATAGAAAAAATAAAAAACAAATGGCTGAATAAAAAAAATTTTTTTTTAAAAACTCACCAACAATTGAGCTGTTTGACGTTTGCCAAATCTGAACTTCTTGTTCTTGCAATGACCATTTCTTCAGTAAGTCTTACCATTTTGAATTTGTTTTCTTTTTTTATTTAAAACACTTTTCACTATAAATATTCAGAAAAAAGTATAACATTTAACGAATTAACACGAAACACCACCGAAAATTTTGAACAAATAAAAAAAATATATATATATTCACTTCACATTTAAATCAACTATAAACACAATTAGTTTTGACACTTGTCTTTTTTTTCGCAATAAAAAAAAAAAAATACTCCTAACCTTTAAAAAAAACGCAATTTTTGAGCAAAATACCGAAAATATTGAGAATTTTCAATAATTCGACAACAATTTAGAGATAATTTTTCAGCCATAACAGCTTATTTAATAAATTATTTATAAGCAATAAAAAAGATAGGAATGTAACAAAAAAAAACACACACACACACAGAGCAAGTGAAACCGCGAATTGACAGATGGAAACGATGTCAGTGGAAGGCAAGCAAAATTACAAATGGTTTTATTCCTCTGTCTCTTTATTTTTTTATTTCAATTCCATGTTTCATTTTTAAATATTCAAATTTAGCGGCAATTTTAAATTGTTGGGAGATTTTACAAAAAAAAAAAAAAAAAAATGGTTGGAAATTATATTTTTAAAAAAGAAAAGAAAGAAAATAGTAATTAGTAATCAATTAGTAATTAGTAAAAATAGTAAATATTTTTAATTAGTTCGTTATTTTGGTTTTTCTTTTTATTACGTTGTTTTAAAAAAAAAATTAACGGAAATTGCGTAATGGAGCATTTTTACACCTTTGGTAAAAAAAACAAATTTTTATTTTGCATTTTCCGAAATACACAAATTTGATTGGTTGTCTATTATCAATCAGATTGTGAATAACCAATCAGGTTTAAGTATTTCGGTAAATGCAAAATAAATTTTTTTTTACCAAAGGTGTAAATGCTCCATAAAATATACAATAACCGGTTTTCTTTTTTTTATACCAGGGATGGGAAACTTGTACAAGAGTTATAAAATTCAGGACAAAATTCAAATTAAAACATTTTCCATTTATGCCACTAACGGAAAATTAGGCATAATTTACAATATAGTTTCTTTGAAAATTCGAAATTAAATTAATATATACAATTCGTATAAATTCAAATTTGGACAAGTTGAAATAAACACAATTGGACAAATTAAGAAATGTGTCCACAAAGGAACAGTGAAAGTTTAGTTACTTTTCACTAATTTTTTTGTAAATTAGGCTTAATTTACCAAAGTTTCTTTGAAAATTCGAAATTAAATTACTCTCAATGTACAATTCGTATAAATTCAAATTTGGACAAGTTGAAATAAACACAATTGGACAAATTAAGAAATATGTCCACAAAGAGACAGTGAAAGTTTAGTTACTTTTCACTAATTTTTCTTGTAAATTAGGCTTAATTTACAAAAGTTTCTTTGAAAATACGAAATTAAATTACGCTCAATGTACAATTTATAAATAAATTCAAGTTTTGGGCAAATTGAAATAAAGGACAAAAATAAAGGTCTGTCCACAAAGGGAGAATAGTTTAAGATATATACCCTAGGGGTATTTAGATTCCAAACCCTGGAAAAATCAGTTCCACAGTTACCGCACCCTGACATTAACCCCAGATGGACTGAAAAAGAAAAGATGGTTGCCCACTCGTGCTCCGTCATTTCACCTAAACGGTGACAGTCGTTCTTTCGCTAACGGCCAGTGAAGTTCGGCCATATTGCTTTTACACTGATCGTCACTGTTTGTTTTGGTGCATCATTTTCTTCTTCTCTCCCCTCTCTCGTTATTAGTTTTAAAAACAAAAAACAAAACAAAATCCCCTCTAGAATTAAAAACAATTTTTTTCCCCATTACTCTCTTTCTCTCTCTTTTTTTCCTATCCACTGATATTGTGGTCTGTGCAATAAAAAAAAAAAAAAAAATTTCCAACTAAATTCGTCTCGTGTCATCTGGACTTATAAGTGTTTCGTGAGTGTGTAGTGTTTCTCCCATCGCATATATATATATCTATACCTATATATATACATTTATATACGCGAAAACGATACAAGAAAAAAAATGGCCTGCGCCACCCTAAAGAGATCTCTGGAATTTGATCCGGTGCATAGCCATGGAAGACCAAACAAACGACGAAGATGCGTTCCAATGTGTGTTTCACCTGGTAATTCATCGCCAAATGTTACAAAAACACAAAATCCATCGCCATTTGGTGAAATATCACAGAAATTGACGCCTGGTAATTATATTCAATACGGCCATTTTTTTTCTGTCTCTCTCTCTCTTTCTCTCTCTCTCTTACTTTTCTATACTTTATCTTATTTTCATATATATAGTTTCTCCTTTTTTTTCAATTTTTCAGAAAAAAAATATAATTTTTTTCTCCTATTTTCGGGAATATTTTTACATTTTTTTGGATATATAAATTTTTTTTTCCGAAAGCATTTTTTTTTTTTTTTTTTCAAGGAGCCAGGGGCTTGGCCCAGTTGGGGCGATTTAAAACCCGTATTTAGTGTCTCCCCCCCTTCTTCTTTTTTTTTTTGTTACTATAGTGAAAAGAGAATTGAATGCTTGAGGGTTAAGGGGTAAAGAGGGGTGGTGGGGGGGGAGAGTGTACAAGAGTCGATCCCTAAGGGTCCGGGATAAAGGTAGAAAAGGGGGGGAGGGAACACACGTAAATCATATGGTAATGCCCTAACGGACTCCGATCCCAACCATAGATTATATTATAGGTGTGTGTATATATATATGTGTATAGAAGCACGCAATCGAAATTTACTATTTTCAAAAAAAAAAAAATTCTTGTTTTTCTTTTTCGATTATATTTAAAACAAAAGGGTGGTGGGGAGGGGGGAATTTTCTTGTATTTTCGAGAAAAAAAAAAAAATTTTCTCTTTTTAATTATTACTGAAGAAAAAGTGTTAATATATTTTACAAAAGCGTATATAAATTAGCAGCAATGTTGGTAACACTGTCTCAATATTCTATATTATGTGATTGATGATTATTATTTTATATTTATTTATTTATTTATTTTTTTTTTTTTGTATAATTGTACTAAAAATTTTGAGATTTCAAAATATATTTTTAAAAAAAATTCTAATTAATTAACTAAAAATTAAATAATCCACAAATAAATAAATATATGATATTAATAAAAAAAATAATAATAATAGTAATAGTAAATAAATAAATTTTTGTAAATTAATTTAATAATAAATAGTAACTATAATAATAATAGTACTAAATAAATAATAGTATTATTATTATGAACTAATTATTATTATTATTAATTTATTATTATTATTATTATTATTATTATTATTATTATTATTGTAATTTAATTATGATAAAAAAACTAACAATTAAATATTAATTGTAAATAAATAAATTTTTGTAAATTAATTTAATAATAAATAAATTAAAATTAATGAATAAAAAAAATAATAATAATAGTAAATAAATAATAATAAATAGTAACTATAATAATAATAGTACTAAATAAATAATAGTATTATTATTATTATTATTATTATTATTATTGTAATTTAATTATTATAAAAAAACTAACAATTAAATATTAATTGTAAATAAATAAATTTTTGTAAATTAATTTAATAATAAATGAATTTAAAATTAATGAATGAAAAAAAAATATTAATGAACGTAAAAATTTATTTTTCCTTTTAATTTTTCAAATATTTTTCAATTTTGTTTTTAAAATTTTTTCTATTTTACACGATTATTTGTAATTCATGTAAAATACAGCAAAATTCTTTTTTTTTCTAATTAAATAAAATAATGAAAAGTTTCAAAAAAATAATTAAATTTGAAAATATTTTACTAGAAATATAAAATAATAAAAAAAATATTTAATTTTGATTTAATTAAAAAAAATATATTTAATTTTGATTTAATTAAAAAAAAATATTTAATTTTGATTTAATTAAAAAAAAAATTTCTGAATTTTTAAAAATTAAAAGTTTTTGAAAAATTTTTTCTTTTTTTAATTTGATGAAAAAAAAACTCTAAATTAATTTAATTAAAAAATAATAATAATAATAAATAAATTAATTAAATTTCTTTAAATAAAAAAATTTAATTTATTAACTTGTAATTTATTTATTTATTTATTTATCAATTAATTGTATTAAATTAAAATAAATTTACTTTATTTTGTAATTTATTTCAAAAATAAATTTAATTTTTATAAATTGTAATATTTTTTTTTAAATAAAATAAATTTAATCAACTTAATTAAAAATTTGTTGTAACAAAAGTAAAATATTCAGGTAAATAAGTAAAATAAATCCCTATTAGTAAAAAGAAATTAATATTAATTTAATTAAATTAAAAAAATTAATATTTATAAAAAATAAATAAATATATAAGTAAATATTATTAAATAACAAAATTAATTTTGTTAAATAAAAAAAGAAATTGATTTTATTGAATAAGAAAGAAAATTAATTTTATTAAATTGAAAAATAAATTTATTAAATTGAAATAAAAAAATTTATTTTTATTCAAAATTCAAAAACAAATTTTCATTTTTTTTTTTTTTAATAATTCAGAAAAAATGGCAGCAAACATCAGAGAGGAAATCCGCCGATTGCACCGACGCAAACAATTGTATTTTAATCCTCAAGGCAATAATGGCGATTCCTCAGATATGGAGGGTTCATCAAATCCTTCCAGTCCATCTGGTTGCGGTTCAAACGCCTACAGTAATAGTACATCATGCAAAGAGAAACCACTTTTCACATTCAAACAGGCAAGTAGTCATTCATTTCAATTTTTACCTTCTTTTTTTTTTCCTTTCAATTATTATTATTATTTGTTATTATTTCCATTTTATTGAATATTTTCTTTTTTTTTTAAAAAAAAATTGTTATAGTTTATACAAAAAATATTTATTTATTATATAAATAATATTTAATAATAATTATTATTATTATTATTATTATTATTATTATTATTATTATTATTATTATTATCAGGATGTCTGACGGTCAGTGAAAAGTCAGGGAAATTCTTCAAATTTTCTGGAATTTTTTATAAATAAATTAAAGTAACTATTAATTTTAAAAATACGACTTTTTTCTCGACTTATTTTTAATAAAATGCGACTTTTTCGACTTTTTTTTTACATTTTTTTTAAAAAAAAATTTAAATAAAATACATTTTTTTTTGGAAAAAAGGGAAATTTTCTTCAGATCTTCTTTATTTTAATTATTTAACAAATTTTTAACTAAAATTCTTCACTAAATTAATTATTTTTTTTAATAATTTTAATGAAATTCAATTTACAAATTCAATTATTTCAAATTATTTTTCAATTAAAGTTTTTATGAAATTTAACAATTGTTTATAATTTAAAAAAAAAGAAAATTTCAAATAAAATTACCAAAAAAATTTTAATTCAAAATCACAAATCATTTCAAAATGAAATAAAATTCAATTATTTTTAAAAATTTCAATTCAAAATCAACTAAAATTTCTATTATTACTCAAAATTTAAATTCAAAATCAATTAAAATTTAGTAATTAGCCAAAATTTTAATTCAAAATTAATTATTATCAAAATTTTTAATCAAAAATTAACTAAAATTACATTATTGTCCAAAATTTCAATTAAAATTCAATTATTTCCCAAAATTTCAATTCAAAATCAAAGAAAATTCATTTATTTTCAAAAATTTCAATTCAAAATCTTGTAAAATTCAATTATTTTCAAAATTTTTAATTTAAAATCTACTAAAATTCAATTATTCTCAAAAATTTCAATTCAAAATTTATTATTATCAAAATTTTCAATAAAAACACAAATTAAATTAAATTATTTTCAAAAATTTCAATTTAAAATAAAATAAAATTCAATTATTTTCCAAATTTTGAATTCAAAATAAAATAAAATTCAATTATTTTCCAAATTTTCAATTTAAAATCAACTGAAATTCAATTATTCTCAAAAATTTTCAATTTAAAATCAACTAAAACTCAATTATTTTCCAATTTTTCAATTCAAAATTAATTATCAAAATTTTCAATGCAAAATTTCAATTGAAATTCAATTATTATCAAAATTTTCAATTTAAAATTAACTAAAATTCAATTCTTTTCAAAAACTTCAATTGAAATTCAATTATTTTCAAAATTTTCAATGCAAAATTTCAATTGAAATTCAATTATTATCGAAAATTTCAAAACAAAATTTATTATCAAAATTTTCAATGCAACATTTCAATTGAAATTCAATTATTATCAAAATTTTCCTCTCAAAATCAACTAAAATTTAATTATTTCCGAAAATTTCAATTCAAAATCAAAGAAAATTCAATTATTTTCCAAATTTTTAATTTAATAAAAAATAAAATTCAATTATTTTGCAAATTTTCAATTTAAAATAAAATAAAATTTAATTATTTCCCAAATTTTAAATTCAAAATCAACTAAAATTCAATTATTCTCAAAAATTTCATTTCAAAATTAATTATTATCAAAATTTTCAATAAAAAGTTCAACTAAAACAGAATTATTATCCAAAATTTCAATTAAAATTCATTTATTTTCAAAAATTTGAATCTAAAAGCTTCTAAAATTTAATTATTTCTGAAATTTCCCTTGAAAATTTGTTTGAAATTTAATAATTTTAATTATAACTCTCAACGGAAATTCAATTATTTTTTACTATTTTTTGTAATATTCTTTGAAAATTCAACTACTTGAAACTATTATTCAATTAAAAATGGTTTTCCGTTAAATTGAAATTGTATTAATTTGAAATTCGATATACTAGAAAATCTGCTTTTT
This sequence comes from Leptopilina boulardi, assembly GCF_019393585.1. Classification (NCBI taxonomy): domain Eukaryota; kingdom Metazoa; phylum Arthropoda; class Insecta; order Hymenoptera; family Figitidae; genus Leptopilina; species Leptopilina boulardi. The sequence goes on along the minus strand of NW_026138000.1, from coordinate 1,172,055 downwards.
TTAATTTTACTAAATAAAAAATTTGATTATTTAAGATTTGATGCCCTTAAAAATTCTTTTAAATTAAATGTTGAGAATATTTATACGTCCCCAATAATTAGTTTATTTATTTCACTTAAATATTTTATTTTTTACGAAACATTATTTATTTTGTTCAAATACATATATGAAATTAGTGGATAATAGACACAGGTGAATGATTTAATTGTATCAAAATAAATTTTATTTGATCAAAATAAAATTTTTTAGTGTAATTTAGCTCAGGGAGAAGTCAGGGAATTTTTTTCCTAGCAGTTGTTAGACACTCTGATTATATTAAGAATAATAATAATAATAGTAATAATATAATAATAATAGTATAATAATAATAATAGTAATAATAGTAATAATATTAATTAATTATAATAATAATTATTATTATTATTTTTATTATTAATTAAAAAACTTGCAATTGAAAATTCTGATATTATTTTAATTTAAAGTTAAATTTTTGAAAAATTTGAATTATATTTATCTATAATTTTTCTTGAAAATACATAATTGAGAGTTTTCAAAAGATATTTAATTAAAATTTATTAAAACTTAAATTTAATTTAAATTTAATTAAAAAAAAAAAAAATATTGTGCATTTTTGTAAAATTTGTAAACATTTTTGATAATTATTGTAATTTTATTACAAATTAGGTTGGTTTGATTTGCGAGCGGATGCTGAAGGATCAAGAAGTACAAATCCGAGAGGAATACGACCAGATTTTGACAATGAAACTATCCGAGCAATATGAATCATTTGTTAAATTCACATACGATCAAATTCAAAAAAGATTCGAATCTGCAGCTGCTCCAAGTTGTAAGTTTACGTTTTTTTATTTCTTCGCTATTTTTTTAAAAAAAGATTCTTTTTTTTTTAATTATTTTTGTTTCTTTAAAGAAGATTATTTTCTTTTTTTTAAAAAAAAATATTATTTTCGTTTTTTTTTTTTTAAAAAAAGATTCTTTTCTATTTAAAAAAATTAAAGTTGATAAAGAATTGCATTAATTTTTTCTTTCTTTTTTTTTTATTAAAAATAAAAAAAATTTTTTTTTTCAGATCTATCCTAAGTAGGATTCTTACTGTTAAGGATACTTTTCTGTGAAAAATATTAGGTGAGTTTAATAATTTAATATAATTTCTAGTAAATTAGTAAAATTCAAAAATAATTTTAATAAATATTTAATAATTTAATAATAATTAAATAATAATTAAATAATAATTAAATAATAATTAAATAATTAAATAATAATTAAATAATTAAATAATAATTAAATAATTAAATAATTTAATAATTTAATAAATTTTCATTATCATTTTCTTTTATTCTATTTAAATGGCCAAAAAAGGGTTTTTTTTTTCGTCTCTTTCAATAAACTTAATTTTTTTTTTGGAATTTTGTGATATTTTTCTAAATTTTGTTTTTAAAACAATTTTTTTTTATTCTTTTCTGTATTTATTTCTATATTTATTTATTTATTTATTTATTTATTTATTTCAACATATACTTCTGGGGAATTTTTCTTTATTACTTTTAAAGGAAAATTTATTTTACAATCTTTAAATATTTTTCAATAATTATGTAAACAGAAATAGAATTTCTCGCGTTTAGAAACTTTTATTATAAGATTAGATGAAGATAAAATTGATAAATTAGATAATACATATTTCTTTTTTTGTTTATAAATTAAATTGTTTAGATTATTATTATCGTATAAAATGAACAATGACGTTTGTACAATTATTTATTTTTAACAATTTAAAAATAAATTTAAAAAAAAAATGATAAATTTAGAAAAGAAAAAAAAATAATTAAATTTTCTATACGTGACTTTTAATTTTAAAAAAAATTTTTAATTTAATCCAATTTTATGTGATTTCAATTTTTAAATTAAAATTCTTTTAAAATAAAAAAAAAAAAGAAAATTGAACTGTAAAATAAAAATTCTTGCAAAAATTTGGTTGTTAAAAATTTTGTTTAAATAAAAATTTTGCATGAAAAAGAAATTCTTGTTCAAATGCTAATTTTTTTGAAAAAATGAAAATTTCTCTTCAAAAATAATTATTTCTAATAAAAAATATTTTAAAAATAAAAATTGGGAGGCATGATAATTTTCTAAAAATCTTTAGTTAGAATTTTAATTTTATAGAATTTTATTTGTCAAAATTATTATTTTTGAGCTGAATTTTTATTTTTCGACATTTTTGCTTCGATCCGAGGACTAAAAATTTAATTTCCTAAATTATTCGTAAATATATTATTATTATTATTATTATTATTATTATTATATATTATTAATATATATTAATTATTATTTAATAATAATTTAATTTTGAAGTCCCGTAAATAAATAAATAAATAATATTATTATAATTATTAATTATTATATTATATTATTATATATTAATTATATTATTATTATTTTAATTATTCAATTTGTGGAGGACGTAAAAAGAAAAAAAATTCCACTTTATCACAGAAAAAAAAATTACTTTCAGATTTGTACTGCGTGAGATAAAAAAAAAAAAAAAAAATTTTTTTTTTTTTTGCTTGAACGTAAACGCCAAGATGGATTGGTGGATTCTGCGCAACCACTCGAAAAAAAGGGGAAATCAATTTTTTTTTTTTTTTTTTTTTTGAAGGAACTAAAATAAAAAAAATGAAATTTTTTTTTTTGAGCAAAAATGTTTAGTACACTATAAATAAGTTTAAGTAGAATATTTGCGATAAACAGCGATCACACTTCTTAATAATGATGAAAAAAAAAATAATACAAAAAATGTCCACAATGTATACTAGTTAAAAAAAAAACTAACGATATTTGTACCGTCTGGTGTTTGTTATAAAAAAAAAGAAAAAACAAAAAAAAAGTGCGCTGATATCAGGGAACTTTAAATTGCACAAATATCACAAAAATATCGAGTGAAAAATAAATTTAAAAAAATCGAATCACTTTTTTATACTGAATTTGATAAAAAAAAAGGGGGGCGGAATTGTTTTCAAAAATCAAATTCACTTCGTTGAGTGAAAAAAAAGAAGGAACGAAGTTGTAGATTTTTAAAAGCGGAAAAATTAATTTGTTTTCAAAAATCAAATTCGCTTCGTTGGTAAAAAAAAAAATTTTGAGAAACGAAGTTGTTTTTTACCAGATTTTTGGAATGCAAAAAAAAGATTGAATGTGTATATTTTTTGAATATAAAAATTGTGATGAATTTGATATTTGATGACAAATAGAGAAAAAGTGAATTTCGATATTTATGCGGACGAATTTTTTTTTTCGAAAAAATGCTTTTCGAATTAGTTAAAAAATTCTATTTTATAGAAAAAAGAGAAAAGGCACTCGAAAAGGCTTTTTTCTATTTATTTTTTTTTTTAGATTAATCTTCTCTCTCTCTCTATCTTGTTAAGGTGAACAAAAATTTAGGATAATCGTTTTTTTTTTTTTTTTTGTTTTTGCTCGCTCTCTTCATTTTTTTTGAGGAATTTTTTTTTTCGTAAATTGTGTACAAAATTTATTGTATAAATTGTATTTTCAAATTAAAAAAAAATCGTAATTTTGAATCGGTGATTTTTTAAAATAATAATAATAATAATGATTTGGGGAATATTTTCCACGTTCCCTGATAGCAACGTTTTTGCAAAAAAAAAAAAAAAGGACAACAAAAGAAAAGAAAACGAATATCCGTAATTTTACTGTGCCTATATTAATTAGACTAAAAAAAAAAAACGCTTTGGTCATTGTTAATATATCAAATTTACAAACAAAAAATCGTCTTTTTTTGCTTCGACACGTAACATTTAATTAATTTTTCTTTTTAAGACGTTTTTTTTTTTCAAAATAGCAAAACCTACTTTTTAGTATGTACATTGTTTTTCTGTTTTTTTTTTTTATATAATACTAGGATTATAATTATTTTCATTTAGGCTATGCGTTAAGATTATATTGTCGACAAATTTCAAGTTTTTCTTTTTTAATTTGGAAAAAAGAAAATTCCAAGTTTTTCTTTTTCTCTTTCTCTCTTTAAACGACAAAAAAAAAGAAACTAAATTCTCGTCACGATTTACAAAAAACATAATTTTTAGTTTAGAAAAAAGTTTTTAAATTTTAAAAAAAGGTTCTTTTTGGTTTTCTTAAAAAAAAAATCTTGACGAGAATTTAGTGGTATGAATCGATGGAAATGTTTTTTTTTTTTTTTGTAATCGAAGAAGCAACGAGAGTTGAGTCCCAAAGAAAAATGGAAAAAAAAATAAGGAAGTAAATGAAGAGATAATAAACTTGATTGAGTGTGGCATGTGTAAAGATTAAGTTAATTAATAATTGCAATTAGTTTATAAAGAAATTAAAAAAAAAAAAAAAAAAAAAAAGAAAGGAAGAAAGAAAGCCACATAACGGTTCGAGATGCGAATATTTTACCATTTAAGAGAGGCCATGGTGAGAGTGGACGCACCCTGGAGAAAAAAGAAAAATTCCTTGTGCAAGGAATTTAATTTCATTGTTAAAATACCTCTATTATGTAAACACTTATTATTGAAATAAATATAAACTTTAAGACTGAAATATTTTCATTTTTTTGGTTGGAACCATTTTATTCCCTTTTTTTTTGTTACATTTTACGCTCAAAAAGCGGAAAAATGAACAAAAATATAGGTTATGTTTATGATTGTTTTCAAAAAGTATCATAAACATAACCTATAATTTTTTTTTGCTTTTTTTGTTACATTTCACGCTCAAAAAGCGGAAAAATGAACAAAAATATAGGTTATGTTTATGATTGTTTTCAAAAAGTATCATAAACATAACCTATAATTTTTTTGCTTTTTTTGTTACATTTTACGCTCAAAAAGTGGAAAAATGAACAAAAATATAGGTTATGTTTATGATTGTTTTCAAAAAGTATCATAAACATAACCTATAATTTTGTTGCTTTTTTTTGTTACATTTTACGCTCAAAAAGCGGAAAAATGAACAAAAATATAGGTTATGTTTATGATTGTTTTCAAAAAGTATCATAAACATAACCTATAATTTTTTTTTTTGCTTTTTTTGTTACATTTCACGCTCAAAAAGCGGAAAAATGAACAAAAATATAGGTTATGTTTATGATTGTTTTCAAAAAGTATCATAAACATAACCTATAATTTTTTTTTGCTTTTTTGTTACATTTTACGCTCAAAAAGCGGAAAAATGAACAAAAATATAGGTTATGTTTATGATTGTTTTCAAAAAGTATCATAAACATAACCTATAATTTTTTTTGCTTTCAGAACATGTTTAAGGCCTAAGCAGAATAGAAACGTAATCGTAATCGCAAATGCAACCGGAAGAATGAGTTATAGAGAAGGATAGATAGATTGTTTGTCCTTCTCTAACTCATTCTTACGGTTGCGTTTGCGGTTACGATTTCGGTTACGTTTCTATTCTGCTCAGGCCTTTAGAGGGCGTCATTTATTTTTAAGGTGTGTTCACAGGTTTTGTGGCTGCATGTTGTCATGGCAACGCTTAAGAGTGCGAGAGAGAGAGAGATAGACGCTGTCCTTTCATCTACAAGAAAATTTTTCTAACCAACAGAGAAAAAACACATCTGATGTGCTGTTAATTTCGCTTTGACATTGATAATCGTTTTTAATTTTTAAAATTGAAAACGAAGGATAAAGAAAATTATTCTAACCTACAAAAAAACACATCTTTTGATGTGCTGTTAATTTCGCTTTGACATTGATAATCGTTATTATTTTTTTAAAAAATTATATCGCAGGGTAACAAAAAAGTTTTCTAACCTACAAAAAAAACACATCTTTTGATGTGCTGTTAATTTCGCTCTGACATTGATAATCGTTTTTAATTTTTAAAATTGAAAACAAAGGATAACGAAAATTTTTCTAACCTACAAAAAAACACATCTTCTGATGTGCTGTTAATTTCGCTTTGACATTGATAATCGTTATTATTTTTTTAAAAAATTATAACGCAGGGTAACGAAAAAGTTTTCTAACCTACAAAAAAACACATCTTCTGATGTGCTGTTAATTTCGCTTTGATATTGATAATCGTTTTTAATTTTTAAAATTGAAAACGATGGATAACGAAAGTTTTTCTAACCTACAAAAAAACACATCTGGTGTGCTGTTAATTTCGCTTTCACATTGATAAACGTTTTTATTATTTAAAAAAAATTAATAGGGTGGATAAAGGGTCCCAAAAGAAGGGTTTTAGTGGGTCGGGGTTGGTAGTAGTTCGAAAGCTTTATTTATTTATTTTTTTTTTTTTGCCAACCTTACATAACCTTGACATGCGGAAGCCATGGTATCTGTATGCAGATTTTCCAAAAGTCCCTAAGCAAAAAAAATATAATAAAATACAATAAAAAATAATCATAAAATTAATTTAGATAAATAAAGAATTTAGTTAAAATTAAAAATAAAATTAGTAAAAGTGTATAATAATAATAATAATTAAACAATATAGAAAAACTATTTATTTTTTTTTATTTTTAATCATAACCTAAAAGTTCAGGTCAGTTTAGGGTTCATTCACAATGAAAAAGGGCAACATAACCTACAAATTTAGATAATTTTAGGGTTCATCCGCAATAAAAAAGGGGCAAAATAACCTACAAATTTAGATAATTTTAGGGCTCTTTCACAATAAAAAAAGGGGAACATAACCTACAAATTTAGAGTAATTTTAGGGTTCTTGCACAATGAAAAAAAGGGCAGAACATAACCTACAAATTTAGATAATTTTAGGGCTCTTTCACAATAAAAAAAAGGGGAACATAACCTACAAATTTAGGGTAATTTTAGGGTTCTTCCACAATGAAAAAAAAGGCAGAACATAACCTACAAATTCAGATAATTTTAGGGCTCTTTCACAATGAAAAAAAGGGGGAACATAACCTACAAATTTAGGGTAATTTTAGGGTTCTTCCACAATGAAAAAAAGGGTAGAACATAACCTACAAATTCAGATAATTTTAGGGCTCTTTCACAATAAAAAAAGGGGAACATAACCTACAAATTTAGGGTAATTTTAGGGTTCTTCCACAATGAAAAAAAGAGCAGAACATAACCTAAAAATTCAGATAATTTTAGGGTTCTTCCACAATGAAAAAAGGGCAGAACATAAACTCGAAACGGTCATTTTAGGTTGTATCCACAATAAAAAGTCGGCAACATAACCTCAAAATCGTGTAAATTTTTTCTTCTATTTCTTCTTTCTTTCCCTTCATGAAACCTAAAACAAATAAATTTCAATATTAAAAATAAATTCACAATATTTTTTAAAATCTAAATTCACTTAAAAAAAAAAAAATTCAAAATAAATAAAAAAATTTTTATTTCTTCACTTCATTTCCGCTTCCGGAATACTAATATAAATATACCACAAAACATAATCATATTATTAAAAAAAAAAAAAAAATCCCATTATGTAAAGTGCAAAAAATATTCTTATCCTCTCAAATACATAATAATAATAATACTAATTATTATTATTATTATTATTATACAATAATTTTTGTTTAGTCGTGTCTTGTCGCTTGAAATGTTTTTGGAAAACTAAAATAATATATGTTCCTTTATACACGTAACAGGTGCAAAATTTTTTCATCTCATTAGTTAAATCTTGTAAATGAAATAACGCCATTATATTGATGAGATAGGGCTTCCAGCGGTTGTCATGTGAGGGGTTGAGGGGGGGGGAGGGGAGGGTGAAAAAGGGGATAGGGTGAAGCCTTTTAAAAACTATATCAAGTAAAAGGCACAAGACAAAAATCCGTCACTTCTGGGCGGGAAACAATTTCATATTGGTGAAAATAATGTTTCCTTTATTATTCTTGGTGTTCGTTGTAGCAGTTAAGGTTTTCAAAAAGACCACCCCTAATGGTAAGTTTTTTTTTAATTTAAAAAAAAAAATTTTTTTTTAAATTTTAAATTTTTTTTTAGAAAAATTCGAATAATAATTAAATTTAGTTTTTGGGGCAAAAAAAAAGGGGGGGATGAATTTCAATATTAATAATTATTATTGAATTACTAGTCAGCAATAAAAATTTTAATTAACAATAATTTTAAATTGTACAAATAAAAAAAATTGAATAATTATTGTTTAAATTAAATAATTTATTATAATTTAAATTTATTATTAATTAATTAATAATAATTTGTTATTTAGATAATAATAATCGTAATTTATTGAAAATAATAAAGTATTTAAATTATTTAAAATAACGAAGTTAACGTGGCTATGTGGTCAGGGTACGCGGTTTGTGTCCCCGAGGGTCTTGGGTTCGATCCCCCATACGTGCGAGAGATTTTTCGAAATTATTAATTTGCTATAACCGTTTCAAATATTAGTAATAATTTAAATAATTGATAACAATAATAAAATTATAATTTAATAATAAATAAATATTTAAATTATAAATAAATAATTATTACTTTGAATTATATGTATAATTAACAATGATTACAAATTTGAATTAATTAATTAATAATGATTACAAATTTGAATTAAATAATTAATAATGATTATCAAATTTGAATTAAATAATTATTAATTATAAATAATATAAAAAATTTCTAATAAATAATAATTAAAAAAATATTATTAAGAAAAAAAATCTAAATATCGGGGTATTGTAAAAAAAAAATTACTTTCAGGCAAGGTCACAGTTTATCTAGGTAAGCGAGACTTTATCGATCATTTGGATAATGTTGATCCTATTGATGGAATTGTCGTCGTTGAAAATGATTATCTTCAGGGCAGAAAAATCTTTGGTCAGGTGAGGGAAAAAAAAAATTATCTAATTGAAATAAATTTTTTTTAAATATTTAATTATAATTAATTTATTAATATTATTCCTAATTATTTTAATTATAATTAATTTTCGTATTTTTTTTTTGTTGAATTAAAATTATTTTTTTTCAAATTTATTTAAATTTTTTTTAATTAAAATTAATTTTTTATTTTCAATTAATTATTTAGGTAATATAGAATAAATTATTTAAATAATTAATAAAAAAAATTAATTAATTATTTGAAAATAATTAACAAAAATATTAATTAATTATTTGAAATAATTAACAAAAAAAATTAATTAATTATTTGAAAATAATTAAAAAAGAATTAATTAATTATTTGAAATAATTAACAAAAAAATTAATTAATTATTTCGAATAATTAACAAAAAAAAATTATTTAATTATTTCAAAATAATTTTTTTAAAAAAAAAATTAATTAAATAATTAATAAAAAATATAAAAACAACGGAATTTCAGATAACGACGACTTATCGATATGGACGAGAAGAGGATGAGGTAATGGGAGTGAAATTCAGCAAGGAATTGGTCCTCAGTAAAGAACAAATTGTACCAATGAGAAAGGAAAAACAAGAAACAACGGCAATTCAAAATCGTCTTTTGAGAAAATTGGGACCAAATGCATATCCATTTTTGTTTCAATTCCCATCAAGTTCACCAAGTTCGGTAACACTTCAACCTGGCGATGACGATCAAGGCAAACCCCTTGGTGTTGAATATATCGTCAAAGTTTATGTCGCCGAGAATGAAGAAGACAAGGCAATTAAAAAAAAATAATTTTAATATTAACAATTAATAAAAAAAAAAATTTTTTTTCAATTAACAATTAATTTAAACAATTTTTTTTAATTATTAATAATTAATAAAAAAAATTTTTTTTCAATTAACAATTAATTTAAAAAAATTTTTTAATTATTAACAATTAATAGAAAAAAAAATTTTCACTTAACAATTAATTTAAAACAATTTTTTAATTATTAACAATTAATAAAAAAATTTTTTTTAAATTAACAATTAATTTAAAAAAAAATTTTTTAATTATTAACAATTAATAAAAAAAAATTCTAATTATTAAAAAAAAAGAAATTTATAAAAAAAAATTATAAATTTTATTCTGATAAAAATTTTTACAATGAATTAACAACTAATTAAAAAGAATTAACAAACAAAAAAATTAATTATTATTAAAAAATAAAATTGAATTAAATTTTTTTTGGAATTTCATTTGGAATTTTATTCTAAAGAATTGATAATAATTAACATAAAAAAATTTTAAAAATTTTTCTATTTTATTTCAATTTGAATTAATTTTAATTTTAAAATTTTTAATTTTTAATTAATTTTTAATTTGGAAAATAAATTAAAAAAAAAATAGATTTTAAGGATGATGAGAGGAAGAGAGAGAGAGAGTCTATAAGTGAAACCCATTAACTGTATTTATTTTATTTTTATATAACTCGTTAGTGTGTGATTATATAAGTTGGTCATTTATATAATTAAATTACAATATTTGAACTTGGAACTTCTTTCTCTCTAAAAAAAAAAAATAAATAAAAAAAATAGAAAAAAAACACTTTCATGTCATTTTAAATGTGACAATTTAAAATTATTTATAATTTTTAATTACTGTCTTCTAGTTAAATACAAATAAATTTTCATTCAGCCGAATTTTTATTTAAACAAATTTTTAATTAACCAAATTTTTATATTTTAACGAATTTTCATTAAAGCAAATTTTTATTTATCCAAAATTTTATTTTAACGAATTTTTATTTAGAAGAAATTTTATTAATTCAGATTTTCATTAAGCCAAATTTTTATTTAGCTGAATTTTTTTATGAAACCAAAATGTTAAATTAATATTTTTTTCAATTTTATGAAAACCAATTTTTTAAATATTTTAACTCATTTTCATTTGGCCAAAATTTTAGTAAATCAAAAATTTTCATTAAGCCAAATTATAATTAAACCAAATTTTTATTTTAACGAATTTTCATTAAAGCAAATTTTTATTTAGCCAAAATTTTATTTTAACGAATTTTTATTTATTAGAAGAAATTTTATTAATTCAAATTTTCATTAAGCCAAATTTTTATTTAGCTGAATTTTTTTATGAAACCAAAATGTTAAATTAATATTCTTTTCAATTTTATGAAAACCAATTTTTTAATATTTTAACTCATTTTCATTTTGCCAAAATTTTAGTAAATCAAAAATTTTCATTTAGCCGAATTTTTATTTTAAAAAAATTTTTAATTAACCAAATTTTTATTTAAACAAATTTTTAATTAACCAAATTTTTATTTCTCTATAGTTAATTTTTTTTTTGATTTTTATTATGTAAATTTTTAATTAACCAAATTTTTATTTCTCTATAATTAAATTTTTTTGTTGATTTTTATTATGTAAATTTTCACAAATAAATAAATTATTATTATCATTATTTGTTATTTTAAATAACGGTTTTTTGTTTTGGTTAAATTATTAATAATAATTATATTTTATATATGAAAAAATTCCAGTAAATAATTATTCGAAAATAATTTTTATATATAAAAAAATATCTAATTTTTGAAATAAAAAAAAAAAAAAATGAAAAAATTTTTTTGTCAAATATTATATTTTTTTTCTAGGGACACAAACGATCAATGGTTGCACTTGCAATTAAAAAACTTCAATACGCTCCACCAACACGTGGACGACGACTTCCGAGTTCTCTTGTTTCAAAAGGATTCACATTCTCTCAGGGTAAATTAAATTTGGAAGTGACATTGGATCGTGAAATTTATTATCATGGTGAAAAAGTTGCTGCCAATGTTATTATCACTAATAATTCACGGAAAACGGTGAAAAATATTAAAGTAAGCAAAAAAAAAAAAAAAAGAAAGAATTTTTTTATTTATAAAAAAAAATTATTTTTCATTTTTTCAAGTAATTTTTTTAATTTTTCAAAAATAGTATTTTTAATTTTTTAAATTTATTCTTAATTATATTATATTAATTATATTATTATATTATATTAATTATATTAAATAACAATTATATTATTTATATATTAAATAAAATTGAAAATATAATTTAAAAAATTAGTAATAAATTAGTAACTAAATTAGTTTACTTTGTTAAATAAATAAATAAATAATTTGTTTTTGAAAAATTCAGATGTTTGTGGTTCAACATTGTGAGGTGACAATGGTTAATGCTCAATTTTCTCGACATGTCGCAAGTTTAGAAACAAGAGAAGGATGTCCAATAACACCTGGTGCATCATTTTCGAAACAATTTTTCCTTGTTCCATTGGCAAGCAGTAACAAAGATCGACGTGGAATTGCTCTCGATGGTCATCTAAAGGTATTTTTATAATTATTAATTATTTATTTATAAAAATTATAATAATTATTTCATTTAATTTCAAAAATTAATATATTTTTTTTTGGAAATTATATAGTAAATTTAATTTTATTATTATTATTTTTTTGTTTTATTTAATACATTTTTTTTGGGAAAATTATATTAGTTTTTTTTTATTATCATTATTTTTTAATTAATTAATATGTAAAATTAAAAAATAATCTTAGGACGATGATGTGAATCTCGCATCATCAACAATGGTAGCTGAGGGAAAATGTCCAGGAGACGCTATGGGAATTGTTATTTCCTATTCAATTCGTGTGAAATTAAATTGTGGAACATTGGGTGGAGAATTGATCACTGATGTTCCATTCAAACTAATGCATCCAGCTCCAGGTAATTTTAATTTATTTCTATATATATATATTTTTTTTTAAAATTAAACCGAATTTTTAACAAAAATAAATATATATTTTGCCAAATATTCAGTTTAAATATTTTTTTTTATATTATGCTACATTTTCATTTAGTCGAATTTTTATTTAAAACAAATTTTTAATTCCATCAATTTTTATTTTAGTTAAAATTTTATTAAATCAAAAATTTTCATTAAGCCAAATTTTTATTAAACCAAATTTTTATTTTAACAAATTTTCATTAAAGCAAATTTTTATTTTAACGAATTTTTATTTAGGAGAAATTTTATTAATTCAAATTTTCATTAAGCAAAATTTTTATTTAGCCGAATTTTTTTATGAAACCAAATTTTTATTTAGAAGAAATTTTTATTATTCAAAAATTTCATTAAGCCAAATTTTTATTTAGCCGAATTTTTTTATGAAAGTAAAATGTTAAATTAAAATTCTTTCAATTTTATGAGAACCAAATTTTTATATTTTAAGTCTAATTTTCATTTAGCCGAAATTTTATTAAATCAAAAATTTTCATTTAGCCGAATTTTTATTAAACCAAACTTTTATTTTAACGAATTTTCATTAAAGCAAATTTTTATTTAGCCGAATTTTTATTTTAACGAATTTTCATTAAAGCAAATTTTTATTTAGCCAAATTTTTATGAAACCAAATTTTTATTTTAACGAATTTTCATTAAAGCAAATTTTTATTTAGCCAAATTTTTATGAAACCAAATTTTTATGAAACCAAATTTTTATTTTAACGAATTTTTATTTAGAAAAAATTTTAATTATTCAAAAATTTCATTAAGCCAAACTTTTATTTAGCCGAATTTTTTTATGAAATTAAAATGTTAAATTAAAATTCTTTCAATTTTATGAGAACCAAATTTTTATATTTTAACTCATTTTGATTTTTCCGAAATTTTATTAAACCAAAAATTTTCATTAAGCCGAATTTTTATTAAAGCAAATTCTTATTTTAACGAATTTTCATTAAATCAAATTTTTATTTAGCCAAATTTTTATGAAACCAAATTTTTATTTTAACGAATTTTTATTTAGAAAAAATTTTAATAATTCAAAAATTTCATTAAGCCAAATTTTTATTTAGCCGAATTTTTTTATGAAACCAAAATGTTAAATTAAAATACTTTCAATTTTATGAGAATCAAATTTTTATATTTTAACTCATTTTCATTTTTCCAAAATTTTATTAAACCAAAAATTTTCATTAAGCCGAATTTTTATTAAAGCAAATTTTTATTTTAACGAATTTTCATTAAAGCAAATTTTTATTTAGCCAAAATTTTATTTTAACGAATTTTTATTTAGAAGAAATTTTTTTAATTCACATTTTCATTAATCCAAATTTTTATTTAGCCGAATTTTTTTATGAAACCAAATTTTTATTTAGAAGAAATTTTTATTATTCAAAAATTTCATTAAGCCAAATTTTTATTTAGCCGAATTTTTTTATGAAACCAAATTTTTATTTTAACAAATTTTCATTAAAGCAAATTTTTATTATGCCAAATTTTTATTTTAACGAATTTTCATTAAAGCAAATTTTTATTTAGCCAAATTTTTGTGAAACCAAATTTTTATTTTAACGAATTTTTATTTTAACGAATTTTCATTAAAACAAATTTTTATTTTGCCAAATTTTAATGAAACCAAATTTTTATTTTAATGAATTTTTATTTAGAAGATATTTTATTAATTCAAAATTTTCATTAAGCCAAATTTTTATTTAGCCGAATTTTTTTATGATACCAAAATATTAAATTAACATTCTATTCAATTTTATAAAAATCAAATTTTTATATTTTAAGTCTAATTTTCATTTAGCCGAAATTTTATGAAATCAAAAATTTTCATTTAGCCGAATTTTTATTAAACCAAATTTTTATTTTAACAAATTTTCATTTAGAAGAAATTTTATTAATTCCAATTTTCATTAAGCCAAATTTTTTATTAAACCAAAGTTTTATTTAGCTAATTTTTTTTTATTAAACCGAAATTTTAAATAAAAAAATTCTTTTCAATGAAACAAGTCATGTATAAATAAAATTGACTGTAAATTAAAAATTTTTGCCAACAGAAAAAATATTTGGTAGCTAAAATATTTTAGCTAACAAATTTTTTTTTTTTTGCTAAATGAAAATTGGTTAAAATAAAAATTTGCCTTAATGAAAATTTGATTTAATAAAATTTCGCCTTAATGAAAATTAGTTAAAATATAAAAAAAAGTTGGTTTTCATAAAACATTGGCTAAATAAAAATTTGTTTTCACTAAAAATTTGGTTTAATGAAAATTTTTTTTTAAATAAAAATTTGTTACAATATAAATTTTTTGATTTCATAAAAATTCTGCTAAATAAAAATTTACTTTAAAAAATATAGATAAATAATTATATTGTAATTATAATATAATTATTATAATTAATTATTATAATTATATTATAATTATTATTATATTAATTATATTGTTTAAATAAAAATTCTAATATATTTATTTTAATTAAAACTAAATGAAAAATTACAAAATGAAAAAAAATAAAAATAAAATAAAAATAAATAATTTATTAAAAAAAAAAAAAAAAATTTCAGGAACTGTTGAGAAGGAACAGGCGACATTGAAAAAGAGCAAAAGCATCGATCGCGGTCGATATGAGAGTTCATGTTATGCCAACGATGACGATGACAACATTGTTTTTGAAGATTTTGCCCGTCTTCGTTTAAATGAACCAGAATAAAGAAAAATGAAAAAAAATTTCGATTTATTTAGCGAAAAAAAAAAGAAAAAAGAAAGGCTGAACATCTCACTCTCTCTCTCTCTCTCTTTATGAATTCCATCTGAAAACCAATTGCAACTAATTAAAATAATCCTCTTTAAAAAACATAAAAAAAAAAATAATAATAATTTTGAACATGTTTTTCTTTTTCAATATCCCAGATGTGATTTTTTAATTTCGAAACAAAAAAAAAAAGAAACATATTTATAATTATAATTATCGTAATTATATTCTATATTTTTTTTATAATTATAATAATTATAATCCTATAATACAAATTTTCCTTTTTTGCAATTTTTTCTTTTACAATTTAAAAAAAAAAAATCTATTAGAAAAATAATTGCAAAATATGAAAATTTAAATGATAAAAAAAAGGAAAAAAAAAGAGAAAAAATAAAAAAATAATTTTCTACACGAATTTCCGATCGATTGTGGTGGTCGAACGGAAATTCCATCAAGAGATGATAGGAAACAAAAAAAGAAAAATTAATATTATAAAATAATAAACATAATGAAGCTTTTAAAAAAAATTACTATTCTCTTTCTTGAAATGGATTGAAGAAAGAATGGAAAAAAAATAATAAAAATAAAACGATTTTCCCGTTTTACCAGAAGTGACGTGTTAGATAATTTATTTAAAATACATGAATTTAAAAAAAAAAAAGAAAACTATGAATTTAAAAAAAAATGTACATGAATAGAAAAATTATATTGTCAATGAGAGATTCTCTATTATTGTATAATTATTATTATTATATAAATATTGTGTGGGAAAGGAGATTTAAAAAAAAAAAACATTTTATCGTTGACTTATATATTTATTATCTATATTGTACTTAGAAAATAAAGTTGATGAAATTCTTTCATTGTTTTTTCTCAATTTTCCGCAATTACTCTCAAATTTTTTTTTTTATTCTAAATTCATTTTTTCTCAATTTTTTTTTTTCTAAATTATTTCATTTCTCAATATTTTTTTTTTAATTTCATTTTTTCTTGATATTTTTTTTATTTATATTCTAAAATTATTTGCTTTCTCAATATTTTTTTTTATTCTAAATTTGTTTTATTTCATTTTTTGTTCTCAATATTTTCTTTCTCTATATATATATATATATATATATATATATATATATATATATATATATATATTTTAAATAGTATATAATATATATTTATCAAAAATATTTCAATTTTGTTTTTTGTAGGGCGGAAGGGGAAATATTATTATTATTATTTTTTTTTTTTAATTTTCGTATTAATCGTACATTAGGGAATAATATTCCTGGTATGCTTGTATGTATGCTTCTTTTTCGACTGGTGTCATTTCTGCGATTAGTGAATCGTTTACATTTGTAATTGCAACATTTTTACCACCGACTGTTATCATTGGCACTGAGTCCTCTTCTTCTGAATCCATCATTTCCACAGCATCTTTAAGAAAGAAAAAAAATTAATTTTTTTTCACCTTCATTAACTTGTTTTTTATTTTTTTTCTTCTTCTTCAGGAAATTTCGTACAACATAGTAATACGATTACCTATATTAAATATTAATTATAAAAACACAGGCCTCGAATCAATTTAAAGACACAAAAAAAGTCGTTTTAGTCGATTTATATTCCACAAAAAAAGTGGATTTGTTTTTTATTTTAACAAAAATATTTTACAGATTTTTAAATAAAAATTTTTTTTTTTAATAATAATCCTTTTCGAAGGGTTAAAGTTGAAATTTTTAGAAATAATTAAATTTTGAAAAGATATTGTTAATTTTCAAACAATTATTAAATTTTACAGAATTAAAAATAATTTATCAAACAATTATTTTCCAAAATTTCAATTCACAATAAACTACAATTTAATTATTTTCCAAATTTCAATTGATATATTCAATTATTTAAAAATTTTTCTATTAAAAATCAACTGAAATTCAATTATTTTCAAAATTTTCAATCCTAAATCAACTAAAATTCAATTCTTTTAAAAATTTTCAATTCAAAATCAACTGAAAACAGGGTGTCTAACAGTCAGGGAAAAGTCAGGGAATTTCAGAAAATTTCATTCAAAGTCAGGGAAATTTCTGTAAATTTCTACAAAAATTAAAATTTTTTTTGAATTAAAAAATTTTTAAATCTAAAAAAACTTGAATGATTTTTATTACCATTTCTTACTACCATTAGAAATTAATTTATTGTTAAATATGTCAGTAATTATATTTTTGTCCAAAAAAAAAAGCAGAAATTAGGTTATTAAAAAGTCAGGGAAAAATCAAAAAATGTCAGGGAAAAGTCAGGAAATTTTTTTCTCAATCTTTGTTAGACACCCATGTGAAAATCAACTACTTTCAAAAATTTAAATTTGAAATTCAATTATTTTTCAAAATTTAAATTAAAATTCAATTATATTTACAAATTTAAGTACAATTCAGTGAAAATTACAATTTTCAAAAATTTGATTATGAATTTGTAAAAAACGGACAAAAATTTTAATTATTTTCAAAGATTTTGGTTCAAATTTTTCATAAATTTTATTATTTCTAAAAAAAAATATTTTATTTTCTTTTAAAAATACCATTATTTTCTGAAAAATTCAATAAAAAAAAATTCAATTATTTTCCAAAATTTCACTTGAAATTCAATTATTTAAAAAATTTTAAATCAAAAATCAAATAAAATTCAATTATTTTCAAAAATTTCAAATTTAAAAGATTCTAAAATTTAATTATTTCTAAAAGTTCCCATTTAAATTTTTTTTTTAATAATTAAATAATTAAATTTTTGTGATTTTTATATGAAAAATTTTGGAAAATAATTGAATTGAGAATAATGAAATTTTATTTGATTTTAAATTGAATTTTTTTGGGAAATAATTGAATTTTTAATTGAAATTTTGGATAATAATTTAATTTAAGTTCATTTTTGATTGAAAATTTCGATAATTAATTTTGAATAGAAATTTTAGAAAATAATTGAATTTTATTTCATTTTAAATTGAAAACTTGGTAAATAATTAAATTTTAAATTGAAAATTTTTGATAATTATTGGATTTTTAATTGATTTTGAATTAAAATTTCGGGTAATAATGCTTATTTTGAATTGAAATTTTTAAAAAATAATTCATTTTTATTGTGATATTTTGTTTTTTTTAATTATAAACAATTGTTAAATTTCATAAAAATTTGAATTTAATTTTGCTAGTTACTAAATAAATTATTAAATAAAAATTTAAATAAATAAATATTCAAAATTTAAATGCAAAATATAGTAAATACTTATTTTTTTTTGTTTTTAAAATAAAATTTTGTTAATTAATATTTTTTTTAAAATACTAATAAATATAATTTATTTTGAAAAATAATATTTATTTTTTTGTTTAATAATAAATAATAAATTTTATTTTTCTTTTTTTTTTGTTAATCTTACCAGTTTCTATAGGTTGCATATCATTGTTATCTTCATTATCGCTACTGTCACTCGATTCCTGTGGTATAACTGACTTAACAGCATTATTATCACTCATTCCACCTTTTTTCTCATGAGCCAATAAAACTGACATTATATCCTCGCCCTGTTTATTATTTATTGTTGTCGGTGTCGATGCCGTTGCCGCTGCCTTATTCAATATATTGTCTTGTGTAATTGTCGAATCGGTCTGAAAAAAAAGAAAATTATATTTTTTCCTTCTTTTTTGTTTATTTATTTATTTATTTATTTGCATTTTAGCGAGCCCTTTATTAGTACAAATTTTTGAATAAATATGTAAAAAGGAAATATTAATTTTGTTTTCTTTTTGGTAAGATTTAAATAAATATTTAATAGATAAATTTAAATAGAAAAAGGAAAAAAGGTAGAAAAATAAAAAAAATAAAATACTTGTAAAGAATCGTCGATTGGATTATCAATTGTACTGTCCGTCATCCAAATTGGTTGTTCTTTTCTTGTACTGACGGAATTATCGTCCGCAGCACCGTCTCCAATTAGAACATTGACTTTCGTCTCCTCGACAAAGAATCCCGATGTTCTTGAACCTTCACCCGACCATTGATCATTTGGTCCTCGTATTGTACCCGATTTTCTTGGATCAATTCTATAAAGAGAAAAAAAAAATTTACAAAATAACTACAATAAGAGAAATAAAATAAATACAAAAAAAAAAATTTACAAAATAAATGTGAATAAATAAAATATAAAAACTGTAAACATAATTATAAAAAAAATAAAAACTGAAATTATAAAAATAATTAAATAATAACAAAATTATAATTAAATAATAACAAAATTATAATTAAATAATAACAAAATAGTAATACAAATAGAAAAAAAAAAATTTGGAAATAAATAAAATTTACCCCTTAATTGTATTAATATCCACTGCTTCGGGTTCAAGAAGTTCAGGCGCCAATTTAATACCCTCAATATCTCGCAATAAAATATAAAGCGGTTCCATTTGTTCGTTAAATCGTGCCAATAGTAAACGTGAATCTTTTTTCGGTAATGCCGATTGATCTTCCTCAACAATTTCACCACAATAAGTACATTTAAATTCCTGTGTACTCATGTCAAAAAGTTGATCCGCCTTTTATTACAAAAAAAAAAAATTTATTATTATTTTATTTCAGTAGGGTCAACCGGGGTAAATCCGAACGCTTTTAGTAAGTTTCAACAATAACATAAGTTTTTTCTTTAAAAAAAAAAATACTTCCGGTATTCTGGTGCATGAAGTTGTTACTTTACTTCCATAGAACAATTTTATGGGGTAGCAAAAATTTTTGATAAATTACAATCGCAGGAAACTTAGCGTTCGTATTTACCTCGATACTTTGCAACTTTCCTAAAATACCGGGGTAAATACGAACGCCACTGTATTTCAGAAAAATCTTAGGGAAAATAAATTTAAACTATTGCAATTGTTAAACTTATATAAAAACTCAAAAAAAAATACGATAATAAACCTATTATGTAATAATGCATCATATATAAATACAAAAATCAAACAGGTTAAAAATTAAAATGCATTACACAATTAAAACCTTCAATAACTTTATCAAATCATAACGGATTTTTGCAAAACTTGCTACAGAAAGTATTTTTGGAGTGATTGAATGTAAATACAAAAATAAAAGTGAAATTTTTTAAATTCAAAATGGCGGACTTTTCTAAAACTTATTTTTAAAAATGATCAAATTTGCTAACCCTGAAACCCCCCGAGTATAACAATTTTCGAGCGAATCCAATGAATTTTTTAATTCTCGTCCGCCATTTTGAATTTTGAAAAACTGACTTCAAATTGGTAATTAGCGACCCCAAAAACCGTAGAATACCAAATTTTATTAAGATCCTGAAAAACTTTTTTCAACAAACCATTTTGCAAAAAAATTGAAACACTCCTTCGAGAGAACAGAGATTAAGTTTCTGCTTATTAATTACTAACGAGGATAGGTATAGAAAGAAAAACTTTTATAATGTTAAAATAATAGTGTAATGAAATAAAAAGAATTTTGTGTGGCTCTGATGTAAAAAAAAAATGATTGAAAATACCGTTCGGATTTACCCCGGTTTTCCAATTTTCCTGGGTAAATACGAACGGTCTGAGATTATTAATAAAATTTGACAGAAGGCAAAAATGAAAAATAGTTTCTGTTCTAGTATTCATAACAAACAATTATAAATAATAAATTAAATTTTTAGCTTCTTTTTCTTGAAATACGAGACAAAATACTGAAAGAGTGTCATCTTTGATTTTCAATCTTTTTTGCAATACTCGTTATCTTTGTTTATGCTGTTGCTAATTGACAAACGAAAAATGGGATAATATACTTAGAATCTCTTGAAGATGATTTGAGGTAAAAATTCTCATATTGAACTTATTTTTAAAAATTTTAATTATGCTGAAATAATTAGCGTTCGGATTTACCCCCCGTTCGGATTTACCCCTGCTGACCCTATATAAACAAAATTTCAAATAAATTTAATAATATTCTATTATAATTATAAATACTATTATTATTATTATTTAAGACAATTTTTTAAATTACCATTTCAAAGATATTCTTTTTATAATTAAATTTTTAATAAAACAAAATTTTTTTCCTATACCAAAATTTTTTTGTTCAGCTAAAAATTCTATTTTCTAAAAATTCGTATAATATTAATTATTATTTAAATAATTTACTATTTTACAAATAAAATATCTAATATTATATATGTTTAAATAAATAATAAATAAAAAAATAATTAATTACAGTTAATTACTTCGAGATCGGTGTAAGTTTTGAGGCAATTGGTGCATTTGAAACTTGCTCGACTCGTTGCATTTCGTTCCTCGGTTTCCAATTTTTTTCTCATCATAAGAAGTTTATATTTCACAACATTTACAAAAGACTGAAAAAATAATATTTTTTTTTAATTAACATTTAATTAAGAAAATTAATTTTATCAAAATTCATCAACAAAAAAAATTTCTTTTTGTATCAAAAAATTATTAAAATACAAAGTAAAAATTATTATTATTATTATTATTAAAATAAAAAAAAAAATTACCTTATAATTGATGAAATAATAATTAAATTTTTTTTGTATCAAAAAATTAATTAAATACAAAGTAAAAAAAATATTATTATTATTATTACTATTATTAAAATAAAAAAAAAATTACCTTATAATTGATGAAATAATAATTAAATTTTTTTTGTATCAAAAAATTAATTAAATACAAAGTAAAAAAAATATTATTATTATTATTACTATTATTAAAATAAAAAAAAAATTACCTTATAATTGATGAAATAATAATTAACTTTTTGCGCTTTTCCATCGGAGCCTGTTTCCATTTTCAGTCTTATTTGAATAAATTTATCATTACGAAGTGTTGCTATTCTCGCTCGCATTTGTTTCTTTTCGAATTTCAATAATTCTAATAAATCGTCTTCCTTCATGCCTTCAAAGATATTTTTTTCATTATTTACCATTTTTTTTCAGTTTAAAATTATGAAAAATATTTAACAAAAAAAAAGTAATACGATAATAAATTGGAAAAATTATTAAATTTTTATTTGTTTAGTAAATAAATAAAATTAATTATTGAAAAAATTTACTTACAAGGATTTCTAACTAACATATCAATAATAAGAGCATCTTCTATTGTATAAAATCCACGAGCAACAATTCTTGCCAATTGTTTTAAACTGCTGGGAATTTCCGTGACGAGCCTTTCCTCGCCACTCATTTTTTTTTTTGTTTTTTTAATACAAAACAAAATTTATTTCTATATTTACAAAATTATAAAAATTAAAGAAAAAAATAAAATAACTCTGTAACAAATTCAAAAAAAAAAAGGAAAATTATTTAATAATTGAAAATAATGTAATTAATTTGTATAAAATTTGGATAAATTTAAATTTTAATTAATACAAAATTTTGGATAAATTTAAATTCGGATAAATTGAAACATAATTTAATTAAAAATTTTGGGTAAATTGAAATTCGGATAATTTGAAACTTAAAACAATTAAAATTTCGGGTAAATTTAATTTTGAATAAATTAAATTTCAAAAATCCAAATCTCGGGAAAATTGAAATTAGGATAATTTGGAACTTAATTCAATAAAAATTTCGAGTAAATTTAATTTTGAATAAATTTAAATTTCAAAAATCCAAAATTTCGGGTAAATTGAAATTTGGATAATTTGAAACTTAAATCAATTAAAATTTTAATAAATTAAAATTTTAAATATCCAAAATAATAATAATAATAATAATAATAATAATATCCAATTTAAATTTAAATATCCAAAATTTCGGGTAAATTTAATTTGGAATTTTTTTTTTAAATTTAAAAAATCCCAAATTTCGGGTAAATTTAATTTTGAATAAATTTAAAAAATCCCAAATTTCGGGTAAATTTAATTTTGAAAAATTTTAAATTTAAAAAATCCAAAAATTTCAGGTAAATTGAAATTCGGATAATTTGGAACTTAATTCAATAAAAATTTCGAGTAAATTTAATTTTGAAACAATTAAAATTTCGATTAAATTTAATTTTAAAAATCCAAAATTTCGGGTAAATTTAAATTTTGAATAAATTTAAATTTTAAAAATCAAAAATTTTAGGAAAATTTAAATTTAGATAATTTGAAACTTAAAACAATTAAAATTTCGATTAAATTTAATTTTAAAAATCCAAAATTTCGGGTAAATTTAATTATGAATAAATTTAAATTTAAAAAATCCCAAATTTCAGGTAAATTTAATTTTGAATAAATTTAAATTTAAAAAATCCAAAAATTTCGGGTAAATTTGAAATTCGAATAATTTGGAACTTAATTCAATAAAAATTTAGAGTAAATTTAATTTTGACTAAATTTAAATTTAAAAAATCCAAAAATTTCGGGTAAATTGAAATTCGGATATTTTGAAACTTAAATTAATTAAAATTTTAATAAATTTAGTTTTGAATAAATTTAAATTTAAAAAATCCAAAATTTCGGGTAAATTTAATTTTGACTAAATTTAAATTTAAAAAATTCCAAATTTCGAGTAAATTTAATTTTGATTAAATTTAAATTTAAAAAATCCAAAATTTCGGGTAAATTGAAATTCGATTATTTTGGAACTTATTTTAATTAAAATTTTGAATAAATTTAAAATTAAAAATTCGAAAATTTCAGATAAATTAAAATTCGTATAATTTAAAACTTAATTCAATTAAAATTTAAATAAATTAAAATTCGTATGATATTAAATTTAAAAATTTTGTCAAAAATTTAAATTCCTATTATTTTGAAACTTAATTTAATTAAAAAATTTGTGTAAATTAAAATTAATTAATAATTTCGCTAAATTACAAATAAATAAACATTGTTTCAGAAATAAACTCGAAAATAATTTTCAATTGCATTTTAAATTGACAATTTTTTTTTTCAATTGTGAGTAGAAAAAAGTTTAGCAAAATGAAAGATTTTTGTAAGAGAAAAAAAAAAGAAAGAAAGAAAGAAAAAACATTAATAATTTTTATGTTTGCAAAAAAAAAAACGCAAGATAAATAAATATAAATAAATAAATGCGGAAAAAAAAGATAAATCTAACCTCAAAAACACCACTGTTGTCGAATCATTTGCGGCGGCAAATTTTCAATATGAGTTTAATAGAAGAAAAAAAATATCATTAATTTCTTAAAATTAAAAATAATTTCTATACAATTTATTTCCTTTTTTTAACACTGATTTTAATAATATATATCATAAATTATTGTAATGTTATTATTGCATCCTTTTTTTGTCTGTTGCGCGCATTATTTTCTCTTCCTTTTCGTATACAAGGTTTCTAAAATTAAATGGTTACATCAAAACAACACTGCGCATGCGTTGGTATTTTTAAAATTTCTTTTTTATTTTATTTATTATTTTTTTTTTTTTAACATTTTTATCAAGAAAAAAATTTCTCTTTACATAATTTACCTATTAATATAAAAAAAAATTACAAATAATTATTCTATAAATAATTATTAATTTTCAATATTTATTTTTTGAAAATAAAAATAAATGCGCATGCGCAATAAGTCAGTTTTTTTGGAGGTTATGTTTCCCAGTAGCTGTCAAAAACATGTTTTCTTTTTTTAAAAAAAAAATAATTAACACAGTTCTCTAATGTAGTTTTTTTTTAAATATATAATTTAATTCTAGTTAATTGTGTTTTCTTTATAATTAATTTTTTGTATTATAATAATGGCTGCTATTGATAAAGTGAAAATTCTCGTTCTTGGCGATTCTGGTGAGTGACAAATTTTTTTTTTAAATTTTTTTATATTTACGCAATTACCGTGAAAAGAGTTCTTTTTTTTAAATTATTGTAAATTGAAAATAATTTTTTACTATTACTTTTTTTTATTTATAAAATAATACTCTGTTATATTTATAAATTTAAAAAAAAAATTTCGTCAATTTTGAGGTTATATTTACCACGTCATCACAAAAAGTTTATTTTTTATTTTTTATTTATTATAAATTATATAAAGATTGCAAAATAATTATTTATTTATCGTTATTTTACTATTTAATTATAATTAGATAATAATAATAATAATAATAATAATAATAATAATAATAATAATAATAATAATTTCTAATTATAATCGTAAATATATAAAAAATTAATTGTTCTTTCAATTTATTTAACAAATTTATTTATATTTGTGAAATATGTAAACAATGAAAATTTTAAATTTTTTATTATTAATTATAATTTTTATTAATAAATAAATCGTAATTAAAATATTAATTTAATAATTTTGAAGTACTTTAATTTTGAAGTCCCGTAAATAAATAAATAAATAAATAAATTTTATTTTTTTATTATTATAATTTACGAGAAAAAATATTAAAAATTAATTATTTTAATTATTTTAATTATTAATTAATAATTAAAATATTTATTTACTGCTCAAGACGAAAATATTTATTATTATTATTATTAATATTATTATTATTATTATTAGAATATTTTTACAATTAATTTATTTTATTTACATAGAATTTTCAATATAATTCTGAATGTAAATTTTTAAATAAATTTTTAAATTTAGAATTTATTTATTATTATTATTATTATTATTATTAATTTATTATTAAAATATTTATTTTACTTGAAAATATTTATCGTCAATTATTTAAAAAAATAAATTTAGATTTTGTTTTATTAAAAATTAATTAATTAATTAATTAATTAATAGGAGTTGGTAAAACTTCATTAACGCATTTAATTTGCCATCAACAACCAATGAATAATCCATCATGGACAATTGGCTGTTCAGTGGAAGTAAAATTACATGAATATAAAGAAGGAACTGCAAATCAAAGACGATATTTTATTGAATTATGGGACATTGGAGGCAGTCAAAGTCATCAAAATACACGTTCAGTTTTTTACAATAATACAAACGGTAATTGAAAAAAAAAACATAAATTTTTTTTTTAGATTTACGTAATTGACAAATTTTTAACAAAAATTTCTAAATTAATTTCTTTTATCTTAAATTTTAAAATAAATTTTTTTTTATTTTTTAATTTAGTATTTATTTTTCTAAATTACATTATTTTAAAATTTTTTTCTTTTTTAATATTGTAAAATTTTTTTTAAATTTTGTAATTTTTTTTTGTAATTTTTAATTTAATATTTTATTTAGGTATTTAAATTTGAATATTTTTAAATAATTTTTTCTTATTTTTTAATTTAATATTTATTTTTCTAAATTACATATTTAAAAATTTTTTTCTTTTTTAATATTGTAAATTTTTTTTTAAATTTTGCAATTTTTTTTTTAAATTTTTTAATTTAATATTTTATTTATTTTAAATTTGAATATTTTGAAAATAATTTTTTTTTCCTGTTTTAAAATATTTTTTTTTGTAAATTCCAAAAAAAGTTTATAATTTATTATTAATTGGGACATAAAAGTAATAAATTATTTTTTTTTTTTAAATTTTATTTGTGATTCATTTAATTTTTTTCGTAATATTTTTTTCTTTTTTCCGTTTCTTTTTTAAATTATTTATTTATTTATTAGTAAATTTGCGGGCAATGTCCGTAAATTTTTTTTTTTTTTTAATGTAATAACAAATTCTCCATTTTCTTTCTTAGTTGAACGAAAGAAAAAATAATTATTTTTCCTCTTTTAATTTGCAGGAATAATTTTAGTTCACGATATGTCAAATCGAAAATCACAACAAAATTTACGAAAATGGTTACAGGAAGTTTTAAATAAAGATGGAAATTCATTGAAATCAAAATCTATCGATGATTTTGATCCTGAACAGTTTGTGGGTTCAACTCAAGTATGAAACTGAAAATAAAATTTTCAGTTCTTATATTTTTTCTCTATATCTAAATTAATTACTTTTCCAAATAAAAAAAAAAATTTTTAATACTATTCTATATCTTTTTTTTTTTAATTTGAATTTAATAATTTTCCAAAATAAAAATTTTTGTCATACTTTTCTATATATCTATTTTTTTTAAATTTAATTTTAATAAACTCTTTGTTTTGCTATTTTTTTAATACGTTAAACATTTAAATTAAATTCTATTTTTTATATTATTTTATTATTTTTTAATTTTTAAATTCAATTTTTTATACTTTTTTTATTATTTTTTAATTTTTATATTCAATTTTTAATTTATTTAATATTTAATCATTTTCTCTGTTTCTTTCTTTTCTTTTCTTCTTTTTACTTTTTGTGTGAATAACAATTTTTTTTTTCATTGAATTTGATTTTTAGCAAAAAAAAAAAAAAATAATTTTAGCAATTTTTTGTTTGTACCATATAAAATGGAATTAATTAATTTTCAGATTCCAATTCTAGTCGTTGGTACAAAATCTGATTTAATGGCACAAGTGAGATCGACTGTTTATAGGCGATCTTCGACAATTGCCGAAGAATGTGGAGCAGATGAAATTTATTTGGTAGGAGCAAAAAAAAAAAAAATAAATAAATTTTTGCATTAAATACAATTTTCAAAAAAAAGAAGAGAAAAATTACAAAATTTTAATTTTCAATGAATTTTTCGAATAAAATTAAAATAAATTTCAAAATAATAAATAATTTTATTTTAAAAAAATATATTTATTTAATTTAAAAAAAATAGTTTTTCATTATTTAATATTAAAAATTTAGTTTTTTTTATTATTTAATATTAAAAATTTAGTTTTTTTTTATTATTTAATTGAAACATTTTTTTTGAATTATTTGTTCTTTTATTCAATTTTTAAAAATTATTTTTTTTATTTGTTGTTACAAAAATTAGTTTTTTTATTTGTTGTTAAAAAATTAGTTTTTTTTATTTAGTTTTAAAAAAATTAGTTTTTTTATTATTTAATTGAATAATTACTTTTTTTTAAATTATTTAATTAAAACATTTTTCTTTTTTTTTCTTGAAATAAATCAAAAAAAAAATTGAGACAAGAAAAAATCATTTTTCAACTTAAAAGAATTTAAAAAAAAAAATATAAATAATTTTTTTTTTTCACCCCCGCAGGATTGTTTACAAATTCGTTCATTAGCAGCTGGTTCGGGTTCGTCGGTAAAATTAAGTAGATTTTTTGACAAAGTCATTGAGAGACGATATTATTCCATGAGAGAGGGAATCAGTCCTGATAAAAGGCGAATAAATGCATTTGGATCATCTTATAATCCAAAAATGTATCACGACGATTAACGGAAGAGAGAGAGAGATAAAAAAATTATTTCCCCCCCCCCATGAATGTAAATAGATATTTATAAATTGTATAAGTGTTTTTTTGAAATTAAAAAAAAAAAAATAAAATAAAATAAAGTTTTTTAATAAAAAAAAAATGTTGTCTTTTCAAATTTTACAATTTGAATTTTTCGCGCCTTTTTTTTCGTTTCACTTCCTGATTTTTTTAAATTTATATATAAAAAAAGTATTATTTTTTGTCAATTTTTTCTTTTTCTATAAATAGATAATAATAATAATAATTTAATATAATAATAATAATTTGAAATAATTATATCAAAGAGAATTAATAAATAAGAAAAAATTTACTAATTTTTTCTTTTGAGATAACATAAATTTTTTTAATTTTACTATTTTTGAAGTTCGCGCCTTCTTTCAACACCCAGTTCCAAATTTTCGGTTTATTTTTTAATTTAATTTTATATACTAACTATTTGAACAATTCTGTGATCAACAGATTGTGTAAAGAGGCAAATCAGTGTAGCACAAGTGTTAACTTTTTTGGTATTTCTTTAAATAAGTTTATAATTGAACTGCGTAATTTTATGTATGATGAGAACAATAATGTTAGCGCGGCTGATTAATTTTGTTTAAATTAGAATTATCGTATCATAGTACACTGTACGAATGGGCGCTGCCCGTATACTTTGAATAAATAAATAAATATAAATATTAATTATAAATTATAATACAATAATTTTAAAAACAATTATCTCAAATAGAATCAATTTTTTATTTATTTTAATATAAATGAATATTTATAATAATAATAATAATAATAGTAATATTCGTAAATAAATATTCATGATATTTTCAAATTTCGTTTCAATTCCGGTTCAATAATTATCTTATGTTCCACCGTTTCGAATTTTTCGCGAATTCAAAAATAGCTGCCTAAAAAAAAGAAAGAAAAATGTCTAATTTTCCCAATTTTACACAGAGAAATTTTTCTATTTTCTGTATATTTATAAAAATTATTTTTCAATTGAAATTAAATTTTTTTTCCCCCTTTTTATTCTAAATTAGGTCAATCAGGTCAATTTTCGTTTTACAATAATAGCAAAAGTGAGGTTATGTTACGGAAAAAAATCAAAAACATGAAAACAGTGTTTGCGTCGGCTTTAATAATTGTAAGTGTTTTTACGATAATTAGAGAAAATGATTTTTAACTATAAATAAACAAAAAATATTTTATTCTTCTCCCCCTATAGTTTAATGATATCATTGTCATTAAATAATTATAATTGTCATTCTTTTATTTAATAAGAAAAAAGTGTATATAAAATTCTGCGCGAAAAAATTCTTGTAATCTAACCTCAAAAAAAAAAAAAAAAAAATTCTTTCGTGCAAAATAATTATATAGAATTTTGTTTCTATAATGAAAAATGTGTTATAGATATGTTAAAATTTATTTATTTTTTTTTTGTTTTGTTAAATAGTTAATAGTGTCAAATGTAGTTATTGCAATTGAAGAAGATCTTCTTCATTCCGTGCAAGATGATGTTGCCGGGGATTCTTATAAATATTACAGTTTAATGTACGAAGGTGTTGTGAAAATACAATTAATTTCCGAGTAAGTGTTACTACAAAATTTAATAATATATTTAAAAAAATAAATAAATAAATAAAATGCTTTTCTATTTTGCTGTTTAATTTTTTTTAAATCTTCTTTTAAAAAATTATTTAATTTTAATTTATTTACTGTATTTAAATCTATTATTATTATTACTATTATTTTTTTATTAGAATAATAAAAAATTTATTTTCTCCATTTCGTACTTATATAAAAATTAAAAATTTTAAAAATTAAAATTAATTAATTTATTAATTAATTAAAATTTTTTAAAAATTTTTAAAAAATTTTTACAATTATTATTATTAAAAATATTAATTTTTGTAAACAAAGTTATATTAAAATATTTTAAATTGAATTTATAAAATAATTTAGTTTTCTAATTTTTTGTTAATTGTTCTAATTATTATTATTATTTTTTTTTTTATTATTATTATTATTTTTATTATTATTATTATTTTTATTATTATTATTATTAGTATTATTATTTTCCTATTTCTCAGTGTTATTATTTAATAATTAAATAGGTAAAAAAAAAAATGAAAAGAAATTTGGAAATTTTAATATTTTGAGAAAAAAAATTCCGTAAATTAATTTTCCAAAATTAATTTTTTTTCGATAAAAAATTTTTTAGAGAAAAATAACATTTTTTTTTTTTTTTGCAGAACTGGAGATGCAGATATTTATGTTTCGCAAATAACAGCGAAACCAACTTACGAATCAAATAATTATTGTTTACAATCGACAACTTGTGGCGAAGATATTATTTATATTCCACAAAGGTTCAAATTTACATTTATTTAATTATTCAAATTAATTGTATAATGAAATTAAATTCATATAATTATATTTAAAGTTAAAATTTTATTTTTTTTTCTACTTAATTTTTTTTTTCTTTTTAATTGAAAATAATTTTTTTATTTAAATAAAAATCATTTTTTTTGTTATAAAAAAAAAATTCTTGATTGAAAAAAAAACAATTATTTTATTAATTAAAAAATACTTAATTAAAAAAATATAATTTTTATTTGATAAAAAATTATTCTTTTTTAAAAGAGGAAGAAAAAAATTATTTTTATTTGATAAAAATTATTCTTTTCTAAAAGATGAAGAGAAAAAAAAAGGAATTTTTGTTGAAAAAAAAAAAATTATTCTTCTTTTAAAAGAGTAAAAAAAAAAGAATTCCAAATTTTTTAATAATTAAATTCGAATAAAATTATTTGATTATTAATTCAAAAAAAAAAAAAAATTTCAGTTTCAAGCGACCAGTCAGTATTGGTGTTTATGGACATCCATCACATGAAAATAGTCGTTTTACGCTTTCTGTTTTTCAAATTTTATTATCGGAAGGCGAAAATTTCAACGAGCAAAGTCCAACGGAAATTATTCGCAAAAAACGTCTCTCAAAAGTAAACAATTTTTTTTTTCTCCATGTTTTCTTCTATTTTTCATTTAATGTTAGTTAAAAAATTTATTGCTTTTAATTTTATTATTTTTGTATTAATTTGTATTAATTAAAAAAAAAAAGACAATTATAATTTCAGGCATTAAAATTATTATTAAGTATTTCTCTTTCAATTAAAAGAAAGCAAAAATTTTGCAAATTATAATTTTTTCTCTCTTCTTTTTTTTTTTGCAGAAAGAAACTCCTTCTGTGATTATCACATTTTTATGGACGTTGATTGATGTTTTGTTACAATTACTTTTCTGACATTGAGAAAAGAAAAGAAATAATAAAAAATTAATAATTTATAAATATATAAAAGAAGAAAAAGCAGTAAAAATGTTGGAATACGAAACGGAAATGTTTCTCGAAACACTTCATGAAGATGGACTCGTCATTGTTGCCAAGTAATAATTGCATAGAAAATATTTTTAAAAAAATAAAAAATTAAGTTTAATTAATTAAACAAGTTGTAAATTCAAATATTCATTACATGAACATTTTGCTTCCTCTTTACGATCAGCAAAAAAAAATTTGCTTCCTCGTGAAGAAAGCATTAACATTGAAATATATATACAAAAATAATATAATAATAATATAAACATTTGAGTACTTATAGATTAGAGTTAAATTTAAAGCATTAATGGAAGTAAAAAATCAAAAATTCACATTTTAGCTGAAATTTCTAAAAATCAATGAAAAATAATATATAATTCATAATTATTTACAATTATATCGAATCGTTTTAATTCAAGGAACACAATTATTTTATATTTTAACTTGAATTTAAATAAATAAACCATTTTGCAGCTGAAATGTGTATTTTCTATTTTTAACTTTCATTAATTTTTTCATTTTCCAGAAAAACATTCTATCCACAGTACAAGTAGTAGTACAAGTAAATAATTTAGTTGGACGGGTTTTTGCAATTTTGTTAGTAATACAAGAAAATATTTAGTCAGACATTCTTGATTTGACCTTCAAACGACCTTGAATGACCTTGAATGACCTTGAATGACCTTGACTTGACCTTCAAATGACCTTGAACGTCCTTGACTTGACCTTGACCTTGAGTCATGCAGTAGTGGTTTTAATAAATATATAGGCAGACATTCTAAAAGTTTGAAATTTTCTCAGTAGTATTACTCAGTAGTATTACTCAGCAGTAGTACAAATTTCTCAGCAGTAGTTCAATTTTCTCAGTAGCATTACTCAGCAGTAGTACAAATTTCTCAGTAGTAATTCTCAGCAGTAGTACAAATTTCCGAGTAGTATTTCTCAGCAGTAGTACAAATTTCTCAGTAGTATTACTCAGCAGTAGTACAAATTGCTCAGCAGTAGTTCAATTTTCTCAGTAGTGTTACTCAGCAGTAGTACAAATTTCAGTAGTACAAGTAAAAATTTATTTGGACGGGTTTGCAATTTTGTTAGTAATACAAGTAAATATTTAGTCAGACATTCTTGATTTGACCTTCAAACGACCTTGCATGACCTTGAATGACCTTGACTTGACCTTCAAATGACCTTGAATGACCTTGAATGACCTTGACTTGACCTTCAAATGACCTTGAACGACCTTGACTTGAGCTTGACCTTGAGTCATGCAGTAGTGGTTTTAATAAATATATAGGCAGACATTCTAAAAGTTTGAAATTTTCTCAGTAGTATTTCTCAGTAGTATTACTCAGCAGTAGTACAAATTTCTCAGCAGTAGTTCAATTTTCTCAGTAGTATTACTCAGCAGTAGTACAAATTTCTCAGTAGTAATTCTCAGCAGTAGTACAAATTTCTCAGGAGTAATTCTCAGCAGTAGCACCTAATTTCCCAGTAGTATTTCTCAGCAGTAGTACAAATTTACCAGTAGTAATTCTCAGCAGTAGCACCTAATTTCCCAGTAGTATTTCTCAGCAGTAGTACAAATTTCCCAGTAGTAATTCTCAGCAGTAGTACAAATTTCTCAGTAGTATTACTCAGCAGTAGTACAAATTTCTCAGCAGTAGTTCAATTTTCTCAGTAGTATTACTCAGCAGTAGTACAAATTTCTCAGTAGTATTACTCAGCAGTAGTACAAATTTCTCAGCAGTAGTTCAATTTTCTCAGTAGCATTACTCAGCAGTAGTACAAATTTCTCAGTAGTATTACTCAGCAGTAGTACAAATTTCTCAGCAGTAGTTCAATTTTCTCAGTAGCATTACTCAGCAGTAGTACAAATTTCTCAGTAGTAATTCTCAGCAGTAGTACAAATTTCCGAGTAGTATTTCTCAGCAGTAGTACAAATTTCTCAGTAGTATTACTCAGCAGTAGTACAAATTTCTCAGCAGTAGTTCAATTTTCTCAGTAGCATTACTCAGCAGTAGTACAAATTTCTCAGAAGTAATTCTCAGCAGTAGTACAAATTTCCCAGTAGTATTTCTCAGCAGTAGTAAAAATTTCTCAGTAGTAATTCTCAGCAGCAGTACAAATTTCCCAGTAGTATTTCTCAGCAGTAGTACAAATTTCTCAGTAGTATTACTCAGCAGTAGTACAAATTTCTCAGCAGTAGTTCAATTTTCTCAGTAGCATTACTCAGCAGTAGTACAAATTTCTCAGTAGTAATTCTCAGCAGTAGTACAAATTTCCGAGTAGTATTTCTCAGCAGTAGTACAAATTTCTCAGTAGTATTACTCAGCAGTAGTACAAATTTCTCAGCAGTAGTTCAATTTTCTCAGTAGCATTACTCAGCAGTAGTACAAATTTCTCAGTAGTATTACTCAGCAGTAGTACAAATTTCTCAGCAGTAGTTCAATTTTCTCAGTAGCATTACTCAGCAGTAGTACAAATTTCTCAGAAGTAATTCTCAGCAGTAGTACAAATTTCCCAGTAGTATTTCTCAGCAGTAGTACAAATTTCTCAGTAGTATTATTCAGCAGTAGTACAAATTTCTCAGCAGTAGTTCAATTTTCTCAGTAGTATTACTCAGCAGTAGTACAAATTTCTCAGTAGTATTATTCAGCAGTAGTACAAATTTCTCAGCAGTAGTTCAATTTTCTCAGTAGCATTACTCAGCAGTAGTACAAATTTCTCAGGAGTAATTCTCAGCAGTAGCACCTAATTTCCCAGTAGTATTTCTCAGCAGTAGTACAAATTTCCCAGTAGTAATTCTCAGCAGTAGTACAAATTTCTCAGCAGTAGTTCAATTTTCTCAGTAGTATTACTCAGCAGTAGTACAAATTTCTCAGTAGTAATTCTCAGCAGCAGTTCAATTTTCTCAGTAGCATTACTCAGCAGTAGTACAAATTTCTCAGTAGTATTACTCAGCAGTAGTACAAATTTCTCAGCAGTAGTTCTCAGCAGTAGTACAAATTTCCGAGTAGTATTTCTCAGCAGTAGTACAAATTTCTCAGTAGTATTACTCAGCAGTAGTACAAATTGCTCAGCAGTAGTTCAATTTTCTCAGTAGTGTTACTCAGCAGTAGTACAAATTTCAGTAGTACAAGTAAAAATTTATTTGGACGGGTTTGCAATTTTGTTAGTAATACAAGTAAATATTTAGTCAGACATTCTTGATTTGACCTTCAAACGACCTTGCATGACCTTGAATGACCTTGACTTGACCTTCAAATGACCTTGAATGACCTTGAATGACCTTGACTTGACCTTCAAATGACCTTGAACGACCTTGACTTGAGCTTGACCTTGAGTCATGCAGTAGTGGTTTTAATAAATATATAGGCAGACATTCTAAAAGTTTGAAATTTTCTCAGTAGTATTACTCAGTAGTATTACTCAGCAGTAGTACAAATTTCTCAGCAGTAGTTCAATTTTCTCAGTAGCATTACTCAGCAGTAGTACAAATTTCTCAGTAGTAATTCTCAGCAGTAGTACAAATTTCCGAGTAGTATTTCTCAGCAGTAGTACAAATTTCTCAGCAGTAGTTCAATTTTCTCAGTAGTGTTACTCAGCAGTAGTACAAATTTCAGTAGTACAAGTAAAAATTTATTTGGACGGGTTTGCAATTTTGTTAGTAATACAAGTAAATATTTAGTCAGACATTCTTGATTTGACCTTCAAACGACCTTGCATGACCTTGAATGACCTTGACTTGACCTTCAAATGACCTTGAATGACCTTGACTTGACCTTCAAATGACCTTGAACGACCTTGACTTGAGCTTGACCTTGAGTCATGCAGTAGTGGTTTTAATAAATATATAGGCAGACATTCTAAAAGTTTGAAATTTTCTCAGTAGTATTACTCAGTAGTATTACTCAGCAGTAGTACAAATTTCTCAGCAGTAGTTCAATTTTCTCAGTAGTATTACTCAGCAGTAGTACAAATTTCTCAGTAGTAATTCTCAGCAGTAGTACAAATTTCTCAGGAGTAATTCTCAGCAGTAGCACCTAATTTCCCAGTAGTATTTCTCAGCAGTAGTACAAATTTCCCAGTAGTAATTCTCAGCAGTAGTACAAATTTCTCAGTAGTATTACTCAGCAGTAGTACAAATTTCTCAGCAGTAGTTCAATTTTCTCAGTAGTATTACTCAGCAGTAGTACAAATTTCTCAGTAGTATTACTCAGCAGTAGTACAAATTTCTCAGCAGTAGTTCAATTTTCTCAGTAGCATTACTCAGCAGTAGTACAAATTTCTCAGTAGTATTACTCAGCAGTAGTACAAATTTCTCAGCAGTAGTTCAATTTTCTCAGTAGTATTACTCAGCAGTAGTACAAATTTCTCAGTAGTATTACTCAGCAGTAGTACAAATTTCTCAGCAGTAGTTCAATTTTCTCAGTAGCATTACTCAGCAGTAGCACAAATTTCTCAGTAGTATTACTCAGCAGTAGTACAAATTTCTCAGCAGTAGTTCAATTTTCTCAGTAGCATTACTCAGCAGTAGTACAAATTTCTCAGAAGTAATTCTCAGCAGTAGTACAAATTTCCCAGTAGTATTTCTCAGCAGTAGTAAAAATTTCTCAGTAGTAATTCTCAGCAGCAGTACAAATTTCCCAGTAGTATTTCTCAGCAGTAGTACAAATTTCTCAGTAGTATTACTCAGCAGTAGTACAAATTTCTCAGCAGTAGTTCAATTTTCTCAGTAGCATTACTCAGCAGTAGTACAAATTTCTCAGTAGTAATTCTCAGCAGTAGTACAAATTTCCGAGTAGTATTTCTCAGCAGTAGTACAAATTTCTCAGTAGTATTACTCAGCAGTAGTACAAATTTCTCAGCAGTAGTTCAATTTTCTCAGTAGCATTACTCAGCAGTAGTACAAATTTCTCAGTAGTATTACTCAGCAGTAGTACAAATTTCTCAGCAGTAGTTCAATTTTCTCAGTAGCATTACTCAGCAGTAGTACAAATTTCTCAGAAGTAATTCTCAGCAGTAGTACAAATTTCCCAGTAGTATTTCTCAGCAGTAGTACAAATTTCTCAGTAGTATTATTCAGCAGTAGTACAAATTTCTCAGCAGTAGTTCAATTTTCTCAGTAGTATTACTCAGCAGTAGTACAAATTTCTCAGTAGTATTATTCAGCAGTAGTACAAATTTCTCAGCAGTAGTTCAATTTTCTCAGTAGCATTACTCAGCAGTAGTACAAATTTCTCAGGAGTAATTCTCAGCAGTAGCACCTAATTTCCCAGTAGTATTTCTCAGCAGTAGTACAAATTTCCCAGTAGTAATTCTCAGCAGTAGTACAAATTTCTCAGCAGTAGTTCAATTTTCTCAGTAGTATTACTCAGCAGTAGTACAAATTTCTCAGTAGTAATTCTCAGCAGCAGTTCAATTTTCTCAGTAGCATTACTCAGCAGTAGTACAAATTTCTCAGTAGTATTACTCAGCAGTAGTACAAATTTCTCAGCAGTAGTTCTCAGCAGTAGTACAAATTTCCGAGTAGTATTTCTCAGCAGTAGTACAAATTTCTCAGTAGTATTACTCAGCAGTAGTACAAATTGCTCAGCAGTAGTTCAATTTTCTCAGTAGTGTTACTCAGCAGTAGTACAAATTTCAGTAGTACAAGTAAAAATTTATTTGGACGGGTTTGCAATTTTGTTAGTAATACAAGTAAATATTTAGTCAGACATTCTTGATTTGACCTTCAAACGACCTTGCATGACCTTGAATGACCTTGACTTGACCTTCAAATGACCTTGAATGACCTTGAATGACCTTGACTTGACCTTCAAATGACCTTGAACGACCTTGACTTGAGCTTGACCTTGAGTCATGCAGTAGTGGTTTTAATAAATATATAGGCAGACATTCTAAAAGTTTGAAATTTTCTCAGTAGTATTACTCAGTAGTATTACTCAGCAGTAGTACAAATTTCTCAGCAGTAGTTCAATTTTCTCAGTAGCATTACTCAGCAGTAGTACAAATTTCTCAGTAGTAATTCTCAGCAGTAGTACAAATTTCCGAGTAGTATTTCTCAGCAGTAGTACAAATTTCTCAGCAGTAGTTCAATTTTCTCAGTAGTGTTACTCAGCAGTAGTACAAATTTCAGTAGTACAAGTAAAAATTTATTTGGACGGGTTTGCAATTTTGTTAGTAATACAAGTAAATATTTAGTCAGACATTCTTGATTTGACCTTCAAACGACCTTGCATGACCTTGAATGACCTTGACTTGACCTTCAAATGACCTTGAATGACCTTGACTTGACCTTCAAATGACCTTGAACGACCTTGACTTGAGCTTGACCTTGAGTCATGCAGTAGTGGTTTTAATAAATATATAGGCAGACATTCTAAAAGTTTGAAATTTTCTCAGTAGTATTACTCAGTAGTATTACTCAGCAGTAGTACAAATTTCTCAGCAGTAGTTCAATTTTCTCAGTAGTATTACTCAGCAGTAGTACAAATTTCTCAGGAGTAATTCTCAGCAGTAGCACCTAATTTCCCAGTAGTATTTCTCAGCAGTAGTACAAATTTCCCAGTAGTAATTCTCAGCAGTAGTACAAATTTCTCAGTAGTATTACTCAGCAGTAGTACAAATTTCTCAGCAGTAGTTCAATTTTCTCAGTAGCATTACTCAGCAGTAGTACAAATTTCTCAGTAGTAATTCTCAGCAGTAGTACAAATTTCCGAGTAGTATTTCTCAGCAGTAGTACAAATTTCTCAGTAGTATTACTCAGCAGTAGTACAAATTGCTCAGCAGTAGTTCAATTTTCTCAGTAGTGTTACTCAGCAGTAGTACAAATTTCAGTAGTACAAGTAAAAATTTATTTGGACGGGTTTGCAATTTTGTTAGTAATACAAGTAAATATTTAGTCAGACATTCTTGATTTGACCTTCAAACGACCTTGCATGACCTTGAATGACCTTGACTTGACCTTCAAATGACCTTGAATGACCTTGAATGACCTTGACTTGACCTTCAAATGACCTTGAACGACCTTGACTTGAGCTTGACCTTGAGTCATGCAGTAGTGGTTTTAATAAATATATAGGCAGACATTCTAAAAGTTTGAAATTTTCTCAGTAGTATTTCTCAGTAGTATTACTCAGCAGTAGTACAAATTTCTCAGCAGTAGTACAAATTTCTCAGTAGTATTACTCAGCAGTAGTACAAATTTCTCAGCAGTAGTTCAATTTTCTCAGTAGCATTACTCAGCAGTAGTACAAATTTCTCAGTAGTAATTCTCAGCAGTAGTACAAATTTCCGAGTAGTATTTCTCAGCAGTAGTACAAATTTCTCAGCAGTAGTTCAATTTTCTCAGTAGTGTTACTCAGCAGTAGTACAAATTTCAGTAGTACAAGTAAAAATTTATTTGGACGGGTTTGCAATTTTGTTAGTAATACAAGTAAATATTTAGTCAGACATTCTTGATTTGACCTTCAAACGACCTTGCATGACCTTGAATGACCTTGACTTGACCTTCAAATGACCTTGAATGACCTTGAATGACCTTGACTTGACCTTCAAATGACCTTGAACGACCTTGACTTGAGCTTGACCTTGAGTCATGCAGTAGTGGTTTTAATAAATATATAGGCAGACATTCTAAAAGTTTGAAATTTTCTCAGTAGTATTTCTCAGTAGTATTACTCAGCAGTAGTACAAATTTCTCAGCAGTAGTACAAATTTCTCAGTAGTATTACTCAGCAGTAGTACAAATTTCTCAGCAGTAGTTCAATTTTCTCAGTAGCATTACTCAGCAGTAGTACAAATTTCTCAGTAGTAATTCTCAGCAGTAGTACAAATTTCCGAGTAGTATTTCTCAGCAGTAGTACAAATTTCTCAGCAGTAGTTCAATTTTCTCAGTAGTGTTACTCAGCAGTAGTACAAATTTCAGTAGTACAAGTAAAAATTTATTTGGACGGGTTTGCAATTTTGTTAGTAATACAAGTAAATATTTAGTCAGACATTCTTGATTTGACCTTCAAACGACCTTGCATGACCTTGAATGACCTTGACTTGACCTTCAAATGACCTTGACTTGACCTTCAAATGACCTTGAACGACCTTGACTTGAGCTTGACCTTGAGTCATGCAGTAGTGGTTTTAATAAATATATAGGCAGACATTCTAAAAGTTTGAAATTTTCTCAGTAGTATTACTCAGCAGTAGTACAAATTTCAGTAGTACAAGTAAAAATTTATTTGGACGGGTTTGCAATTTTGTTAGTAATACAAGTAAATATTTAGTCAGACATTCATGATTTGACCTTCAAACGACCTTGAATGACCTTGAATGAGGAAGCAAAAACAAAAATTAAAAAATGTTTTTTTCTTTTTTAGCGAAAAAAATAAAAATATTGAATATTACATTTTTTTTTTTAATTTAATTTTTACGAATTTAAAAAAAAAATTTGCTTTCTTTTTTAGGGGACTCTCATTGGATACAGTTTTTGCAAATATAATACGCGCCTATTCTGATCCAAATTTTTTAGTATTAGTCCTAGGAACAACGGATCAGGAGGAAATTTATTTTCTCGAGAAATTACAAAGTTTTAATGTTCAACAAATGCCGCGCGTTATAACGTCACAATGTCTTTCTGAGGAAAGGTTTGTAGAAAAAAAAAATTTTTTTCGATTTGTTTTCCTCTTCTCATAAAAATAATAATTTTATTATTATTATAAATTATTTAATTATGTAAATACATAAAATAATCTTTTCTTTTTTTGGGTTTTGTTCCTACAGAGAGAGAATTTATTTAGAGGGTGGTGTTTTATTTATATCGGGACGAATTTTAGTTGTGGATTTATTAAAAAAACGTGTCCCACTTCATTTAGTGTCAGGAATTTTAGTTTATCGAGCGCACAATATTATAAATTCATATCAAGAGGCATTTGCCCTTCGTCTCTATCGTCAAGTTAATAAGGTATTGCTTTTTTTTTACTAATTTCCTAATGAATTAATTAAAAAAAAAATTGTGTATTTTTTAGTACAAATAAATAAAATAATTAGAAATTAAAAATAAAATTTTGTTTTTCAGACTGGATTCATAAAAGCATTCACCAGTTCGGCCTTATCGTTCACAGTTGGATTTTCTCAAGTTGAACGTGTAATGAGAACTTTATTTGTTACAAAATTATATCTTTGGCCTCGATTTCATTCGACGGTGAAAAAAAGTTTATCCAAACGCGAGGTAATTTTTTTTTTTTTTTGAAAAAAATTCTTTTTTCTAAAAGCAACAAAAAAGAAAAGAATTCAAATATTCGAAAAAATTGTTTTATATTCAAATTCATTTTTTGTTTTTTTGCAGCCGGAAGTCGTGGAATTACATGTTTCGCTCACTCCAAAAATGTTGAGTATTCAAACGGCTCTACTTGACATTATGAATTTTATTGTCAAGGAATTGAAGAAAAATAATAAATTTGTAAGTATTTTCAATTAATTATTACAAAAACAGGAAATTTAATTTACATTATACTAGAAGTTTAAAAAAAAGCAAACAAACAAAAAAATTATTTACAAAAAAAGAAGAAGTGAAATATTTATAATTTTGCTTACAGTTAGAATTAGATGAATTAACAGTTGAAAATGCAGTTGCAAAAAAATTTCACAAATTTTTACAACAACAATTGGATCCAATTTGGCATCAATTGAGTCAAAAGACAAAAATTCTTATTGCCGATTTGAAAACTCTTCGATCGTTGCTCATGTAAGTAATAGAAAAGAAAAATATTACTTTTTCTAAATTTATTCATTATTATTTATTTATATTTCTGGATTTACAAAAAATATTTTTACTAAAATTATAAACTAAAAACCAAAAAAAAAGAAACTTAAAAAAAACATGATGTCTATAACGGTCAGAGAAAAGTCAGTGAAATATTTGGTTTTTAAATATAAATAAAAATTATTTGAATTTAATTTTATCGGTTTCAACTTCAAATAAAGTAAATTATTTCATTAATACGAATAATTTATTATTTAAATTATCCACATTTAATTTATAATAATTTTTCACGGCGTCGAATATTAAATTATCGAATTTCTATTTTTGAAAATTGTATAAAGTGGAATTTATATTATGCAAAATTTTCAATTTACATTTAACAAAAATTCGATTTAATTTCTATTTAGCACAACTCTTATAAAGAATTTTTTCTAATACTTTTTTTGAATATTTCATTATTTATTTGATTCATATACATATATTATGAAATTAGTGGATAATAGACAGGTAAATAATTTAATTGTATCAAAATAAATTTTATTTGATCGAAATAAATATTTTTTAGTGTAATTTAGGTCAATGAAAAGTCAGAGAATTTTTTTTCTAGCATTTCTTTCCCTGGAAAAAATAAATAGTAAAAATTAGTCTAAGATAAAATAATAAAATAATTTTTTTTGAAAATTATAGACTAAAAACAAAAATTTTCATTTCTAATTTAACAAAAAATTTATTTATTTATTTTATTTATTTTTTTACGTACTTTTTTATGTACTTTTTATTTACTTCTTTGTTTATTTATTTATTTATTTATTTATTTATTTATTTATTATAGGTGTTTAACGCACGAGGATTCGATTTCATTTTATGCAATGCTTAATAATTTACGAACAATGGATTACGCTATTAAAAGTAGCGGTTGGATGGTTTTGGATATTGTCGAAAGTATGTTTAAAGCAGCAAAAGCCCGTGTTTACAATGAAAACAACAATGGTAATTAAATTCTTCTTTTTTCAATATACGAGAGTAAAAAATGTTATAATAATAATATAATAATTTAAATACAGATTTTTCATAAAATTATTAAATATTCATTTACTATTAATTAATTATTAATAAATTTATCAGTTATTTTATTAATTAAAATTATTTTATTTTGAAAATATTCTGAAATAATGCAACATTTTTCTTCTTTACTTTACTTTTTTTTTTTTTTTTTTGAAAGAATTGAAGCCAGAATTAAATCCAAAATGGGAGGCACTATCGGAAATAATAACGGAAATTCATCGTAATGATGGAAAAAATCGTAAAACCAATGATGAACCGCCAAAAATTTTGATTTTAACACAAGATTTTTCAATGTGTACACAAGTGAAAAATTTCTTAACACTCGGTGGCAATGATTATTTACATCGTTTAGCGGGAAGAAAATTGAAAAATAACAAAAATTTATCAATGAAAAAAACAGAAATTGGGTAAAAGATTTATTTTACAATTTTTTTGTTCTTTTATTTAAAAAAAAAATAAATAAATAAATAATAATAATTTTTTTCCATTAATTTTTCAAGACCAGAAATAAAGAAAAAACGATTGGAAAAAATAGAGGAAGGAGATAATAATGATGTTAATAATTTTGATAATGAGGAATTATTTAAAGAAGAAAACGAAGATGAACAATTGGAAAGTTATGTTTTAACATTGTCACAAAACATAAACGATGAAACAAATTCGGAGAAATTAATTTATCAATCGCAATTTGAAAATTGTTCGCAGGTAAAATTTTCGTTACCGAAAAAAAAGAAAGGATTTTATTATTATTCTTTTTATTTATTATTTCGTAATTTCCATTATTTATTTATTTGCAAGAAACATTTTTTTTTTTTTTTAATTTATTTTCTATTTTTAATTCTTTTTAGATCGCCGAAATGGATTTAACGACAATTACAACGGAAGCTCCAATTGTTGTTGTACAATCGTTAAAAAAAGGCGGCGATTCAATGGCATTGAAAAAAATTTTAAATGAAATTATGCCAAGTTTTGTGGTTTTATATACAGCTGATATTTCCACTGTTCGACAACTTGAGGTAAATGGAAGCAAAAAAAAAAAGAAAATATTTTTACTATTAAGAAACGAAAAACAAATTGTTTTATTTTTTTTTTTTTGCTTATTAAAACAGATTTATCAAAATAGAAATGTTTCATTACATTTGACGGTGTATTTTTTAATTTACGGTGGATCCGTCGAAGAACAAGCTTATCTCACAT
Source organism: Leptopilina boulardi (assembly GCF_019393585.1). Lineage (NCBI taxonomy): Eukaryota > Metazoa > Arthropoda > Insecta > Hymenoptera > Figitidae > Leptopilina > Leptopilina boulardi. The sequence goes on along the minus strand of NW_026138000.1, from coordinate 1,128,029 downwards.
CATTGAGAAGAGAGAAGGATGCTTTTGAAAAATTAATCAAATCCAAAACTGTAAGTTAACAAATTTAATTTGTTGTGATTTTATAAATTTAACTAGCAAAATTAAAAGCGCGCCAAATTGAGTATTTAATTGTTTGTTATAAAGAAATTAATAATTATCAATAATAATTTAATTTATTAGAATATTATTTCATATTAAATGATAATAACGAAAATTATATATGTTTACAAGCCTCGGATTATACGACTTTTTCCGACTTTTTTTTCAAAAATACGACTTTTATCGACTTATTTTAATAAAATACGACATTTTTTTTACATTTGAAAGGAAAATGTAAATAAAATACATTTTTTTTAGTATAAAATTTATATCTTCTTCAGATCTTCTTCAATTCAATTATTTAACAAATTTTCAACTAAAATGATTCTTCACTAAATTAATTATTTTTAATAATTTTAATGAAATACATCACAAATTCAATTATATCAAAATTATTTTTCAATTAAAATTTTTATGAATTTTAACAATTGTTTATAATTTAAAACAAAAAAAATAATCACAATAAAATTGAATTATTTTTTAAAAATTTCAATTCAAAATAAACTAAAATTCAGTTTATTATCCGAAATTTTAATTCAAAATCAATTAAAAATCCAATAATTATCAAAAATTTTCAATTTAAAATTTAATTATTTACCAAGTTTTCAATTTAAAATGAAATAAAATTCAATTATTTTCTAAAATTTCTATTCAAAATCAATTAAAATTCAAAATTTTCAATTCAAAATCCACTAAAATTCAATTTTTTTTTAAATTTCAATTCAAAATCAATTAAAATTCAATTATTTTCAAAAATTTCAACTAAAATTCAATTATTATCAAAATTTTCAATTCAAAATCAACTAAATTTAAATTAGTTTCTAAAATTTAAATGCAAAATCAATTAAAATTCAATTATTTTCCAAAATTTCATTTAAAATACAATTATTTAAAAAATTTTCAATTTAAAAGATTCCGAATTTTAGTTATTTCCAAAATTTTGCATTTAAAATTTTTTGTACATTAATAATTTTAATTATAACTCTCCTAAAATTTAATTATTTTCTAAAATTTTAACTGTAAATTTAATTATTTTCCAAAATTTCAATTCTAAATCAAGTAAAATTCAATTTTTTCAAAATTTTTAATTCAAAATCAATTAAAATTCAATTATTTTCAAAATTTTCAATTCAAAATCAATTAAAATTAAATTAGATTCCATAATTTCAATGCAAAATCAATTAAAATTTAATTATTTTCCAAAATTTTAATTCAAAATCAACTAAAATTCAATTATTTTAAAAATTTTAATTCAAAAAACAAGTAAAATTAATTTTTTTAATATTTTTAATTCAAAATCAACTAAAATTCAATTATTTTCTAAAATTTCTATTCAAAATAAATTGTCCAAATTTTCAATAAAAAATGAACTTAAATTAAATTATTATCCAATATTTCAATTAAAATTCAATTATTTCCCAAAATTTCAATTGAAAATCAACTAAAATTCAATTATTTTTCAAAAATTTCAATTCAAAATAAACTAAAATTCAGTTTATTATCCGAAATTTTAATTCAAAATCAATTAAAAATCCAATAATTATCCAAAATTTTCAATTTAAAATTTAATTATTTACCAAGTTTTCAATTTAAAATGAAATAAAATTCAATTATTTTCTAAAATTTTTATTCAATATAAATTGTCCAAATTTTCAATAAAAAATGAACTTAAATTAAATTATTATCCAAAATTTCAATTAAAATTCAATTATTTCCCAAAATTTCAATTGAAAATCAACTAAAATTCAATTATTTTTCAAAAATTTCTATTCAAAATCAATTAAAATTCAATTATTTTGAAAATTTTTTATTGAAATTCAATTATTTTCTAAAATTTCTATTCAAAATTAATTATTTAAATTTTCAATCAAAAATCAACTAAAATTAAATTATTATCCAAAATTTCGATTAAAATTCAATTATTTCACAAAAAATTTCAATTTAAAATCAAATAAAATTTCATTATTCTCAATTCAATTATTTTCCAAAATTTTCATATAAAAATCACAAAAATTTAATTATTTTCAATTATTCAATTATTTTAAATTGAAAATATTTACTTTGTAAAATTAATCCAAAAATAACAATAATAAAAATTACTGTCTTGAAATAGAAAAAAATACATTAATTCGATATAATTAATTCAAAAAAGAAATTGAAGTTAAAGTTTTTTAGAAATAATTGAGTTTAGAAAGAGCAATAATTAACATTTTTTGAACTAATTGAATTTTACGAAATTTTTAATTAAAATTTTCCTACATTTTTTTCAGTGATTTTGATTTTTTAAATTAATTGAACTTCAAGTCACTTTTAATTTATAATCTTTGATGATTTCACTAACAAATTTATTATAAATTGCGGAGAAAAATACAATAAATTGAAAACTTTTTAAGCGAAAAACAGTTTATGATAGTTAAATTTGCCGAAGAATAAATTAAAAATATTTGAATTTCAGGTGAGTTATAATTGGAATTATTAAATTTCAAAAAATTTGAGATGGGAAATTTAAGAAATAATTAAATTTTAGAAGCTTTTTAATTGAAATTTTTGAAAATAATTGAATTTTAGTTGATTTTTGATTTAAAATTTTTTAAATAATTGAATTTCAAATGGAATTTTGGAAAATAATTGAATTTTTGCCTATTTTTTATTGAAATTTTTTTAAAAAATAATTTTTTCACAAATTATAATTAAAATATTGAAAAAAATTGAATCTTTCAGCTTTTATTGAATTTTACAGAAAATAATGGTATTTTTAAAAGAAAATAAAATATATTCTTTAGAAATAATAAAATTTATGAAAAATTCTAATAAATTTTTTTGGTGAAATCATCAAAAAATTTAATTAAAAAACACTTAAAGTTTCAATTAATTTCAAAAATCTCAATTTTAAATCTTTGAAAATTCAATTAAATTTAAAAAATATTTTCCCAAAAATTGTTTGATAAATTATTTTTAGTTCTGTAAAATTTAATAATTGTTTGAAAATTAACAATATCTTTTCAAAATTTAATTATTTCTAAAAATTTCAACTTTAACCCTTCGAAAAGGATTATTATTATTAAAAAAAAATAATTTTTATTTAAAAATCTATAAAATATTTTTGTTAAATTAAAAAACAAATCCACTTTTTTTTTGGAATATAAATCGACTAAAACGACTTTTTTTGTGTCTTCAAGTTGATTCGAGGCCTGTGTTTTTATAATTAATATTTAATAGGTATTCGTTGGCCACCCTGGTACCTTAAAAATTAATTTTTAAAAATTAATTTTTTTCAAATTACTATCTTGTACAAAATTTCCTGGCGCATCTTTTTTCTCATCATTAATTTTTTGTACAATTTTTGAATGAATATACAAGTTTTAAAAAAATTTCGTTAGTAAACGTTGTGTACTTCAGCTTTGTGAATTGAATTTTCGAATTTGGAATTTTAAAGAAACTTATTCCGAAATTTGGAAACACAATTATACAACTTTGGCAAAAATGAGAAAAAGAATTGTCAAAATTTGACACGTCATAAGATTACTATTAAAAAAAAACACGTGAAATCAGAAAAGGCCAACTTCAAGTTAGGACAGAAGGACAGACCAAGGATTTTATTATTATATAATTTTTCTTTTCTTATTTACGAAAATAGGAGAGAAAATTTGCCCCTTTTTTTCAAATGCATTTATTTTAAATTTCTTAAATTGCTTTTTTAAATTAATTCCAAATTTTTGGAAAAATTGGAAAATTAAAAATTTTTTGTTTTCAAATTGAAAAGAAAAAGAAAAAAATAGTTTTTGTTTAAATTAATTCCAAATTTTGGAAAATTTTAGTTTTCTTTTTTTTGCAGATTGAAAAGAAAAAATTTGTAATTGAAAAAAAATTAGTTTTTCTTTGTTATCAGAAATGAGGGGAAAAAAAATTTGATTTCCTTTTTTTTTTTGTATTTTCGCAGACAATGGTCGTTCCTGTGGAACAAGATGGAAAATCGGAAGATTGTTCTGCGTTTCCATCAACATCGACGGATGAATCAATAAATACAAGACAAGGTGGAATTGAAAGTGAAAAAACAATTTCAAAAGTCATTGTTGACATGAGAGAATTTCGAAGTGAATTGCCGGCAATTTTACATAAACGAGGAATTGAAATTGAACCAGTAACAATTGTCGTAAGAATAATAATTATTCATTTAATTATTTAAAAATAATTTTTTTTTTATTTTAATGATTAAAATTTTTTATTGTAATTTAATAATTTTTATAATTATTAATTTTTTTTACAAATTATTTATCACTAAATAAATTAATTTTTGTATTAATTTTTTACAAATTATTTATCACTAAATAAATTAATTTTTGTATTAATTTTTTACAAATTATTTATCACTAAATAAATTAATTTTTGTAATAATTTTTTACAAATTATTTATCACTAAATAAATTGTGTAATAATTAATAAAAATTTAAATTTCATTTACAGATTGGTGATTATATTTTAACACCGGAAATTTGTGTTGAACGTAAAAGTATATCTGATTTAATTGGATCATTAAATTCCGGAAGATTGTACAATCAGGCAATTGCAATGACACGATATTATGCGAAACCAATGCTTTTAATTGAATTCGATCCAAATAAACCATTTTGTTTTCAGGTTTGTTAAAAAAAAATTTCCTGTTACACTTTTAATTTGTAATTATAATTTTTTTTTTTTGAAACAAAATATTTACAATTAATTTTTTTCTCATTTTACAGGGCAATTATTATGTCAGTAAAGATATGAAGAGCTCGGAAATTACAGCAAAATTACAATTATTGACAATTCATTTTCCAAAATTGAGATTAGTTTGGTCACCAAGTCCAAATGCAACTGCACAACTTTTTGAAGAACTCAAGGTTTTGTTTGTTTCTTTTTTTAAATTTCAATTTATTTTATATTCTTTTTTAAATATTCAATTTATTTTTATTTCTTTTTTAAATATTCAATTTTTAATTTTATTTCTTTTTTAAATATTCAATTTTTAATTTTATTTCTTTTTTAAATATTCAATTTTTAATTTTATTTCTTTTTTAAATATTCAATTTATTTATTTTCAATTTTATTTAGTTTAGAAAATAAATTTTTTTTTAATTTATTAAATTTTCTGTTTTTTTTTGGTCCAGAAAGGTAAAGATGAACCGGATGCTGTGAGAGCGGCACAAATTGGAATTGATTCTGAAGGCGACGAAAGAGTAATGACGGAAAAATATAATTGTAATATTCAAGATTTTGTCGCCAAATTACCGGGAGTTAATACAAAAAATTTGCGTGTCATTTTAAATAAAGGACATTCCTTGGATCATCTCGTTCAACTGAATTTGGTAGGAAATTTAAAACAATTTTTGTTTTTTTCACTAAATTTTATTTTTTAAAATTTTTCTTTTTTAATTTTCCAAATTTTTACACAAAAAAAAATTAAAAACTCATTTACCTTTTTATTTCTCCTATATAGGATGAATTAGTAGAATTATTGGGAAATAAAAATGACGCACAATTACTTTATCGTGCGTTACATGAAAAATTCAAACCCGAAACACAATCATCAACAAGCGCTGGACTTAAAAAACTTTCAAAAGTCAAAAATCGAGGTCTATTCTTTAAAAGTAAGTAAAAATTGATAATTACAAATATTCGATCTCATTGGAAATTTTTTTTTGCCTAAAATGTAAAAAAAAGAATTCTTTATTTAATTTTAATTTATTTCTCAAAAAAAAAAGAAAAAAAAAAATACTAATTAGTCGTTTGAATAAAAATTGTTAAGTACAAAAAATTTCTTTCATTTATTTAAAGAAAACAAATTTTTTTAAAAATTAAACATTTAATTTTTTTCTACTTTAAATTCTACTTAAAATAAAAATTTTTTATTTGGTACAAAAAAAAAAATTTAACGCAAATTGTGGATTTTTTTTTCTCTAATATTTTAAGTAGAAAAAAAAAATTATTAAAGTTCCCAATTTTTTTTTTTTCCACTAAATATTAAATTTCTTTATTAAATAATTTTCCATTTTTTTTTATTTGTACATTAAAACAAAAATTAAAGCATTTTTCTAATTTCTTTTTTCGAATCCATTGAAAAAAAAAGAAAATTGTTTTTTTATTTTATAAATAAAATTATGAATTTTATAAAATTCTGAAAATTCGTTTCCTATTTTTGTATTTTTTTTTTCAAATTACTTTATTTATAAAAAAAAAATTACCATAAAATATTATTGACAAATTTCCGAAGACGAATCTTCATCTTCATTGCAATTCGAATCCAAATTGTATAAAAACGAATCGTTCTCGTACATTGGAAAATAAAATCTGAAATTAAAGTTTAAAAAAAAATTAATTTTTTATTAAATTAGAAAAAGTAAAAAAACAAAAAACTTACTCAGGTTGATCCCAAATTTCTTTTGCTGGTAATTTAAAATGATTTTCCTTAATTAAATGTTCATTAAGCTGTTGATAATGACAATCGCAAAATAAACATTTTTTCACATGCATTTGTTTACGTGCATAATTGACAATTTTTACTTTTTGATAAAAATTACAATTACTCGTTATTAATTCAAAATTAAAATCATGTTCCACTTTCATGTGATTTAAAATATTTTTAAAATCATTTTTCATATAATCACAAAATAAACAATTAATATCGACATTCTCACTATTCCAATCGGACCAATTTTCCTCATCATTGTCACTGCTAAATCCACTTGGTTCTTCCGTTTCTTCAATTTGTGACTAAAAAAAAAAAAAAAAAATTTTTGTAACATTTTATTTTATTTATTTATTGATAAATATTTAATAATTTTCATTAAAAGAAAAGAAAGGAAAGAAAATAAATTCTCACCTGTTTTTGCCTCCAAGTGGAACGTGGCTCCAAATAATTATTAATATAAAATTTATCGTACGATTTATTGCCGGGATTTATTCGTTTGTGTAATTTTTTTCTCATGTGCTCCTTGAGAACAGCGCGATCTTTAAATTGTTTTTCACAATAAATGCAAATTAAACTGGAAAAGGGAGAAAATATATATATATTAAATTAAAATTAATTATATTTAATAAAACTCCTATAATTTTGAATATTCTAATTATAATATTTATTTATTTATTTATTTATTAATATTATTAATATTAATATTAATAATATAATAATTAAATAATTAATATTAATATTTTATTCTTAGATTTTATATAATAATAATAATAATTTTTTATTATAAATTAAAAATTTTTTAAATAATAAAATTAAAACATAAAATACCTTTCGATTTTATTTTGTATTTTATCTAAAAGTTCATCGATTAAAACTAAATTCTCCATTTTTCCAAGTTGAATATTATGTTTTTCAGACAAATGTTTAACATATAAATGACGTGATTCAGTAAATTCTGTACGACAAAACATGCAGCCTCTTTGAAAATTTTTATCAATTTTTTCACGCAATTGTTCACCTAAAATCCATTCCTTTAAAAAAAAAAAAAAAAAAATTACAAATAAAACATAAATTTTTTTTTCTTATTGAAATTAAAAAATATTTTTTTACATATATGTTTAAAAAATTAATTGATAAATTAATTTATTCCTGTTAAATTGTTAAATAAATATTTTTTAAAAAAAAATGGAGAAAATTAATTAACTATAAATATATTAGAAAATAAAAAAAAACAGGGTGTCTAATAACTGTTAGGAAAAAAAATTCCACTAAAAAATTCACAGACGTAAATTACACTAAAAAAAAATTTTTATTTTGATCAAATAAAATTTATTTTGATACAATTAAATTATTTATCTATTCGACGTGGTAAAAAATTTTATAAGTTAAATGTTGTGGTATTAGCATTAAATAATAAATTTTTAATCCAAAATCAACTAAAAAAACAATTATTATCAAAATTTTCAATCTAAAATCAACAAAAATTCAATTATTTTCCAAAATGTCAATTGAAATTCAATTATTTTCAAAATTTTCAATTCAAAATCAACTAAAATTCAATTCAATTATTTTCAAAATTTTCAATACAAAATCAACCAAAATTCAATTATTTTCCAAAATTTCAATTGAAATTCAATTATTTCCAAAAATTTTAATCCAAAATCAACTAAAATTCAATTATTTTCAAAAATTTCAATTCACAATAAACTAAAATTCAATTATTTTCAAAATTTTCAATCCTAAATCAACTAAAATTCAATTCAATTATTTTCAAAATTTTCAATTCAAAATCAACTAAAATTTAATTATTTTCAAAAATTTCAATTAAAACTCAACTACAATTCAATTATTTTCCAAAATTTCAATTTAAAAACTTCTAAAATTTAATTATTTCTAAAATTTACCGTCTCAAATTTTTTGAAATTTAATAATTCCAATCATCAAAAAATAATAAATTAAAAATCACTTGAAAAGTTCAATTAATTTCAAAAATAAAAATTGCAAAATCTTTGAAAATTCAATTACTTTTAAAAAAAATGTTATCCAAACAGTTATTTCATAAATTATTTTTAGTTCTATTTAACAAAATTCTTAATTAAACAAAGTTTTTTTTTTTTTAAAGAAAATTTTAATTCCAACTAATTTTTATTTAACAGAATTCTCATTTAAGAAAAATTCTAATTAGTTCCTTTTTTTTTTTTGTCAATTTTTCCGGACATAAATTTCGTTAAATTGAAATTATATTAATTTAAAATTAACTAATAGTTACTTTAATTTATTTATAAAAAAAATTCCAGAAAATTAAAGAAATTCCCTTACTTTTCCCTGACCGTTAAGACACACTGAAAAAAAAATATTTATTTGTAATTAGAAAAATAAATTAGAAAAAAGGAAAAAAAATAAAAGAACATTGCAAACCAATTTTTCTCGACGCAATTCATCGCGAAGAATTTTATCCTCGGCAATGCAATTTGAGAGTAAAAAATAATTTTCATTTTTACTTGGCTCTCCATTTGGTGTACAATCACCCAAAAATGTTGTACAAAATTTCTCTAAAGGTTCATCGCGAAATTTTACACGCCAATAATTTACATAACTGAAAAAGAGAAAGTGTTGTAATTAAATTTTTTTTGCATTTTTTTTTTCTCAAAAAAAAAACTACGAGAAATTTTTTTTCTCAATTGTTTTCTAAATAAAAAACAAATTCAAAATTTAGTGAGAAAAAAAAAATTTTTTTACACACAAAATTTATTAGAAAAAAAATTTTCCAAATAAAATTTCCATATTTTCTATTGTTTTATTTATAATATGTATTTTTTATTTCTTGAAATTTATTTTTATTTTTTGTTTTATTTTCTTTTATTTGTTTTTTATTTTTGTTTTAATTTTGTTTCAATTTTGTTTCAATTTTGTTTTATTTTTGTTTTAATTTTGTTTTATTTTTGTTTTATTTTTGATTTTATTTTTGATTTTATTTTTGATTTTATTTTCTGTTTTAATTAAATTTAAAAAAAAAATTTTTTTTTTCAATTACCTCTTGAGACTCGCAATTTCTTTTACATCGCCAATAACAAGACGATGTTCCTTAAAAATATGTGTGAGAAATTCTTTTTCATTTGTCGGTAGAACAAAATTAGAATTGCACAATAAACATTTTGTATCTTTTGGTTTATCGTCTAATTCAATAAATTGTGATTTTAATCTCGATTCTTGATTTTCACTATTTACTGAAAAGAAAAATATAAATATTTATGAAAAAAAAATAATAAAAAAGAAAAATAATAAAATAATAATAATATTTATTACCACATATAACAAATATTAATTAATTTATTTAATTTTTTTTTTTAATTAATAATAACAAAAAAATTTATTAAAAAATTTTCTTTCACTTTTTCAATTAGAAAAATTATTCTAAAAAAAAAAGAAAATAAATTAAAGGAAAAATAATAATAACAAATTAATTTAAAAAAAAAAAAATAAAACAAATAATAATAATAATTTAAAAATTAATTCTAATTTTAATTTTTAAATAAAAATTCAAAAAGTAATTAATATAATAAATAATAATAATAATAATAATAATAATAATAATAATAGTAATAATTAAAAACCTAATTATAATTTTAATTTTTAAATAAAAATTCAAAAAGTAATTAATATAATAAATAATAATAATAATAATAATAATAATAATAATTAAAAAACTAATTATAATTTTAATTTTTAAATAAAAATTCAAAAAGTAATTAATATAATAAATAATAATAATAATAATAAAAAAATAACAATTAATCTTTGGAAAAATAGTGTTTTTATACAAATAATGATAAGAAATATTAAATAAATTTAAAATTTCCAAAAGTTATCGGAAAAAAGAAAATTTTAAGGTTATGAAAATATTTTTTTTTTTTTCGCGAAAAATAATTATACCAATTTTTACATTTTTAATTTCGTATTATTATCATTGAATAAATTAATAAAAGTATTTTTTTTTTAAATATTCTTCAACGTTTTTTTTTCTGATTTAATGAACAAAATATCGATAATTAATTTTTTAGGTTAGGAAACGTTTATTTTCAATTTTCTCGTCATAAATAAAATTTTATAAATAATAATAATGTATAAAATAAATTTTCATTAAATTTCGATGTTATTTATAATTTACTCCGCAAAAAAAAGTAGAATATTTTTGTATAAAAATAAAAAAAAAAAAAAATTCGGTATTTGTAAATGAATAAATTTTATTTCGTTTTTTTTTTGAAATAAAAAATTTCTACTTACCATTTTCTGTCATTTTCCAGTGACAAAAGAATATTTAGTGTCAATTTTGACACAAATTTTTATTAAATTTCAAACACCTAAAAATCTAAATACGTAAAATATAAATATTGTTTTTCCCACTTGTCAAAAACTAGCAGACGACAAATTAAAATTATTGCGGAAAATGTAGAGAGAAATTTACCAAAACGGAATTATTTTTTTTAGAAAATAAAAATATTGCGGAAAAAGAAAGGGGAAAATTTGAATGATTTTGAAAAAAAAAAGAATTTTTATTTCAGTCGAAATATTTTTATTGCAAACAATCCAGTCTTTTATCAAAAGATAAAAATCTTCACAAAGTCTTTAACATTATTATTATTATTTTATTATTATTATTATTATTATAAATTGTATATTATCATAATTTCGGAATATTTACTATTTACATAAGAAAACAGTCTCAGCAAATTGTCTTTTTTTTTTTTTTTGATTAATTGACACAATTTTCGATATTTAAAAAAATTACACTATTTGAATTTTAGCGCTTTTTTTACATCTCAATTTCGCTGTTGGCACACCTGATCGAATCGATAGTTCAATCATTCGCAGTACAACAATAAATCCTGTGTGTGTGTGTAATTTATAAAATTATTATAAATTATAAATGAATAAATACAAAATTTGTGTCAATAAAATATTCCCCAAAGCAAAATTAAACTCAAATCAAAAATATTTTACAATCATCAAACAAGATAAACGGGTATGTAAAAAATACATTTTTTTTTTTTGTTTTTAAGGTTATATTTTTTTTCATTATACCGGTTTTCACGATTGTTTTATTGTTTTGTTGCCATTTTGAAATAATTGAAATAACATTAAAATATGACAAAAATTTAATGCAACACTACTAAATATTGTACTTGGATATGTATTCCAAGAAAATTCAATAATTCCAATAATTGTAAATTTTAAAATTGTCGATAAATTTGTACACCAAATTAAATATGGTAATGTATGATAATACCAAACATAAAATTGATAATGTAAAGAACGACTAAATACAATACCAATAAAATTAGCAGTAAATAATGGTAATATAAATAATTGTGCAATATTACCGGTATCAATTTTTTCTATTTTACGTAATTGTCCCTTTAATTGTTGATTAATTTCATTTAATTTTGCATACGATTTTAAATAACGTATCCAAATTGGCGTGAAAATTGCCAATGTTATTAAATGCATTAACAATAATGTTAAATGAAAATATTTATCAATAAAAAATTCTTCAGATAAAAAACGCCAATTAACCGTCCATTTAAATTGAAAAACACGACTAAAGTCAAATGCACCAATTAAATAGGCAATTGGATTTTCCACTAGAAACGGTAATGCCAATATTAATTGTATCACTGCACAAATAAATAAATGTAACACTGTTTTTAATAAACCCAAATTATAAAGATAAATTAATAATAATGCCGGTGAATATAATAAAATATTCATTTTTACCGATACAGCAAAACTATACAAAACACTTCCAATATACCATTTATTATCCAAAAATGCATTTAAACTTGCAAACAATAATATCACTGCAATTGAATCGTTAAATAATCGAAGTACAAAAATCGAATGTATTCGATATGATGTACAACAAATTAATATTAATGCATAGGGTGGTATTTTTTTTGTACGCGCATAAATACGAAATACTAATGACAATTGAATAATATAAAGTATTGCAAATAAATATTGTGCTAATTTAATATTTTCACCATTTGAGGTTATGTAATAAAATCCAGTGTAAATGTAGACAAAACCAGCGGGATAAACAAGTGGTCCAGTGTCGCCTTTTAATTTTGAATAATCATATGTTCCATTTAAAAAACCTTCAATTTCTTGCATATATGCACGCCAATCAATTTCTGTATAGGGAACACGTTCAATGATGATAATATTTAAAAATACCTCAATTAGAAGAAATATTAATGCTGGATAATATAATTGACGTGGATCCATTGCAAATGATTTGATTTCTTGCCATTTTGGTAATTTTTTTATTAATTCCAAGTATTTTTGTTGTTTTGTTGTTGTTGTTTTGAGGTTAATTCGATTTTCTCTTCGTGGCGCCATTTTGGAAATTTTTTATTTTTAGCAGCAGAAAAAAAAAAATTCCAAATTGTATGTGATATCCCCTCCCCCCCTTTCTATTGTACCCCCCGGTTCCTTGCACGAAAATTGTCGAATTTATCCGAAGTAATATTTCGACTTTAAGGTGCGTTTACATATTTTATTTTTTTTCAACAGGGTTGGGTAGTTTAGCTCCGGAAATACAGAAATTTTTTATAGTGCGCCATTTTTTTAAATAAAAAAAAAATTAGAATTAGAAAAACGATATTTGGAATTAGTGATGACGAAAAGCAAGGAATTAGAAAATAAAAATTTTGAATTAGAGAAAAAAAGATTTCGAATTCGTGGAATTAGAAAAAAAAATTTTTTAATTACAGAAAAACATATTTGGAATTAGTGGCATTAGAGAAGAAAAATTTAGAATTACTGACCAAAAATCAAGGAATTAGAAAATAAAAATAAAAAAAATAAATAAATAAAATTAGTGTAATTAGAAAAGAAAAAATTCGGAATTAGAAAAAAGATATTTGGAATTAGTGATGACGAAAAGCAAGGAATTAGAAAAGAAAAATTCTGAATTAGAGAAAAAAAGATTTGCAATTCGTGGAATTAGAGAAAAAAAAATATTTAATTAGAGAAAAACATATTTGGAATTAGTGGCATTAGAGAAGAAAAATTTAGAATTAGTGACCAAAAATCAAGGAATTAGAAAATAAAAATAAAAAAAATAAATAAATAAAATTAGTGTAATTAGAAAAGAAAAAAATTCGGAATTAGAAAAACGATATTTGGAATTAGTGACGAAAAGCGAGGAATTAAATAAATTTTTAATTAGAAAAGAAAAAAATATTTAAAATTAGTAGAATTAGAGGGAAAAAATGTTGAATTGGAGAAAAAAAAAATATTTGTAATTAGTGGAATTAGAGAAGCAAAATTTATAATTATTAACGAAAATCGAGAAATTAGAAAAGAGAAATTCAAAATTAAAAAAATAATTAAAATTAGTGGAATTAGAAAAGAAAAATTCGTAATTAGGGGAAAAATCGAGAATTTTAATAATAAAACTTTTTAAATTAAAGACAAAAAAAATTGGAATTAGTAGAATTAAATAAAAGTAAGTAGAATTAGTGCCAAAAATCGAGGAATTAGAAAAGAAATATTCGGAATTAGAGAAGAAAATTTTCATTTGGAGATAAAAAAAAGATTTGGAATTAGTGGAATTAGAGAAGAAAAATTTAGAATTAGTGACCAAAATCAAGGAATTAAAAAAGAAAAATTCGAAATTAGAGGGAAGGTAGAGAATTAAGAAAATAAAAATTTTGTAATTAAAGACAAAAAAATTGGAATTAGTGGAATTAAGAAAAAGGATTTGGAATTAGTCACGAAAATCTAGAAACTATAAAACAAAAATTCGGAATTAGGGAAGAAAAATTTGGAATTCAATACAATAGAATTGGAGAAAAAAAATTAGCAATTGGAAGAACAATATTTGGAATTAGTAATGAAATATCGTGGAATTAGAAAAACAAATTCGGAATTAAAGAAAAAATTATTTAAATTAGTGGAATTAGAGAAATAAATTTTGAAATTAGTAACAAAAATCGAGGAACTAGAAAAAAATTTTGAAATTAAAGACAATACAATTGGAATTAGAGAAGAAATATTCGAAATTAAGTAAAAAAAGAACAGTATTAGTGACGAATTGCGAGGAATTAGGGCAAAAAATTTGGAATTAGAGAAGAAAAATTCAGAATTAGAAAATTGATATTTGGAATTAGTGACAAAACACGAGGAATTAGAATAGTCAAATTTTGAATTAGAGAAAAAAAAATTTGTAATTAGTGGAATTAGAGAAGAAAAATTCGTAATTAGCGGAAAAATGTAGAATTTTAAAAATAAAACTTTTTGAAATTAAAGACAAAAAAATTGGAATTAGTTGAATTAAATAAAAGGAAGTAAAATTAGTGCCAAAAATCGAAGAATTAGAAAACAAATATTCGGAATTAGAAAAAAAAATTTGGAATTACAAATAAAAATCGAAGAATTAGAAAATAAAAATTTGTAATTCAAGACAAAAGAATTGGAATTAGTGAAATTGGAAAAAAAAAATCGGAATTTAAATAAAAAATATTCGAAACTAGGAACGAAAATCAAGGAATTAGAAAAGAAAAATGTTTAATTAGAGAAAAAAATATTTGGAATTAGTGAAATTAGAGAAAAAAAAGGTTTGAATCAGAGAAAAAAAAACATTTGGAATTGGTGGAATTAGAGAAGAAATATTTAGAATTGGTGACCAAATTCAACGAATTAGAAAAGAAAAAGTCAAAAAACGAAGAATTAAAGTTAGTGGAATTGGAAAAGAAAAATTTGGAATTAGAGAAAAAAATTTTGATTTAGAGAAAAAAAAGATTTGGATTTAGTGGAATTAGAGAAGAAAAATTTAGAATTAGTAACCAAAATCAAGGAATTAGAAAAGAAAAATTCTGAATTAGGGGAAAAATAGAGAATTTAGAAAATAAAGATTTTGTAATTAAAGACAAAAAAATTGGAATTAGTTGAATTAAAAAAAAGGATTTGGAATTAGTCCCGAAAATCAAGGAACTAGAAAACAAATATTCGAAATTAGGGAAGAAAAATTTGGAATTCAAGACAATAAAATTGGAATTAGTGAAATTGGAGAAGAAAAATTAGAAATTGGAAGAACAATATTTGGAATTAGTAATTAAATATTGAGGAATTAGGAAAAAAATTCGGAATTAAAGAAAAAAGTATTTAAATTAGTGGAATTAGTGATGTAAGTTTTGAAATTAGTAACAAAAATCGAGGAACTAGAAAAAAAAGTTTGGAATTAAAGACAATACAATTGGAATTAGAGAAGAAAAATTCGAAATTAAGGAAAAAAAGTTTAGTATTAGTGACGAATTGTGAGGAATTAGGGCAAAAAATTTGGAATTAGAGAAGAAAAATTCAGAATTAGAAAATTGATATTTGGAATTAGTGACAAAACACGAGGAATTAGAATAGAAAAATTTTGAATTGCAGAAAAAAATATTTGTAATTAGTGGAATTAGAGAAGTAAAATTTAGAATTAATAACAAAAATTGAGGAATTAAAAATGAAAAATTCCAAAATTATAAAGAAAAAAATTAATATTAGCGGAATTAGAAAAGAAATATTTGTAAATAGGGGCAAAATCGAGTATTTAGATAATAAAAATTTTGAAATTAAAAACAAAAACATCGATATTAGTGGAATTAGGGAAGCAAAATTTGGAATTAGTATATAAAAAAATCGAGAATTTAAAAAAAAAAAGAATGGTGAAATTAAAGACAAAAAAATTTGAATTAGCGAAAAAGGAATTGATATTATAGTGACTAAAATGGAGGAATTAGAAAAGAAATATTTGGAATTTAAAAAAAAAATGGTTTAAAATTAGTGAAATTATAAAAAAAAATTTATTGGAATTAATTTTGTTACAGTATGTTACGTCGTTTTTCGTAATAATTATATAAAAATTCTAATAATATTGAAATAATATATTAATGTTAATGTTGATGTTAATAATGTTATAAATATTATTAATATTATAAATGTTATTAATAATAATAATATAATAATAATAATAATAATAATAATAAAAAATAGTAATACTATTTACCCATCCCTGGGTTGTTTCGAGTTTTTAGGCGCTTGTATACCTCACCGATCCCGAGTATACTTCTGTCGTGTACCATTGGAGTAAAAGAGACAAAAGATATTTCCATCTCTTTTACTCCAATGGTACACGACGCAAG
This sequence comes from Leptopilina boulardi, assembly GCF_019393585.1. Lineage (NCBI taxonomy): Eukaryota > Metazoa > Arthropoda > Insecta > Hymenoptera > Figitidae > Leptopilina > Leptopilina boulardi. The sequence goes on along the minus strand of NW_026138000.1, from coordinate 1,111,292 downwards.
TATACTCGGGATCGGTGAGGTATACAAGCGCCTTTTACCTCTATTTAAAAAATACAGTTGCATTTTTTAAATTTCCCGCGTAATCGTTGATGAGTGGGAGACGAACCAATCAATGAATGAAATGTCATTGCACTGTGAGACGCGTTCAAATCATTGGAATTGACCAATGAAATATCGCCAGCTGGGATTCGTAGATTTTGACAGGCAACGTGTATAAAGTCATTGTAATTTAACTGAAACACCCCATTAAAAAAACAAGTACAATATATAATAAGTGAAAATAATTTTGATGTGGTGCAAATAAAGGAGGTGTCTTGTCGTTTATATGTGTGTGTGTGATAAATAAAAAAAAAAAAACAATATTAAATTTTTTTTTAAATTAAAATCAAACATTTAAACTAGAGGTTAGTGCACAATTTTTATATATTTATTAAAAATAAATATAGTTTAATCATAATTTAGTGTATATACAACGTATACAAAAAATTTTTTAGTATTTTATTTTTTTAAATAGAATTCATAAATAAAAATATGTTATATTTATTCTTGTAAAATGTATATTTATTTAGTATTTTAGATATTATTTTTTTTTTTTTTTTATTTTTGTAGAGTAAAATATGTTTTGGGATTTAATTTAAATGTAACCTCAAAAATTATGCGGGAGTTTTTATAATAATGTTTGAGTAGATATTTTTTTTAATATAAATAAAAGAAAATGAAATGAAAAAAATGAAAATTTCTATTTTTTTTTTTTGGAGAAATTTTTTTAATAATTTTTTTTCTGTTTTTCTTGAAATAGAGAAAAATGAAGTTTCTTTTAGTGGCGGTCGCAGCTTTTGCTGTTTTTGGAAAGATTTCTGCTTTAAAAGAAGGAGAATGCGAAGGTAAATTGAAATAAAATTTTCTATTAATTTTTCTATTATTATAATTATTATAGTTTTCATAATTTTTATAATTTTTTTATCTAAATATTATAATTTTCCTAATTTTTCCTAATTATCATTTTTATAAATTTTATACGTAATTATTAAAATTTTAATAATTTTTATAATTATTATTTTTATAATTTTAATAATTTTTATAATTATTATTTTTATAATTTTAATAATTTTTATAATTATTATTTTTATAATTTTAATAATTTTTATAATTATTATTTTTATAATTTTAATAATTTTTATAATTATTATTTTTATAATTTTAATAATTTTTATAATTATTATTTTTATAATTTTAATAATTTTTATAATTATTATTTTTATAATTTTAATAATTTTTATAATTATTATTTTTATAATTTTTGCTCGTAATTATTATAATTTTTTATAATTATAATTTTTATAAATTTTTTACCTAATTATTATTTTTATAATTTTTGCTCCTAATTATTATAATTTTTATAAATTTTTTACCTAATTATTATTTTTATACATTTTTTTTTTACCTAATTTATAATAATTTGTACAATTTTTATAATTATACCTAATAATTATTATTTTTATAATTAAAAATCCAAAACTTAATTTATATTTCAATTATTGTAAAATTTGTCTGTTTTTTTTCATATTATTTTTGTATTTTTGTAGAAAAATTTTTATCCAATTTTTCTATTGGTTCTTTTCAAGAGTTTCTCTTTTTTTAATAATTTTATTTATTTATTTTTTTTGTTTAATTGTTTTTCTTTTTTATTTTTTTTTTTTGTTTCTAAATTGAATTTTAAAATAAAATGTTTTTTGTTTTTTCGCAGTTTGTGTTGCAACTATAAACAAATTTGCCGCAACATTGAGTGACGAGGATAAAAAATTGCATACAACGATTGAGGAAAAATTCAAAAAATTCTGTAAAGGAACGAAATCCAAGGAAAATCGATTTGTAAGTTAAAAAACGTTAAAATTAATAAAATAAAATAAAATAAAAAAAAAAAAGAATAACAAAAATAATATTAAATGAAATAATAAAAAATACTAAGAATTAAATATTAAATAATCTAATTTATGTTAAAAATAATTATAAATATTTATATAATAATTACTAAATATTAAATAAATAATAATTAAAAATAGTAAAAAAAAAAATACAAATAGAATTAAGATAAAGTAAAAAAATAACAAAAATTTTTTGTTTTTATAAATAATAATAAATAAGTAAGAAATAAATAATAATTATTAACAGTAATAAATATTAAGTTTTAAAAATAAATAAAATTCAAATTAATAAAAATAACAATTTTTAAAAATATCCATTTTTTTAAATTTATAAATAATAAATAATAAATAATAATTAATAACGAGGTAATAAAAAAAAAGAATTAAATTAAAAAATTGTTTTTAATAAAATTAAATTAATATATAATACAAGAATTTGTCAATATTTGGAAAAATAAATTTCCTTTTTTTTTTTTAGTGCTATTATCTCGGAGGTTTGGAAGAATCGGCTACGGGAATTTTGGGCGAAATGAGTAAACCTCTTTCTTGGTCGATGCCAGCTGATAAAATTTGTGAGAAAATCAGAAAGAAAGACGCACAAATTTGTGATTTGCGATTTGGTAAGAAATTTAAAATTTATTAAATAATTTTCTTAATTTATAATATTTTTGTAATTAAGAAAATTTTGAATGTAAAATTATTTTTTTGTTTTAAGTAAAAGGAAAAAGAAAATTATTTTCAAAAATAATTTATTTTCTTATTTAAAAAAAAAAAGAATTGTAAATCAATAATAAATAATTTTTTTTTTATTTGTACCAAAAAATAAATTAAATAATTTAATTAATTAATTGGTAAATTGGTAAAGTTTTGCAAAAAAAAATTACAAGTGTTTTTATAAATTAAAATAATTTTGCACGTAAATAATTTTCTTTTTTCTGTTTGAAATGGAAATTTTGTTTTTTTTTCTTTTTTTTAGTTTAAATGTCGAAAATTATTTATTCTTCTTTTTCTCTTTTTTTCTTTTTTTTTAGAAAAACAAATCGACTTGAATACCGTGGATTTGAAAAAATTGAAAGTACGCGATTTGAAGAAAATTTTGAACGATTGGGACGAGTCATGCAATGGATGCATTGAAAAATCTGATTTTATTCATCGAATTGAAGAATTAAAACCAAAATATTCGAATCAACAAAAAACTGAACTTTGAGGAGAGTTTTAAACAATTTTTTAGGCTGAAAAAGAAAATACAAAACAAAATTTAAAAAAAAAAAAAAAAAAATACACGAAAAAATTCACTTGAAAAGTTTTGTCTGTCATCTCGCGAGATAAATGCACAAAATTTATATGAAAAAAATGAATTTGTGTGCAAAAAAAATTTTTTTTTATGAAGTTTTAAATAATTCATTTTATTAATTTTCTCGAGATTAATGAAATAATTAATAATTTTAATTAACAAATTATTAATTATTAATTTACTCAACAAATTTTTAATTACAAATAAAATTAATAAATTGTTAATTAATAAATTATTAATAATTTACTTAATAAATTGTTAATTATTATTTTTATTTAATAAATTATTAATTACTATGTCAATTAATAATTATTATTAGTTACTAATTAAATTTAATATTTCATTAATTTATTATTAATAATTGATAATTATTTAGTTAAAAATTAATTATTAATAATTTTAGATGATTAATTAAATTATAATCATTGATTAATTTTTTTTTTTAATGATTAATAGAATTAGTTATAATTAATTAAATTTATTAGTAATTTATTAGTAAATTTATTAGTAACAAAAAAATTTAATAATTTATTAGTTAAAAAAAATTAATTAACAATAGAATTTCGAGAATTAATAACTAATAATTTTCTGTAATTATTAATTGAAAATTTTTTCTCAATGTACATAAAATTTTCAATTTTTGACTGAGTATTTTGTTTTTTCCTTTATTTGTTAATTTACAATTTACAATTAATTTATATTTATATACATATTTTTGTTTCCCAGTATCAAATTTCATTGGAAAAATTTCATTATACGTAAATTTCAAAATCTCCAAAGAAGGGGAAAATTTTTGTTTTTTGCTTTCGAAAAATAGAAATTTTTCTTTTATTTAAATTTAAATGAAAAAAAATAATTTGTTTTTTTCCATTTAAATTTAATGTAAAAAAAAAAATTAATTTCGTTTTAATTAAAAGTAAAAAAAAAATTTTCCCCTTTCAAAATAAGAGAAATCTATTTAAATTTAAAAAAAAAGAAAATATTCTTTCGTAGCATATTTTTACATTTTTAAATTTTCTTTTTAGAATTATAAATAGTAAAGACAAAAAAAAAAATTAAGAGATGCTCATATCATTTTTTTTCTCTGCAATTTTTCAATGAAATATTTTTTTAAAAAAACAGTTTTTCGAATTTTTTTTTTTGGTATAATTATTTTGAAATAAAAAAAAAAAAATTATGTATAGTTAGAAAAAAAAAATGTGTGATACTCCATTTTATTGTGATGGAATTTATTTTCTTTTTTAACTCAAAAATAGAAAAAGAAAAAAAAAAAAATTCACAAAAAATGGAGTAAAATTGTAATATACGAGTGTACTTATGCCAAAATCTAGATTGTTACAAAATAATTGCATATATAATAGGTAAAAATAAAATAAATAATAATAATGATAATTTTAAGATCAATCACTGTGAGACACTCTCCTGTTATCATCGACGAATTTTATTGTTATACATACACATATATATATGAAATCGCCTCGTGAAAAAAGAAAAAAAAACAACAGGATTCAATAATTTTATCGAAACTGTTTTTAAAAATAAAATAAAAATTGATTCTTCTTTTCGTAATACAAGTGTTTTTTTTTTTATTCAAAAAAATCAATCTTTGTTTCATTAATTAATAATAATTAATATAATTATTATTAATTTAATTATTGTACCTATACTTATATTATTATTATTATTATTATTTTTTTTTTTTGCGCAAGGGCAAGCGTGGAAATTATTATTATTATTATTATTATTATTATTATTATTATTATTATTATTATTCCACTCCTAGGGGTTGGTGGACCGTGTCGAGGTGGAGTGGCTTAGGGTCTGGGAGTGAGGGGGTCCGTTACCTGCGTACTCTGAAGCGTTTTTTCTCGCTTTCCTTCGAGGGTGGGGCCTTTGTGAGGGTATCCCGCTTAATTCGGGCTCTTCCTAGAATGAGGGTGGTACTCGTCTTTGTAGGAGGGTGGGACGTCCTCTGACCCGGAGCGTTGGGCTCATTAATAAATGAGTCTTCCGACCTGGATCGGAGACGTATATTCGACGATGAGTTTCGCGGGTCCGCGAGGCTCCCGCACTCCCAGCCTGACCAAGATACAACCCAAAATACATACATGAACATCTACACTGTAACACACTCCTACACACGCATAGAAGTCCCACACAAATACACTTTCACACACTCATAAACCACCGCGCACCCTGCCACGCGGGGCAGTACATTGCGGGGTTTTTTCACAACACTTTCATTTACATATCACATACTTATATGCAAGCCTGGTCTAGGACCTAAGGGAAGGAACCCCGAAAATAAATACAATATGGATAGAAAAGAAACCTTAAGTAAAAATGCTACGCTGCAAGGGAGTTCGGATCCCCTAGCAGAAGTGAATCGGCGCGAGCAAGCAGGCTCCGGTTCGCCATTAAAAAGCTACTGCAGTGCCTTAACAGTGGACCACTTGGCTGCGAAGGCATATAAAGCTACAAGCGAGAAGATGATTGTGGATACTAAAAGACTGGAGGAATCAAACTCTGTGATAGCTGAAGCTTTGACAAAAATGATAGAAATTTTATCTTCGATGGACAATGCCATCCAAAAACAAAAAAATGTCAATATGGACATAAAAAATGGAATACCAGCCCTAAAAACATACTTGGGAGTTATTAAGACAGAACATGAAATTGTCCGTCCAAACGCCTATAGAAAAGAAGAAGTATCACTCAACAAAGGTGAAGAAACCCCCCAAAATAGGAAGCATAAAAGATCAGCTAACAGCCCTTTAGAAAACTCAGTGTCAAATTACTCTGGGAAGAAAGCGAAGGATGGCATAGCGAGCCCGAGATGGAGCAAAGTACCAGAGAAAAAAAAGAAAAAAGATCCTGATCGTCTGACAAGAGAAAGGGATAACACTCCTGAGGGAAATCAAACTATAAAGAAGCCTATGAGGAATAGAACGCAAGCAATGATTATAAAACCCTCGGAAGGTAAATCATACGCTGAAATCCTAACCCAAATTCGACAAAAAGTCAAACCAGAAGAAACGAATACGGAGATTAAAACTATTCGACAAACAAAGACGGGAAGCATGCTCCTGGAATTAGCCAAGGACACATGTATAAATGAAGAATTCACAAAGGCCCTTACAAACGCTGTAGGAGATATAGGAATAGTACAAACCAGAGTACCAAGGACAACTCTAGAGATAAGAGACTTGGATTCTCTAACAACGGAGGAAGAAGTCATTGACGCGTTAAAGAAACAAGTAAAGGAAGAAACTGGGGATGCGAGGGTTAGATTAACTAAACCAAACAGAAGAGAACTCGTTTTAGCAATAGTGGAGGTGAATGAACGGGCAGCAAACGAAATATTGGAAACTGCACGAATCAAAGTTGGATGGGTTTACTGCCGCATTAGGAAACGAGCTGTTGTAAAGCGTTGTTTCAAGTGCTTGGGATATGGTCATTTCGCAAGCGAATGCAAAGGCACAGATAGGAAAGATATTTGCTATAAATGTGGACAAAAGGATCATAAAGCAGTGGAATGCAATGAAGAAATAAAGTGCTTTCTTTGTGCAGAAAAAGACGAAAAGGAACTCAAACATATTGCAGGTTCTGGAAACTGTAAAGTTTTTGTACAAGAACTCGAAAAAGCAAGACGAGACCAAAAATGCTTAACATAATGCAAGCAAATAATCACAGAAGTAAAACTGCAAGAGAGATTCTAGGGCAACTAAGCTTAGAAAAAAAGATAGATTTAATAATCCTAAGCGAACAATACCAAAATGAAAAATCTCCAAACTGGTTCTCAGATAATTTAGGTACTTCAGCAATATGGATAACAAATCCTGCTTCCTTCAGAATTATAAACCATGGAATTGGAAACGGCTTCGTCTGGGTAAGAAGTGACACGCTTACAATCATTAGCTGTTATTTTACCCCAAATGAGCCGATAGCTAATTTTGAAAACAAACTAACAGATCTTGAAGATGCTATAAGAAAGATGAGGGGAAATATAATTATAGCCGGAGACTTTAATGCCAAGGCCCTGGAGTGGGGAATGACTTATAGGGATGCAAGAGGAAAACGTATCATCGAGATGACAGCAAGATTAGACTTAGTGGTTCTTAATAAAGGAAAAACACCAACCTTCAGACGAGCGGGAAACAGACAAACAATACCAGATATATCCTTTTCAACTGGGAATATGGCAAAGCAGGTTAAGGGATGGACAGTGATTGAGGACTTCACAGCAAGTGACCATCAATACATAACCTTCCAAATCTGTAACCGAAGAGAAGGAATGGATGACAAACCGCGGAAAACGTCTAAATGGAATATCGAAAAGATAAACTCCGAATGTCTTGTGTCAGTCATCACTCTGGGTGCATACGCGATAGACATGGAAATTGCGCGCAACTGCAAGGCAGAAACTTTAGTAAACTCTAGCATAAAGTTATTAAAGTCAGCCTGTAACTTGGCTATACCAAGAAAGAGGCCAAGGAATAATAAGAAGGAAATGTATTGGTGGAGTCAAGAAATCGCAGACCTTAGAAAGAAATGTCTCCGGTTACGAAGGAAGGCACAACGAATCAAGAAGAAGAACCTTGAGGAATTTCTCTGCAGAACAGTGGAATATAAAGTTGCTAAAAAGCAACTAGGAAAAGCTATAAAGAGTAGCAAACTAAAATGCTGGAAAACTCTTATAAAGGAAGTGGATGCAAATCCTTGGGGCTTAGGATATAAAGTGGTGACGAATAAACTAAGAAGACATGGAGGTCAAGAAGTAAAATGCTCTCAGGAAATGACACATATTGTAGATACCCTCTTTCCGGCGCACCAGGTACATGACTACCCGAGAGGAGATATAATGGAAGAAATAGAATTATTCAGTGAAAAAGAATTAGCGGATGCAATCAAAACAATGGAACCAAGGAAATCACCTGGCCCTGACGGTATACCAATAGAGGTTTTGAAAATAGTAGCAAAAGCACAACCAAAGTTTTTATTAAATATGTACAACAAGTGTCTTATGGAAGGTATTTTCCCAAAACGGTGGAAGATTCAGCGTTTAGTTCTAATAAGTAAAGGAAAGGGAGATCCAACTGACCCATCAGCATACAGACCACTATGCATGCTGGATACGTCAGGGAAATTGTTGGAAAAACTAATAAAACCACGACTACAAAACGCAATTAAAGCAGCTGGTGACCTTTCAAAAAATCAGTTTGGTTTCAGAAAAGGAATCTCAACAATCGACGCTGTTCAGAAAGTTATACAATTGGCAAATTCTACACGCCAAGGAAACCACTACTCACGACCAACAGCCCTACTCGTCACATTGGACGTTAAAAATGCATTTAACTCTGCAAATTGGAATGATATGATAAAGGCCTTGGAACAAGATTTCCATATTCCCCAATATCTTATGCGCATGATTCAGGATTACCTAAAAGATAGGATCCTAGTCTACGACACTACCGAAGGTCCGCAAAGGAAAAAACTAACGGCTGGCGCTGCTCAAGGATCGGTCTTGGGACCGGAACTATGGAATGCATCCTACGACAGCATCCTACGTCTTGAATTACCAGAGAATACAACGATAATCGGATACGCTGATGATGTGGTAGTGCTAATTTTAGACAAAAACATAGAAAACGCACAACTAACTTTAAACTTAGTAATGAAGCGTATAAGTATATGGATGGAGAAGCACTCTTTAAGTCTTGCACTACAAAAATCGGAGGTGACAATCATCACAACGAGAAGAATCGACACACTTATCCCGATCAAAATCGGAAATGAGACCATACAAGCAAAAAGTGCAATAAAATACCTGGGAATTAAGATCGATACAAAGCTTTCCTTTGCAGAACAAATAAGAAGCGCAGCAGATAAAGCCGCGGCAGTTACGACAAATTTGTGCAGACTAATGCCAAATGTAAATGGGCCGAAATCAAGTAAGAGGAGAACTCTACTCTCTGTAGCTCAATCTATTATGCTGTACGGAGCTGAAATTACTTCAGATGCCCTAAAGACGGAGATATCGAAAAAACCCATAGCTGACGTACAAATAAATGGTGCTCTAAGAATAGCTTGCTGTTACAGAACGGTATCATCGGATGCTGCATTAGTTATAGCAGGAGTTATCCCGATTGATCTATTAATGAAAGAACGCAGGCAGCTATATACAAGAAAAATGGAGATACATAAAGAAGAACTAAAAAAGGAAGTTCGAAATTCAACTTTAGATTCCTGGCAAGAAAGATGGGATAATAGCAAAAAAGGCAGATGGACTGCAAAACTTATCAAACGATTGGACTCTTGGCATAATAGAAAACACGGCGAAGTAAATTATTATCTAACGCAATTTTTGACAGGACACGGATATTTCCGACACTATCTGCATAAAATGGCAAAAATCGAAATCGGAGACTGCATATACTGCCTAAACACGACTGATAATGTAAGACACACGTTTTTCGAGTGCAATAGATGGGCGGAAATCAGAAGGAAATTAGAACTTCAACTAGGAGAACTTCTCTCAGTTGAAACAATTATAGATTTAATGCTTAAGACAGAAAATAATTGGAACAGTGTCGACACATACGTCCATGAAATTCTAACAACGAAAAAACTCGAAGATCAAGATATGTAAAATATATATATATATGTTGTTTTGTTTTATTTATTTAATTTTATATACTGACGAATAAAATAAAAAAGATTATAAACCCAGGCTGGTAGAAAAGAAAAAAGAAGAAGCCGAAGCTCGGCTAAACACCGCCATTTTGCCAAACTCCTGATGAAATGCGAAAGCGATACCGGGAGTTTTTGGTAGGCGAGGAAATAGGGGGTTTTCAGAGAAAAAGCTAAGGACTTTCTCTGTGGTTTTTAGTGGGTATTAGTTGCCTGGAAAGAACCATGGTTATCTTGAGTCCTACACAGCGTGCGTAAAAGCATTTTTTCCGCTTCCTCCTAATAAAAAAAAAAAAAAAAAAAAAAAAAAAAAAAAAAAAAAAAAAAAAAAAAAAAAAAAAAAAAAAAAAAAAAAAAAAAAAAAAAAAATTATTATTATTATTATTAATAATATAATTATTAGTAATAATTAATCATAATTTATTAATTTTATTTTATATTCCATATATTTTTTGGCATTTTTATTTAAAAAAAAACATTTTAAATATAAATAATTTTTTTGGACAAATTTTCAAATTAAAATTTTACAAATTTTCTTTTTTTTACGAATTTTAACGTAACAAAATTTTTTTAGTTACCGAATTTTTGTTTGTGGAAAATTTTTTAATTTACTGTAATTTTATAGATGAAATTTTATTTAAAAGAATTTTGAATTTAATTTTCTAATTTCTATAATAAAAGACTAAAATTTCTAATCAACGATTTTTATAGCAACTGATTTTTTTTTAAATTTATTCTTTTTTTTTTTATTAAAAAAAAATATTTTTTTTAAAATTAAAAAAAAATATTTTTTTTAAAATTAAAAAAAAATATTTTTTTAAAATTAAAAATTATTATCACGGAAACTAAAATATTTACCTAAAACAGCGAAAAGTTTTTCTAAAATAGCGAAATATTTAATTAAAGCAAGTATAAAACCTTTTGCTACTATAGTGAAACGTTTCGTTGTTTCAGGTAAATCTTTTTTTTCCATGTATTAAAATTATTTTATAATTATATTATTATTTTATACCAATTTATTTATTTATTATTTATTATTAATATTATTATTATTATTATTATTATTATTTATTTATTATTTATTTATTTATATATTTTTTTATACAAAATATATAAATTATTAATTAATTATTAATTATATATTTTATATAATATTTTTTGTATAATAAAATAAAAAAATCGGTTTTCTATTTTCAAACGTGAATTATTTTCATGTTGGTAGTAGTGATATGTTTAGTTTATATTTTTTTTATACAAAATATATAAATTATTAATTAATTATTAATTATATATTTTATATAATATTTTTTGTATAATCCTTTCTTAAAAAAAAGAGTGATGAACTGAACTCGAAAAATATCGAAATAAGGACTCGAAAAATATCGAAATAAGGAATGAGCATTGAGAATGTGAAATCATTATAGAAAGGCGACACGTATATCAAGATTAGAAATGTATGTAGGTGGTGCTGCAGTCGCTTCTTTCATTATTGAAAAATGAGCGCTATTATTTAAATTTATTAGGTTATTTATTTCTGAACACGTAAAAATTATTTAGATTATTTTATAGTTTCAAATTAACATATTGAAATGAAAAATTACTCATTTCAATATAAGTTAATATATTGCGTTTTTGTTTACTTTTTATTAAAAAGAAAATGTCAAAATTATTACTACTCTTCCTATTATTATTCACAAATGAGTTACAAAATAACTCTAATATAATTTAAATTTTTAATTTTTCAAAATAGTAATTTCATTAATTAAATTTTTAAAAATATAAATAAATTTAAATATAATTTTTCTGTTAATTTTGCGTGCAAAGAATTATGAATATTAATCATTAAGTTTGATTTAACAATTGAATAAGTAACTTAAAAATTTTTTAAATGAATTATTTGTAAAAAACAATGAAACCCAGTTCATTTTTCCATTAAAAAAAGAAAAAATTGATTGCACACAAATCGATTGAATCAATATTTTTTGAAAATAAATAATTTTAGAAAAAAAGAATAACTTATTCAGATAAAGCCACTTGATTGGTCGAAATAATTAGCGCACGATAATTTTAAAATATGTAATTTAACTTCATAACACTTAAATATTATAATATATTATTTTCATTTGCCATGAATAAATAATTTATAAAAAAGAAAAATAACCATAATTATAACTACAGGTAGTGAAAAATATTGTTTTTAAAGAAATTTTTTTTGAATTTATGATTTACAGAATGTAATTTTTTAAATTAACCATTTCTGTGACTACTTTATGAGACTGAAAAATTTCTTTTCTCTATATTTGAAGGGTAGAATGACAAAAGGGGTCAAGCGCCAATTTATCGAAAATGAGGTTTTTGCATAAAAAAATCAAGAAAATTCATTTACACATTTCTGTAGAAGGATTTCCTTTTTTATTGCGTATTTAAATCAGTTTTTCATAAAAATTAAATTAATAAAATAGCCTCAAATTTACTTTATTGCAACCTGATTGAAAAACAAAAGAAAGTGGTGAGTCAATAATATTATCAAAATAAAAAAAAATATTATTTTTTTAGGTTTTATTTTAATATTTTATTTTAATTTTATTTTAATAATATTTTAATTAATAAAATTAATAATAATAATAATGTATTTTCAATTTTAAACAATTTTAAAATCATTTTGTTATTAATTTTTAAATATTTTTATGGTTATACTAAGTGAACAATTGAATTTAAAGATGAAAGTATTGCTCAATTCCAAAGCAAGCAATTAATTCTTAATTTTCTTGAAAACAAACAATTTTTTAAAGGAATTTTTTTTTCTATTCTTTTCGTCGATTCCATAGAAAGAAACTAATTTTCCAGTTTTTCTTTAAACTGTATATTTTTTTTATAATTAATGTTTAAAGAAAATGTGCGCAGTTGATATAACCTCAAGGAACCACAGTTTTTTTTAATTTTATCGTTAATATGTAGGTTTATTTCAACAAATTGTTGTTTATTTATTAAAACATACTAATATATCGAAACGGTTTTCTCAGTTTTTTTTTAAATGACCTGCAAAATTTTTAAAAATGTTTTTTTTACTTCCTGTAAAAACAGTGAATTGGCGCTTGACCCCTTTTGTCATTCTACCCTTCATTTACATTATACTTTACAATTTATCAGAAATTTAAATTATTTATCCAAAAAGTTTATAAAATAGAACCCTTAAATAAAATCCATTAATAAAGTATTTAATCAACAGACTATAAACAATTATAAGTAAATTAGTACGAAGTAGCATAAAGATGAGTATAATTTAAAATAAATAAAAAAAGCAGAAAATGATTAGTGCAAGAGAGATTATAGCGTAAATCAATCTCTCTAATTTCACATTCATAATTTTTTTTACATTTTGAATCGATATGAAATAAAAAACACAAGATGAAATTAAATCCTTTTTTAAAATGAAATGAATAAAATGGAAATTGAAAAAGGAACAGAAGCAACGAAGACGGCCGCTTGCGGCCGTCGGCGGCGCTAGTAAATAAAAAAAAATCGGTTTTCTATTTTCAAACGGGAATTATTTTCATGTTGGTAGTAATGATACGTTTAGTATTTTGTTATATTGGGTTGGCAACATTGCTATCATTGCAAATGGCGTGTCGCCAGCAAAGTAGAAGAAACATTTTTCGTTCGAGAAAATTTTAATCGTGCCCAAAATATTGTTAGCATAACAAAGTTAATTATATATTTTACATTATTTTTAGTTCAATTTTTCTCTAAAGTATCCATAAAAATTAATTGTCAGGAAAATATTGCAATAAAATTTTTACGACTGACGCCGAAAACAATAACCATCGTGATGTTGAAAAAAAAAAAATAAAGGTAAATTTCAAATTTTCTATTCATTTCAAATTCTAAATAATGTTTTATTATTTATTTTATATAAAAAATATTTACAAAATCGAAATATGGGAAAAAAAATTTGCATTTTCAAAGCGAGAAATTTTTCACGTTGGTAGAAGTTGGTTTAGTTGTTTATTAATCTTGGGTTGGCATTACTGCTCATATTGCAAATGGCGTGTCGCCAGCAAGTAGAAGAAACATTTATCGTTGGAAAAATTTTAATCTTTTAGTAACATCTATTTAGTAACATCGTAACGTTAATTATCGACAAATTTTGTGTGTTAATTTATTTCGATTTTGTGTTAATTATCAATAAATCAAAGAGGCAATAAGAAAATTTAGATTAAAATTCCCACGACGCGAAAACAACATAGCAATATATTAAAAGGTAAAATTTTTTTTTTATTTTAAATAATATATAAAACTTTTATTTTATTAATAAATATGTGGTAAATAATCCAAAAAAAAAGAATATCTTGTTTTGTCAATATTTTTTTTCACGTTGGTAAAAGTTGGTCTAGATTTTTTTTTTTTATTATCTTGGGTTGGCACTTCTGCTCATATTGCAAATGGCGTCGCCGCAGAAAGTAGAAGAAACATTTTTCGTTCGAGAAATAATCTTTCAGTATTTTTATAGCATCGTAACGTTAATTACAAATAGTTTTGTGCTAATTTAATTCGGTTTTGTGTTAATTATCCATAAATCAAATAAATTAATTGGCGCAGGCATTAGGAAAACTAGAAAGATTTAGATAAAATTTTCACGACACGAAAATAACCTAAGTTTTTGCATCGCAATGTTAAAAAAAAAATCGGGTAAAAATATAAGAAAATATATATTAAATATTAAAATATATTATAACAAAATAAATATATTTAAAATATAATTATTATTAATAATAAATATAAAAAATTTGGCGAAAAAATTAATATATTATTACTATAATAATAAAAATAAAATAAATATTTTTTTTACTTTAATAATATAAAATTTAATGAAAAAAAAAAAAATTGTGACTCGAAGGTTCGTCGTCTTTTTTTTTTTGTCCTTTTCTAACTAACGCAAGTGTTGTCATGGCAACAATTGTGTAAGACAAGAAAAGGGATCATCGAGTATGTTACCTACCCATCCCTGTTTAAGCCGCATTTTCACTGTTACCGTCTCTGCTAAATTTTATAGATCCCATGAATTATCAATTGAAAATCAAGTAGTAGTTTCCTATTTTCACCACCAGATGGCAAATAATTGCAATTGTCGCGGTCAATGAACGTGAAAATATTTTTTTTTTTTGTCAGTGTGTGTATAATGTTTTTTTTCTGTTTAAAAAAAAAAATATATATATACACATACAGTATAAATAAAGCGGGAATTATCTCATCATAAAAAAATATTGGCGAGCTCATGAATATTACTATTACTAATAATAATAATAATAATAATATTAAAACAATTTTGACAATTATAATAACCAATAAGTGAATGTGACAGTGTTTGTTTTTTTTTGACATTTCATTAATAGTAAAATGTGTTGAAAATTTTATAAATAAAATACAATTTCTCAGTGTATGTGTTATATATATTTAAAAGAAGAATAAGAAAACTTTTACTATCGTGACATATACACAAACACAATTTATTCAGGCCAAGGTAAGCAAGTTTATTTTTTTTAATTTAATTATATTGTCCAATTTTTTTTTCGTATTTTATATTTTTTATATATATATATATATATATGTGTGTGTATAATTTGGAAAAATTCTATTTTCTTTTTTTTGTTATTTTTGTACAAATTGAAAGTTTCTTTATATAATTACCGGTAACTTGGGATTTTATTTTACTTTATCCTTGTTTTTTGAAAATAATTTTTGTTTTTATGTTGGGGGGTTTTTTTTTTCTTAAATTAAAAGTAGAAATTAAAATCACAGTGATTTAGTAAAAAAAAAAATTGTTTATGTCCATATAGGAAAAAGTGAGGTTAGGTTTATGTTTATTTTTTGTAAAAGAAATAATAATAATAATAATTCATAGTGCATTTTCGTTTTAGTTTTGTGTATTTTTAATGTAAATTTAATTTAATAGAATTTAATATTTTATTAATTTTATTAAATATGATTTAATATTTTTAATTAATTAAATTTAATAGAATTTAATATTTTTAATTAATTATATTTAATAGAATTTAATATTTAATTAATTTTATTTAATTAATTAAATTTAATAGAATTTAATATTTTTTATTAATTATATTTAATAGAATTTAATATTTAATTAATTTTATTTAATTCATTTAATTTAATATATTTTAATAATTAATTAATTTAATTTAATATAAAGTTTTTTTTCCTAATTAAGGCATTTTTTTGAATATAAAAAAAACTGTATATTAATTGATATATTTTTAATTAAAAAAAAAAAAAATTATATACGAAAATTATGTTTAATTTAACGTGATTTATACTAAATATAATAAAAAGAGAGATATATATATATAGGACACGAAATAAGTATAGGAAAAAAAGGGGTTCAATATTATAGGATTATATAGATATCGTCTCTTATCAATGGCAATTATTGACCTATTGCCGCTTTTGTTTACACATATGTAACCGTTGTGCGTGCGTTTTCAAAATATTTACTCTAGAAATAATTTTTATTTTCCCCTTCCCTTTCATCTTTTTATCCCTCAAATTTAGATCACCAATTATTATTATTATTATTATTATTATTATTATTATTATTATTATTATTATTATTATAATTACATTAATAATAATAATAATAATTATAAATATTACTACTATTATTATTACTATTATTTTTAATTTAAATGTTGTGACATAACCTTCAAATATGAATATTGATATAATTATTAATATAATATATATAATTTTATCGGTAAAAATAAAAATTATTAGAAATAATTATTCCTTGAAATTTAAGTTTTCCATTGATTGCAAGAACAATAAAAAAAAAAAAATTGTTGCTGGGTTTTTCGAGTAATTAAAAAAATAGTGCGAGTTTGAAAAAAAATCAACCATTCCCTATAGCTCGTATAGGCTGCTTCATTCGTGCTTCAGGGACGGAACAAAAAAAATTAATGAATGGGTGCTATTACGTTGGGGGGGGGGCACTATTTTTTTTATTTTTAATTTATTTGTTATTATTATTTTTATTTCATTTATAATTTTTTTTTTATTTTATTTATTTTGATTCTAATTTTCTTAATAGAAAATAAATATTCGTATAAAAAATATTATAAATATTAACTAAATTATTTATATATAACAAATGAAATAAAAATTATTGTTTTTTTTTAACAATTGGATAATATTTAACATGGAACAATTTACAAATAATAGAATTTAATTTGTTTTAATTAAAAAAAAAAAAATGAATTTCAAAAATTACCAAATAAAATATTAATAATAATAAATATAAATAATAATAATAAATAAAATAATAATTATAATATATAATAAATTAAATTAATCAATAAAATATTATAATATAATAAATTAAATTAATTAACAAAATAATTAAATATTTATTATTATTATATTAATTTATTTAATTAATTAATAATTATATTTTGTAATCTATTGTAAAAAAATAATTTTTTTTAAATCTCATTTTTTCATTGATAAAATAAAAGGTGAATTCACTTTCATGGGGGGGGGATTCAAACTGTGATGAATAATAAATTAAAAACTGGCTACACATGAAACCATTTGCTTTCAAATATATATATCTATACATATGTATATATAGAGGGAGAAAAAGAGCAGAGAATGTATCTCACTCGTGTTTCAGGTCGACATTAATGCAAAAGAGATTTAAGGATTAGTGAATCAAACTGCTGGTTGGAGATTTACCATATATACCTATATATATATAATATAATCGTATTTTCTTTTGCTTTTAGTGAACAAAAAAAAAACTATTAATAAAATTTAACTTTTAACGTCGAGGCTTAAACAAAACTGCCTTTATAATAGACTATATAAATTTTTTATTTTATTTCAATTAAATGAAAAAAAAGTGACATTGCATAAAAAAAAATTTAATTTTAATTTAATTTAAAAAAAAAAAAATGCAAAAAAAAATAATTAAAAATAAAATATTATATTAAAATATGTTTTTCCTTTTTTGTTTTTTGTCAACAGAAACCACTTTACATTTACATAAAAATGACACTTCCCTGCTTACCACTGGACATTGCGGTTCCACCAGGTGTTTTATCTCGACGTGGTGCAGTCACACTTGCAACAATTTTCGAGGTAAAGTGAAAAAAAAAAAATAATAACAATTTCAACATATTTTTCATTTTAATTGCGGTAAAAAATTTTTTACATCAATATTTTTTCTATAAATTGTCATTTCTTTTTTTAAAACAATTTTCTACAATAAAATCTATTTTTTATATATTTACGAAATTTACGTAAATTTACATAAGTAACGTAACTCTACGTAAGAAACGTACACTTACGCAAATAACGTAGCTCTAGACAAGTAACTCATACTTACGTAAATAACGCAACTCTACGTAAGTAACGTAAATTTACGTAAATAACGTAAATCTACGCAAGTGACGTAAAGTTACGTAAATAACGTAAATAACGTAAATCTACGTAAATAGCGTAAATTAACGTAAATAACGTAAATCTACGCAAGTAGCGTAAATTTACGTAAATAACGTAAATCTACGTAAATGACGTAGCTCTACGTAAATTTACGTAAATAACGTAAATCTACGTAAATGACGTAGCTCTACGTAAATTTACGTAAATGACGTAGCTCTGTGTAAGTGACTTACGTGAGTGACGCAAATATACGCAACTATCTCGATTTACGTAAGTGATAACAGTAACGTAATTTACGTACATTTGCATCACTTACGTATGTGATGCAAGTTTACGTAACTTAAGTAAGTTACTCAAATAAGTTGCGATACGCAACTGTATCGCAATTTACGTACATTTGCTTACAAGTAGCGTAAATATACGTATTTTAAGAAAGTGACGCGAATTTTTACGCATGTAACGAAAATATGCGTAATTTACGCAAATTGTTTACGCTATATACGCAGTTTGTATTATTTATATATACGTTAATTACGTAATTTACGTAAGTGACGCAAGTATATGTAATTTACGTTGTAATCATTTACGTAAATAACATCCTTGCTGCGTTATTTACGTAAATTACGTATATTCGCATAACTTTATGCAATTTATGTATGTAACGTAAACATAGATAAATAACGTAATTTGCGTAAAGAGGGTATATATACGTAACAATTATTTTTTTTTCTTTAAAATAAATTTCAATTTACTAATTAAGTGAAATCAATTTAACTCATTCAATTAATAATAAAGTAAAAACGCGCAAATTGATAAGTAGGTCAGTAACATAATTATTTATATAATTTACATAATTATTTAACAAGAACAATTGTTGATGAAATTGAGCAAAAAAAAAAAAAAAAAAAAATCAAAGAAAAGATAATTTGTACGAAATTTAATTTTGATTATCCCCATGAGCCTTGGTTATGTATAGATATATGTGATATATATATATATACACAATGATGTACACAAGAGAGAGAAAGGCTTTCAGGTGCGTGAAGTTTGGATCGATACTGCAAGCGACTCATTCCCTGGGCCGCGGTCGCGACAAGCCCCTGCGACCAGCCATCCGCAGCACGCGATCGTTCTAAAATTAAATGACTGCCTTGGCTGATCTTACCCCTCGAGCGTTACACGTGCCAGCCACCCCATGATAATATACTTTTATATATATATATATATATATATATATATACGTATAGGAAAAAAAAGTGATAGAAAGAGAAAGATATAGAAAAGAGAAAAAGAGAGACAAACTTTCAAAAATACATTAACATTGACGATGAGATGATGAGGGCAAAGTGAAATTTCCTGGAAATGAAGTGTTGATCTTCTCCTTTCGTTCAGTTATTCTGTACTTTTAATGAAATTCGTTTTTTTTTCTTTCTTTTCTTTTGCCTTATTTACTTTGGGGTTTAATCGTAATCTCCCTTTTCCTTTGAACTCGTGCCTTTTTTTTTTTATTCTAATTTGAGAATAATTAATTTTTTTTTATCTATTTTATTAATTTCGGAAACGTAAGAATAAGTTATAAAAATCAAATTTTGGAATTTTTATTTAATCGAATTTTATTAGATTTAATTTTCATTGAGATGAATTTTATTTTTTTTTTCTCTTATTATTTAGTGGAATTTTTATTAAAGTGATTTTCTATATTGGAGATTTTTTATATTAATGAAAATTTACATTAGGGATTACATTTAAATGAATTACATCAATTAGAGGCGAAAAAAGATAAATTTAAAATAAAAAAATTTTTATTTGTTACGGAATGACCCCAAAAAAAATCAAAAAAACGGTTATAACATTCACAAAAATTAACGGATCGTTATGAAACTTGATAATTGTGTTCTTCGCAATGAATGATATTATTTTTAGGTGAAAAAATACAAATTTAGGGAAAAAAAGAGGAATAATTAATACGGAATGACCCCAAAAAAACTCAAAAAACGGTTATAAGATTCACAAAAATTAACGGATCGTTATGAAATTTGATAATTGTGTCCTTCGCAATGAATTACATTATTTTTAGGTGATAAAATACAAATTTAGGAAAAAAGAGGCATAATTAATATGGAATGACCCCAAAAAAAATTAAAAAAAACCGTTATAACTTCGAAAGAAATTAACGGATTCTTATGAAACTTGGTAATTTTGTTTTTTGCCACAGAAGAAATAGTTTTATTGTAAAAAAAACAAATTTTTGAAAAAAAGTATATTTATTACGGAATGACCCCAAAAAAACTCAAAAAACGGTTATAACATTCACAAAAATTAACGGATCGTTATGAAACTTGGTAATTATGTTCATTACGATAAATGACATTTTTTTTATTAAATAAAGATACAAATTTAGAAAATAAATGTATATTCATTACGAAATGACCCCAAAAAAAGTTCGAAAAACGATTAAAAATTTCATAAGAAATTAACGGATTATTATGAAACTTAGTAATTATGTTCTTTAAAATTGATCAATTAAAAAGAATATAATTACCAAGTTTCATAATGATCCTGCAATTTTTTTGAAAGTTATAATTGTTTTTTTGGATTTTTTTGGGGTCATTCCGTAATACATTTACGTTTTTTTTCCAAAATTTGTATTTTTTCATCTATAACGGATGCCATTCATTGCAATAAACATAATTTCCAAGTTTCACAACGATCCGGTAATTTTTTTTAAAGTTATAACTGATTTTTGAATTTTTTTGGGGTCATTCCGTAATAAATATAAATTTTTTCAAAAATTTGTAATTTTTTGCAATAAGACAGTGTCATCTATCGCAAACTACCTTATTATCAAGTTTCATTAGAATCCGTTAATTTTTTTGGAAGTTACAACGGTTTTTTGAACTTTTTTGGAGTGATTCCGTTAAAAATTTACGTTTTTTTTCCAAAATTTGTATTTTTTCACCTGTAACGGCTGCCATTCATTGCAATAAACATAATTTCCAAGTTTCATAACAATTTGGTAATTTTGTTGAAAGTTATTTTTTTTTTTTAAATTTTTTTGGGGTCATTCCGTAATAAATGTAAATTTTTTCAAAAATTTGTAGTTTTTTGCAATAAGACAATGTCATCTATCGCAAACTACCTTATTGTCAAGTTTTATAAGAATCCGTTAATTTTTTTGGAAGTTACATCGGTTTTTTGGATTTTTTTGGGGTCATTCCGTAATATATTTACGTTTTTTTCCAAAATTTGTATTTTTCTCATCTGTAACGGATGCCATTCATTGCAATAAACATAATTTCCAAGTTTAATAACGATTTGGTAATTTTCTTGAATGTTATAACTGTTTTTTGAATTTTTTTTTTGGGTCATTCCGTAATAAATGTACATTTTTTCAAAAATTTGTAGTTTTTTGCAATAAGACAGTGTCATCTATCGCAAACTACCTTATTTCCAAGTTTCATAAGAATCCGTTAGTTTTTTTGGAAGTTACAACGGTTTTTTAAACTTTTTTGGGGTCATTCCATAAAAATTATCTGCTTTTTTTCCAAAATTCAAATTTTTTCGCTTGTAACGGATGCCATTCATTGCAATAAACATAATTTCCAAGTTTAATAACAATTTGGTAATTTTCTTGAAAGTTATAACTGTTTTTTGAATTTTTTTTTTTGGGTCATTCCGTAATAAATGTACTTTTTTTCCAAAATTTGTAGTTTTTTGCAATAAGACAGTGTCATCTATCGCAAACTACCTAATTACCAAGTTTGATAAGAATTTGTTAATTTCTTTAGAAATTACAACCGTTTTTTGTTTTTTTTGGGGTAATTCCGTATTCAATATACTTTTTTTTTCGAAAATTTGTAGTTTTTTTGCAATAAGAAAATGTCATCTATCGCAAACTACCTAATTATCAAGTTTTTTGTGAATCCGTTAATTTCTTTGGAATTTACAACGGTTTTTTTCCAAAATTTGTATTTTTTCATCTGTAACGGATGTCATTGATTTTGTAATGAACATAATTATCAAGTTTCATAATGATCCGGTAATTTTTTTTTTTAAAGTTATAACTGTTTTTTGAATTTTTTTTTTTTGGGGTCATTCCGTAAGAAATTTTTTTTTTCTCCCGATATTTGTTTTTTTTCTTCATCTTGCTAATCAGGGGGTTTTTGGGGTCGCTGATTACGAATTCGATGTTATTTTTTAAAAAAAATTTTAAATGGCCAACGTTTTTTTTTGCGAATTTGATTAAATTCGCTTAAAATTTTGTTACGTAGGGTTTTTTATGTTCGCTGATTACGATTTTATTATCAGTTTTTAAAAATTCAAAATATCGGAAAATCAGAATCAAAATCAGTGATACGAAGAAAATTTTTATTTTGAGGTTATGAGTTGAATATAAATTTTTTTTTTTTCGCCATCACTTGTTCTTGTACTATACATATATATATGGATACAATCAATAAAAGTAAATCGTAACGTGAAATACGTTGTCGTTAACTCGATAATTGAATATCATCTTCTAAATTTAACGATGTTCTTTTTTACATATATATATATATATATATATTTTTTTTTTATTATTATTATACCCAGGAAGAACAGTTCACAGTTTCTTAATGACTTTTTCTCAACGTCTTTTGAGGGTCGTTTTCGAACCTTATAAAAAGAGAAAATAAAAGAGAAAGAGAAAAAGAGTTCGACCTCTGTCGGGTAACGCCGACTTTTCTCGTTGACGTTTTAATGACGAAAGAGAGAAAGAGAGAAAGAGAGAAAGAGAGAGAGAGAGAGAGAGAGAGAGAGAGAAAGACAAAGAGTGAAAGAGACTTTTGCTCTCCGCTCGACCGCAAAAAACTCTTTTCATCGATCTTAGGTTAGAAGTGTCCACATTCGCCAATTGGTGGCAGGACACTCGCTGTGAGAGAGAGAGTCGACCAATCGCGGTCGACTTTTTCCATCATAACAACGTACACGTCTCTTGTTACTTTCTCAATGAAAAATCGTGTGTGTGTGTGTTGTTATTTTTTTTTTTTTGGTTTTTTATTTTATTTTTTTTATCCGTAAGTGCATTATTTATTAATTAATAATTTATTATTATTATTAATTTTGTTCTTCTTGTTGACATACTAACAGTTGTCGTCTATTTTCGGGGCGTTTTTTTTTTTTTTTTTTTTTTTGTTAGTGAATTGTGTGGAATTTAAAGTTGAAAAGAATATTTTGTAAAAAAAAAAAAAAATACAAAATGATACCTTATTCAACTTGTCTCACCTTTGGCGGACATCGTGATGCCCGGCTTTGGGTAGTCCTCGACAATGTGCTTTCTACCATTCCGGTGAGTTAACGAAAACGCACGATTTCACACGAGAGTCATATATTTAACATAAATTAACAATAATAATATTATACGTAATTACAAATTTTATATTTTTTACTATTTATAACAATGACAAAAATTGTAATAGTAATAATAATAATAATAGTAATAGTAATAATAATAATAATAATAATAATAATAATAATAATAATAATAATGTATAATATTTAAATATTTATTATATAAATATCATATTTCAAATATAATATATAATAATTATATAATAAATAAAATATGTGACGAGCTCTGAAGAAAAGGGACCTTAAAAGTAAAAAAAATTATAGGTTATGTTTTAAGAATTTCGAAGTGAAAATACACACAGAGAATCAATTTTCAAAAATACAAATTTTTATTTGTTCGAAATTTTAATTGTCAGGATTTTTATTTAACATAATAGACGAAAAAATACAAATTTCGGAAAAAAAGGGTAAATTTATTACGGAATGACCCCAAAAAAATCCAAAATACCGTTGTAAATTCCAAAGAAATTAACGGATTCTTATAAAACTTGGTAATTGTGTTCTTTGCAATATAAATAACATCCTTTAGATACGAAAAAATACAAATTTAGGAAAAAAAGCGCATAATTATTATGGAATGACCCCAAAAAAAAACCAAAAAACGATTGTAATTTCTAAAAAAAATTAACGGATCGTTATGCAATTTGATAATTATGTTCTATGCGATAAATGACATTCTTTTACTGCACAAAGATATAAATTTCAAAAATCAAAGTATATTTGTTACGGAATGACCCCAAAAAATCCAAAAAACAGTTATAACTATCAAAAAAATTATCGGATCCTTATGAAACTTGGTAATTATGTTCTTTAAAATGAATGGCATCTTGTAAAGGCGAAAAAATATAAATTTTGAAAAAAAACGCATAATTAATATAGAATGACCCCAAAAAAATTCAAAAAAACCGTTAAAACTTCGAAAGAAATTAACGTTTTCTTATGAAACTTGGTGATTTTGCTCTTCGCGAAAGATGACATTGTTTTATTGCAAAAAAAATACAAATTTTCGAAAAAAAATTATATTTATTAGGGAATGACACCAAAAAAATCCAAAAAACAGTTATAACTTTCAAAAAAAAATTTCGTATTGATGTAAAACTTGGTAATTATGTTTTTTGCAATGAATGGAATCCTGCAATAGCGAAAAAAATACAAATTTTCAAAAAAAAACGTATAATTATTATGGAATGACCCAAAAAAAAATTCAAAAAAACCATTAAAACTTCGAAAGAAATTAACGTTTTCTTTTGAAACTTGGTAATTTTGTTCTTTACGACAGATGACATTGTTTTATTACAAAAAAACTACAAATTTTTGAAAAAAATGTATATTTATTACGGAATGACCCAAAAAAAAATTCAAAAAACAGTTATAACTTTCAAAAAAATTAACGGATCGTTGTGAAAATTGGTAATTATGTTCTTTGAAATGAATGGCATCTTGTAAAGGCGAAAAAATATAAATTTTTTGAAAAAAAGGATATTTATTACGGAATGACCCGAAAAAAAATTCATAAAACCGATTGTAACTTCTAAGGAAATTAATGGATCGTTATGAAACTTGGTAATTATTTTTATTGCAATAAATGGCATCCTTCAAAGGTGAAAAAAATACAAATTTAGAAAAAAAAAACGGTAGAATTATTATGGAATGTCCCCAAAAAAATCCAAAAAACCGGTTGTAACTTCTAAGGAAATTAACGGATCGTTATGAAATTTGGTAATTGTGTTCTTAGCAATAAATAACATCCTTTAGATACGAAAAAATACAAATTTAGGAAAAAAAGCGCATAATTATTATGGAATGACCCCAAAAAAAACCAAAAAACGGTTGTAATTTTTAAAAAAATTAAGGGAGCATTTTGGAATTGGGTAATTATGATCTTTGCAATAAATAACAACGTTTATAGGCGAAAAAATAAAAATTTAGGAAAAAAGTGCTAAATCATTATGGAATGACCCCAAAAAAAAAAAAATTCAAATTATTCAAATTATAACTTCTATAGAAATTAACCGATTTTTATGAAACTTGGTAATTATGTTCGTTGCGACAAATGACATTCTTTTAATGCAGAAAGATACAAAATTTAAGAAATAACCGTATATTTATTACGGAATGACCCAAAAAAAAAATCCAAAAAAACGGTTACAACTTTCAAAAAAAATTGCCAAATTATTATGAAACTTGGTAATTATGTTCTTTTTAATTAATGAATTTCACAGAACATAATTACTAAGTTTCATAATGATCCGTTAATTTTTTTTTCGTTTTGAAATTTTTAACCTTTTTTTTGGGTCATTCCGTAATGAATATGCATTTACTTTCTAAATTTGTATTTTTCTACAATAAACAAATGTCATTTATATTGTAATGAACATAATTATCGAGTTTCATTAAAATCCGTCATTTCTTTAATATTTTTAATTGTTTTTGAGTTTTTTTCGGGTCATTCTGTAATAAATATACTTTTTTTTCAAAAATTTCTATTTTACTTCAATGAAGTAGTGTGATTCATTGCAAAGAACAAAATTACCAACTTTCATAAGAGTGCGTTAATTTTTTTCGAAATTATAACAGTTTTTTTGAATTTTTTTTTTTTTTGGTCATTCCACAATAATTATGCCCCTTTTTTTCTAAATTTGTATTTTTTTCACCTGAAAATAATGCTATTCATTGCAATGAACACAATTATCAAGTTTCATAACGATCCGTTAATTTTTGTGAATATTATAACCGTTTTTTGATTTTTTTTTGGGGTCATTCCGTAACACATAAACATTTTTTTTTCTAAATTTGTCTTTTTTCGCCTCTAATTGATGTAATTCATTATAATGTAATCCGTGATGTAAATTTTCATCATAATATAAAAAAAGTTTTTTTTTAGGGTCATTCCGTAACAAATAAAAAATTTTTTTTTTCAAAAATTTGTTTGTTTCGCAATTTTGCAGAAAAATCGGTTTTATGGAAATTCACTGAAATAATAATTCGAACAAATGAAAATTCATCTGAAAAAATAAAATGAAAATTCTATGCAATGAAATTCTACCCAATAAAAATTCTTTAAAATGCTCTATTATATTAAATAAAAATTCGAGGATATAAAAATTATGACAAATAAAAATTTGAACAAATAAAAATTCTGACAAATATAAATTCTGTGAAGTGAATTTTCGATTATATAAAAATTCTATAATATAGAAAAAAATCGTTTCGATGAAAATTCTTGCAAAATATACTAATTCGAACAAATAAAAATTCGGCTCAAAAATAATTATGACAAATAAATTTCCATAAAAAGACAATTCTAACTAATGATTTTAGAGAATATAATCATGCGTTCCACCTATTTTCGTTTTTTTGGTTTAATTTTCTATATTTATTTTTATACGAAATAAAAAAAAAAATTTTTATTTGACACAAAATAAAATTTTTATTTAACGCAAATAAATATTTATTTATTATTGAAAAATTAAATATATATATATATATATATATATATATTTATTGAATTCTGAAACAGATATATTTATTTTACTCTCTCTGGATGAATATATATATATATATATATATATATATATATTACATTTATTGCGAGAAAAATAGAAAGAGAATTTTTTTATTTAATTTTTTTTTTAAATCCCTATTGAAAAACCTGTAAATTGGATTTGAAAGATTAATGAAAATTTGATTTGTTATAATCCTCTACTAAAATCCGTCATTTATAAAATAAAACTGGCAGAAACACACATTAATTGTAATCAAACGCCGTTGAAGTGGCTGAATGCAAAATGAGATTTTCAATGGGGATAAACATATATATATATATATATATATATATATAAATAAAATTGTGGTTGTATATTATTCCGACGCTCATTATTATTATTATTAGTGTGAAAATGAATTTGTCGCTATTATTTCCCCGAAGCATTACTCGAGTTACCGGAGATGTGAAATTGAAAATACCGGAAGTGAGATATGCGATATATTTTCCTGTTTTGTTTGCATTAAAAGAAATTAACAATAGATTTACTGATAAAATTATATTATTATTATTATTATTATTTTTATTTTTATTATTATTATTATTATTATTATTATTATTATTACGTTTTATTATTACGTTTTATTATTATAATTATTATTATTATTCGATTCACAAGTTTCCTAACCTAAAAATTCTGTCATTTAGTTTTTAATTAATTTTTCGTGAATTTAAATTTAGCGCCATTATTTGAAGTTTTTTTTTTGTTGTACGGTTGGTATACTTTTAGTTTTTTCAATACACAAATTTTATTAACCTAAAAAATTCTGTTAATTAATTTTTATAATTAATTTTCGTTAATTTAAATTTTAACGCCATTGAATATACATTGTTTTTTGTTATATATGGTTGGTATTCCTTGTTTTCAATTAACAAAAATTTCTAATACAAAATGAAATTTATTGAAAACTAGGAGTACCAACCATGTAACACAAAATTATAGCTAATGGCGCTAAAATTCAAAACGAAAATTAATTATAAAACTAAATAACAGAATTTCTTTTAGGTTAGTAAATTTTTTTCATTTAAAAATTAGAATTGTATACCAATCGTGCTACACAAAATTTAAAATAATTGCGCTAAATTTAAATTTACGAAAAATTAATTAAAACTAAAGAGAATTTTTAGGTTAGGAATTTTTTTTGAATTGAAAATTAAAAGTATATATCAACTGTACAACACCAAAAAACTTTTAATAATGGCGCTAAATTTAAATTCACGAAAAATTAATTGAAACTAAATAACACTGAATTTTTAGGTTAGGGAATTTGTGAATTAAAAACTATGAAACTTGTGAAATGACAATACACATAGAAAATTAAAAGGCATTAAAATAAGCTGCAACGCTTCTTATTTTAATCCAATTTTGCTTATTTTAATACCAAAATGGATTAAAATAAGTAAAATTGGATTAAAATAAGAAGCGTTGCTTCTTCCAATTTTGCTTATTTTAATACCAAAATGGATTAAAATAAGCAAAATTGGATTAAAATAAGAAGCGTTGCAGCTTATTTTAATGCCTTTTAATATTCTGTGCAGGAATGTGAAATTTTTTTTAAAAATTATTTTTGTAAATTTTTTTTTATTAAATCTCCTTTTTGACTTTAAAGAAAAAAAAACCGCCAAAGATGAATATTGTTGTTTACAGGGTATTTTTTTTTATCTCTATAATAGTAAAGTGGATTTTTGCAGCTGTGGCAAAAATGTCAATGTAAAAACTAGTAGTCGAGACTTTGGTATACATATTACCCCTCTTCATAATCGTTTACCATATATATATATATATATATATATATATATATGTATTTATATAAAATGCGATATAAACGTATATAAGAATGACCCCCATCTCCCTCTATCTCTCTCTCTCTTACTCTCTTTGTCTTTCTAGACTGAAATATCCTTCATGTCCCCTAGGGACCAGTAGGTAATCTCGTTTACCCTTACCCCTTCCCCCGTATTTTTTTTTGCCTAGACTTTTTTCCGATAAGAAACTCATCCCACCCTCTTCCATTATCGTTGTTACATCCCCCCCAGACACTTTATATATATATATATATATATATATATATATATATATATTCCTTGCCTCTTACAACGTCTTGCGTCAAACTGAAGGTTAAGATTTTTTTTTAACAAAAATGTTCTATCGTTCGTTCAAATGCGATTTTTCATTGGTTCCCCGTTTGTTATATAGATGTATTTATAAGTAAGTTAAAAAAGGGGGTTTAATTCCCCATTTGCGATAAATCTGTATATTTATTTTTTTTTTTTTTTGAAAATTTATTGTACTGTATAATATCGTAAAAAATCTAATCTATAGAGAGAATGGGAATTTTTAAGTTTTTGGAAACTAATATTAAAACGAAATTTATATTAATCGAGTTATTATTATTTTGCAGAGAATTTTCAATTAAATCGATTTTCTATGTTAGAGAATTTTTATGTAATCGAAAATTTATATTACGGATTACATTACTGTGAATTACAATCTTTATAGGGGGAAAAAATATAAATTTAGAAAAAAAGTGGATAATTGTGTTATGGAATGACCCCAAAAAAATTCAAAAAACCGGTTGTAACTTCTAAAGAAAGTAACGGTTTCTTATGAAACTTGATAGTTAGGTTCTTTGCGACAGATGACATTGTTTTACAGCAAAAAAAACTACAAATTTTTCTAAAAAAATGTATATTTATTACGGAATGACCCCAAAAAAATCCAAAAAACCGTTGTAAATTCCAAAGAAATTAACGGATTCTTATAAAACTTTGCAATTAGGTAGTTTGCGATAGATGACATTGTCTTATTGCAAAAAACAACAAATTTTTGAAAAAAATGTATATTTATTACGGAATGACCCCAAAAAAATCCAAAAAACCGATTGTAACTTCTAAGGAAAATAAGGGATCGTTATGAAATTTGATAATTGTGTTCTTTGAAATAAATAAAATCCTTTAGATACGAAAAAATACAAATTTAGAAAAAAAAGCGCATAATTATTATGGAATGACCCCAAAAAAAAAAACCAAAAAACGGTTGTAATTTCTAAAAAAAATTAACGGATCGTTATGCAATTTGGTAATTAGGTTCTATGCGATAACTGATATTCTTTTACTGCACAAAGATACAAATTTCAAAAATCAACTGATATTTATTACGGAATGACCCAAAAAAAAAAAATTCCAAAAAACAGTTATAACTTTCAATAAAATTATCGGATGGTTATGAAACTTGGTAATTATGTTCTTTGAAATGAATGGCATCTTGTAAAGGCGAAAAAATATAAATTTTCGAAAAAATGGCTTATATATTTATCACGGAATATTTCCAAGGAAATCCAAAAAGGACTTTTTTCAAAAAAAAATTTTTTTTCGCCTTTAAAGTATATCTTTCGTTGCAAAGAACCTAATTACCAAGTTTCATAACGATCCGGTAATTTTTTTAAAAGTTATTACTGGTTTTTGGATTTTTTTTGGGGTTATTCCGTAATAAATGTATGTTTTTTATTCTTAAATTTCTATTTTTTTGCCATAAAAGAATGTCATCTATCGCAAAGAACCTAAATATGAAATTTCATAAGAATCCCTTAATTTCTATAGAAGTTATAACCGGTTTTTTGTTTTTTTTTGGGTCATTCCATAATAATTATGCGTTTTTTTCCATAATTTGTATTTTTTCGCATTTGCAGGATTCCATTCATTGCAAAGAACATAATTATTAAGTTTCATATCAATCCGATAATTTTTTTAGAAGTTACAACCGTTTTTTGGATTTTTTTTGGGTCATTCCGTAATAATTATGCGTTTTTTTTCCTAAATTTGTATTTTTTTGTATCTAAATGATGTCATTTATCGCAAAGAACATATTTACCAAGTTTCATAAGGATCCGTTAATTTCTTTAGAAATTACAACCATTTTTTGGATTTTTTTTTGGGGTCATTCCGTAAGAAATATACTTTTTTTCGAAAATTTGTAGTTTTTTTGCAATAAAACAATGTCATGTGTCGCGAAGAGCAAAATTACCTAGTTTCCTAAGAAAACGTTAATTTCTTTTGAAGTTTTAACGGTTTTTTTGAATTTTTTTTTGGGTCATTCCATAATAATTATGCTTTTTTTTCAAAATTTTTATTTTTTTCGCTATTGCAGGATTTCATTCATTGCAAAGAACATAATTACCATGTTTTATATTAATCTGATAATTTTTTTGAAAGTTATAATTGTTTTTTGGATTTTTTTGGGGTCATTCCGTAACAAATATACTTTGATTTTTGAAATTTGTATCTTTGTGCAGTAAAAGAATGTCATTTATCGCAAAGAACATAATTACCAAGTTTCATAAGGATCCGTTAATTTCTTTAGAAATTACAACCAGTTTTTGGATTTTTTTTGGGGTCATTCCGTAAGAAATATACTTTTTTTTGAAAATTTGTTGTTTTTTTGCAATAAAACAATGTCATGTGTCGCGAAGAGCAAAATTACCTAGTTTCCTAAGAAAACGTTAATTTCTTTCGAAGTTTTAACGGTTTTTTTGATTTTTTTTGGGGTCATTCCATAATAATTATGCGTTTTTTCAAAATTTGTATTTTTTTCACTATTGCAGGATTCCATTCATTGCAAAGAACATAATTACCATGTTTTATATCAATCCGATAATTTTTTTGAAAGTTATAACTGTTTTTTGAATTTTTTTTTTTTGGTCATTCCGTAATAAATATACGTTGATTTTTGAAATTTGTATCTTTGTGGAGTAAAAGAATATCAGTTATCGCATAGAACATAATTACCAATTTTCATAACGATCCGTTAATTTTTTTAGAAGTTATAAGTTTTTTTTGGATTTTTTTGGGGTCATTCCGTAATAAATATACATTTTTTTCAAAAATTTGTATTTTTTTCGCCTTTGAATGTTTTCATTAATAATAATCTACTCCCTAAATTTGAATTAGTAAAAATGTTTACTAATTTAAATTAGTGACTCACTTTTTGCTTCTGAATTTGTAAAATTTTACTAATTGTTAGTAAAAGTTACTAATAATTTGTAAAATTTTACTAATAGTTATTAAAAGTTACTAATAAGTAGTAAAATTTTACTAATTCAGAAGCAAAAAATCAGTCACTAATTTAAATTAGTAAACATTTTTACTAATTCAGATTTAGAGAGTATACTGTGAATAAGTGAATAAGTGAATTATTGGTTATATAAAAATACTCTAATATTGAAAATCGTTTTTAATGAAAATTTTATTACAAAATAATAATTCGAAACTATATAAAATTCGACGGAGTGAAAATTATAATATCTATTTGAAAATTCTATTAAATAAAAATTCTAAAAATTGATTTTTCGATACTTTTTTTTTAAAAAATATATTTTCGATACTGTGTATACATGAGAATATATATATATGTATATAGTCTGTCTGACGAAAATCATCTTGTTCCACTTGATTATGACGCGTTGGCACAAAAACTGCTTATTCCACTCAAAACGAAACCAAAGTATGTGTATATACGAGCACCTTGATGCAAGAACCAGACATAGCTCTGAGAAGGCGTAGATAGTTGGCCCCTGGACACCAAAAATGAAAATTCAAAATAAAAAATATTTGAAAGCATATTCTTATTTAAAATTAAAAGCTGCATCTTTTTTTCCTCTGAGAAAAAGTTGTATGTTTTATCATTTTTTAAATAAACTTGAAAAACCGTTTTTTTCGAAAACGAGTTTTTAATTAAAATTTTGTATTCAACTCGCTAGAAAAAGCACAATTTTTAATATTTTGTAATGAAACTTAATATCAACAAACTTTATAATGTTCTCTTTGAGAAAATATGTTACAAAAGTTAATATGTTTATTTATAATTAAGTTAAATAATATTTATTGAGTAACGGTAAAATTTTTTTTTCATAATCTTTGAACGCGTAATCTATGCGGGGAATTTTTAGTAAATGAAAACTTCCAGTGAAGAAGTTGTTCGAAATACTATAAATAAGTTTTCTGTTAATTATTACTTTATAAAAATCAATAGAAAAAAATCTGTCAACATTTTGCTGAACGCGCGCGACCGCTCTTGAAGCAAATTTTGTGCCTATAATATTCTGTTCTGTCAAACCAATGGATTGTAAGATCGACGGCTAAAGTATTTATTAACTAACTTTTTCACTTTTATAATTAAATAATAATAATAATTATTATTATTATTATTTATTTCAAAAACATTTATAAAAAAAAATTGACTACGATGAGCGTAAAATAATACGGTTTTGTAATATTTCATAGCTTTTTTATTTACACAGCAAAAACGAACGTCTTAAAAGTGTCTTAATGTAAAACACTATGACGTTTAAAAATGTCTTTTGTTAGAAATGCGTCTCGATTGGTACCGTATTTCACATTTTTTATGAAATTTATTATTAAAATTTGTAATTAAATGTTTATATGTCGCTATTTCTTGCGAATCGATTTGGAAAAATCGTTTAATGTTTTGAAACCGTCAATGTTTACTTTAAAGTATTTGAGACACTTAAAGCGTCTTAAATTCAGACACGCTTTTTTGTAGTATATGCAATACTAAAATAAATATTTTAATAAATTAACAAATATAAATTTTTGTTTAAAAAATATTCTTAAAATTGGCCTTTTTAAAAAGCAAACCTCTTTTTTTTGTAATCACTTAAATAAGTATTTTAAAAAGCAGACTATTCGTCGTCTAAAAAAATTGAGTCTTCCAAACTTTTTTTATGAGAAATTGTTTTAAAAAAATCATTAAAAAATTTTTGCCCTTTTGGAGAAAGATATTTAAGTAAACTTGTAACATCATTCATTTTAGCAGATGTTATACCAATTTGTGGAGGACGAATAACATTTTTGAGATCTTTCAGATGAATTGAAAGGTTGATGTTAAATAACAAAGGATTGTTTTCTTTATAATTATTATAAAATTTGACAACACCATTTGATGTATATTTTATTAAACACGCTTCGCTAATCCTCATGTTTTTCGGTAATCGTGGACGCGGAATTGATTTTTCAAAATCTTGTAACAAATCTTTCGCTGATTCCACAACAATAAATGGAGGTTCCTTGCATTCTTTAATCAATGTGACATAGTCTTCTTCTGTTTCAATTCGCTCTAATTTTTTTTTTTTTTTTGAATACACGCCGAAGTTTCTGTCACATTGACAATAAGAATGCCCACGGACTGGGAAAATGTGCCAAATTTCAATATTGAGATCGCGTGACAGTGCTAGCAAAAAAAGCATTACGGTGTAATTTCTATTTTGACTGCCTGCTGCGTCAGAAAAAAATACAATTTTCTTAAAACGACCTTCAACAAATTCTTTTTCCATTACATATTTTAAAAAGCTACAAACAGTATTAGCTCCTTTTTTTATAAACCCTTCCAAAAGAGGAAACATGTAGCTGTTTTTGGAATTAAAACAATGTACATTAAATAAATAAAGCGATAACAATCGTTTATAATACTGGTCCGACACTGAAATTTTAGGTAACGGAAGATTTTGTGCATAATCGAATTCAAAAGAAAGAACATCTTTATCCGAAAGGATTTGCTTTTTTAAAGCTTGGTACTCTGAAACTGATTGTTTGTGATTCAAAATAAATTCAGATTCCACAGCTTCTGCAGAACTTAGATAACAATCATTGCAAACATCAGTCCTAGGTAATCTGAATGAAAAATTTAAATGATAATTGAAATATTTACTGTAAGTAGAAAAATCCAAATCTAGTAAATTTTCATTTCCGGTTACATCAGCATAATATTTTAGAAATTCTTCATACAATATTTTTAAATTTAACGACGGATTTGTAAAATAATTAAGCGACGTATTCTCTCTCCTATAATGAGACTGCTGGTGTGGTATTGAATAACAATGTATCTTAATCATTTCTTTTACATCGTCAGTTAATTTAACGCTTCGATTTTGATGTTTACCTCTCAAGTCATTTAAGCTTTCATTTTTAATCATTTTTTTCTGAAGTCCTTCTAGTCTCGCTTTCCCTAAACTTAAGACTGTAAACAAAAACTTTTTGCAAACTAGAATATTTTCTTCATCGGTTGAAAAGTAATATTCCCATTTAATCAATCGCGGAACTTCTTTACCATTGATGAAGGCCGGATCTTTAAACTTCATTAAATAACTAAGTAAAATGTTCTGTTTCTCATAATTTTGTAAATTCCAAAATTTTGTGTGAAATTTTTCTTGCTGTGCAGATGGTATTTTCATACAGCAATTCTGATTACAACAAGCTTCCATTTGCACGAACTTTTTTTCAGCAACAAGTTTGTTGGAAGTCGAGACATATTCGGCACCCTGATTAATAATATTTATGTTACAATAAATTATAATTTGAAAAGATTTTAATATTTGTATCAATTTTATTTAATTTTTTTATTAATGCTTTAAAATAGATATAGTAAAAATTATTAGTTAATTATTATTAGGCCCACAAATTTTGATTTTCTAAAATAAAATAAATAAAACACAATTCTTTCGTGATAAAATAATCTTATAATAATACATACTTTGTTTCGACAATTCTTTTTTATGTTTCTGGACCAATCTTGTTTACACACTTTCCTTTTCCTTCCCCTTGAAGGATTTTGCGACATATTCTTCATAAATTTAGAAAATAGATTACCACAATAACATTAATATTCACCACTTATTCCATTACACTTTACAATTTGACACTCTCGAAAGTTTAGAGAGAAATAAAGGAAAGTGAATTAAACAACAAGTTTTGTCCATTAAATGTAAACAAAACAAATTTCCCGCAGTATAAACCAAAGACTTACCAAATGAAAAATTTTAAACAAAATATTATTTCTTTTCGTATAACACAGTAAAAGAAAAACTTATATATTCATTTTACTGGATTATAAATTTCATTACTTCAGAGTAATAAATAAATGCCGTTGAATTATTAAATTTTCTATAATATAAATAAAAGAATATGTTTCCTTTTTTAAAAGTGTTTCATTTTAATTAAAAAATAATGCAGAAAATCGTAGTCAATTTTTTTTTATAAATGTTTTTGAAATAAATAATAATAATAATAATTATTATTATTATTTAATTATAAAAGTGAAAAAGTTAGTTAATAAATACTTTAGCCGTCGATCTTACAATCCATTGGTTTGACAGAACAGAATATTACAGGCACAAAATTTGCTTCAAGAGCGGTCGCGCGCGTTCAGCAAAATGTTGACAGATTTTTTTCTATTGATTTTTATAAAGTAATAATTAACAGAAAACTTATTTATAGTATTTCGAACAACTTCTTCACTGGAAGTTTTCATTTACTAAAAATTCCCCGCATAGATTACGCGTTCAAAGATTATGAAAAAAAAATTTTACCGTTACTCAATAAATATTATTTAACTTAATTATAAATAAACATATTAACTTTTGTAACATATTTTCTCAAAGAGAACATTATAAAGTTTGTTGATATTAAGTTTCATTACAAAATATTAAAAATTGTGCTTTTTCTAGCGAGTTGAATACAAAATTTTAATTAAAAACTCGTTTTCGAAAAAAACGGTTTTTCAAGTTTATTTAAAAAATGATAAAACATACAACTTTTTCTCAGAGGAAAAAAAGATGCAGCTTTTAATTTTAAATAAGAATATGCTTTCAAATATTTTTTATTTTGAATTTTCATTTTTGGTGTCCAGGGGCCAACTATCTACGCCTTCTCAGAGCTATGTCTGGTTCTTGCATCAAGGTGCTCATACATAATATAGAAATGTGAGTGTTGTCAGATATAATGTTTAAGTTTGTGTCTGACGAAATATACATTTGTACTACTTCCGGGAGAGTTGGCGGAGCGCGTTCTTTTAAGACTTTTCACACACACACACAGAAATTTTCTTGAGGAATATATTATATCTACTCGCAAATATCATTGACCCCATTTCTTCAACTGGACAAAAATTTCCAAACTTATTTCTTCTTCTTCTTCTTCTTCTTATTTTCTTTATTCTTTCTTTTATTTTTATTCTTTATCTTCATTTTCTTCCTTCTATTTTTTCTTTTGCTTTTTATTTATTTTTGAGAATTAAGTTTTAAATTCACCTCCCTCAAAAAAATTTAAAATTCAATTTTGAGGTTATGTTTGTCAAACATAACATTCTCTACCGTGAAAAATTGAAATACCGTAACTTGTTGTTTTATTTAGATTATATGATGCCAATTATGTTACTTCTTAAAAAAAATATATATATATCATGGAAAAAAAAATTAACTTAAAACAACG
Organism: Leptopilina boulardi; assembly: GCF_019393585.1. NCBI lineage: Eukaryota > Metazoa > Arthropoda > Insecta > Hymenoptera > Figitidae > Leptopilina > Leptopilina boulardi. The sequence goes on along the minus strand of NW_026138000.1, from coordinate 1,073,716 downwards.
AAAGGTTTCACTAGAATAGCGAAAGTTTATACTGAAACAACACTGCAAAAAGAAGTATCTTAATATAAGATGTTTTGGTAGTCATTTTTAAGATGTTTTGCTAGTAACTTTTTAGTTATTTAAAACATCTTATAGTTTAAGATGTTAATAGTATCTTCGCCAAAGTGATTTACATATTTTTGATGAAAAAAATTTTGAGGTTAACTATGACCTCTTATGTAAGATGCTTAATGTATTTTATATTTTAGTAACTTCAAATTCTGACGTATCTTAAAATTTACAAGCATCTTTTTTCTAAACATCTTATGACCCCACAAATATCTTAATTCAAGTTACTTATAGAAACTTACCCAAGTAACTTACAATTTAAGATGGAAGAAATATTTTCATTTTTGTTAAAACGCAAAAAGCATATTAAATATTAATAAGATACTTTACAAAATATCTTTTTTTAAGGTGGAAGATACTATTTTTCCATATTACATCTTATTGTAAGATACCAAATAAGTCACTTATTTTTGCAGTGAAGTAAAACTTTTACTACTATACACGGAAAAAAAGAAAAAGTAACTTTTACTACTTTAAAAGTAAAATTGGACCTGTCCGAAGTTTCTGCGCATCTCTGGCAACTTTTACTCCAAAAATAGTAAAATTTACTTCAGAGATAGTAAAAATTACTACGGAAACAGTAAAATTTACTACAGAAATAGTCAATTTTACTATTTTTCGAGTAAAAGTTGCCAGAGATGCGCAGAAACTTCGGACAGGTCCAATTTTATTTTTAAAGTAGTAAAAGTTACTTTATTCGTTTTTCCATTTTTCTCCGTGTAGTGAAACGATTGGCTGTTTCAGGTAAATCTCTTTTTTCCGTGTAGAAATTAAAATTATAGAAAATTCGATAGTTATTTCCACTTACGGTTCAAATTTTTCACAAATTTAATATTTTTTTCCGAAGGTAAATATAATAGGCAACATAACCTCTAAATAAAAAAACGTTATTTCAGTTTTGAACGGCAGTTAATATCTGAATAAGAAGGAGACTTAAGAATATGTATAACAATTATAGGTTATGTTTTGAAAGTTATCTCTCTCTATATATATATGTTATTGTATTACCATATATATGTTTATATAGATTTTGTAAACCTATATATAATATATATATTTATTTATATAAAATAGTGTCATTTCCGCTGTATAGAGAGGTATATAGGAGGCTCGAAGAGAGCAGAGACAGGGCAGGGCAGAGTGTATTGATCCAGCCAGTTGGCTGAGAGAGAATCAACGACAATCTATATACATATATATATATATATGTATAGAGAGAGAGAGAGAGAGAAGGCTCTCAGGCTTTTCACGAGAAGAATGAACGAGCGTGGAAATCGATTTTGAAAAGAGTATATATATATATATATATATATATGTATAGGAGGAAAGCCTTTTAAAATGTTGGGTATCAGGGCTTATATAGAGGGAGGAGGCGGGTTAAGGAGAAAAAGAAGAAGGAGGATGGTGAGGGCTTTACCATAGTGACTTTTGACACATTTTTCTACTCGAGAGACTTTTCATTGTTCATTTTTTGCTCTTGATGCGTGTCGACTCACTTGACATCTCTCTCTCTCTCTCCTCCCCCTCTTTCTTTTTTTGTCTTTCAATTTTAGATATTTTAATTCCAAAGTTATAATAAATAAAAATCATATATGTATAAAATAATAATATATTAGTAACATTTTATATAATATAGTATATAAATATATACCCTAGTACCTTCCCCTCTTGCACAGTAGTTACAAATTGCACAAATATTTCCAAAATTGTCTAAATATTTCTATTATTTCTGCAAAATTGCAGCTTAATAACGGTGAAAAAAGGGACCTTAAAGGCAAAAAAAAAAATTTTAGGTTACGTTTAGTGATGGTCAAATAACTTGATTAAACGCACCCAGAAAATAGTTTCTTTGAATTAAAAAAAAAAAAGAAAAAAAAAACTTTATTTAAATCAAAAAATAAAAATACTTCTTCAATTTCTAACAGAGTTTTATTGAGAATATAAACAAATTATATTTATATATCGATAGTAACTATCGATTACAATATCGATAAACGGATACTAACTATCGATAGAAATATCGATAAATCGATACTAACTATCGATAGCAATAGCGATATATCGATACCTAGTATTGATTTATAGATACTAACTATCGATATCGAGTATTGATATATCGATGTATCGATACTAACTATCAATATCGAGTATCGATAACAAGTATTGATATATCGATGTATCGATTCCAAGTATCGATATATCAATATTTGATATCTAGTATCGATAATTAGTATCAATATATCGATAATTAGTATCGATAAATCGATACTCACTACCGATAGCAATAGCGATATATCGATACTCGATATCGATAATTAGTATCGATATATCGATACTCGATATCGATAATTAGTATCGATATATAGCGCGGTGAAACTAGCGAGCCGCCAGCCGGCAGACAGCAGACAAAACCATAGGCGTCGACGCTACACTAAACGCCACCACTAGCAAATTGGAGCTGCTGGCTATAAATTTTTCCAAAAAAAATTTTTACAAATAAAAAACCTGCTAATAAACATTCCAAGAAGGTTTTCCAAAAAGAAAAATAAAAATACATTAAAAAATAAATTTTTTGAATCGGTTTTAGTGAAAAAAAAAATAAAAAAAAAACGACTGTCTGCTAACAAGCGGCTGGGGCTGCTGGCTATTAATTTTTTCCAAAAAAATTCTTGCATATATAAAACTTGTTAATAAACATCCCTAGAAGATTTTCCAACAAGAAAATCAAAAATTCATTGAAAAATAAATTTTTTGAGTCGGTTTTAGTGAAAAAAGAACCAAAAAAACGACTGTCAGCTACAAGCGGCTGAGGCTGCTGACTATCAATTTTTCAAAAAAAAATTCTTGCATATATAAAACTTGTTAATAAACATCCCTAGAAGATTTTCCAACAAGAAAATCAAAAATTCATTGAAAAATAAATTTTATGTGTCGGTTTTAGTGAAAAAAAATTAAAAAAACAACTGTCTGCTACAAGCGGCTAGGTCTGCTGGCTATTAATTTTTTCCAAAAAAATTCTTGCATATATAAAACTTGTTAATAAACATCCCTAGAAGATTTTCCAACAAGAAAATCAAAAATTCATTGAAAAATAAATTTTTTGAGTCGGTTTTAGTGAAAAAAAAACCAAAAAAACGACTGTCTGCTACAAGCGGCTGGGGCTGCTGGCTATTAATTTTTCCCAAAAAAATTCTTGCATATATAAAACATGTTAATAAACATCCCTAGAAGATTTTCCAACAAGAAAATCAAAAATTCATTGAAAAATAAATTTTTTGTGTCGGTTTAAGTGAAAAAAAATCAAAAAAACCAAAAAAACGACTGTCTGCTACAAGCGGCTGGGGCTGCTGGCTATTAATTTTTCCCAAAAAAATTCTTGCATATATAAAACTTGTTAATAAACATCCCTAGAAGATTTTCCAACAAGAAAATCAAAAATTCATTGAAAAATAAATTTTTTGAGTCGGTTTTAGTGAAAAAAAACCAAAAAAACGACTGTCTGCTACAAGCGGCTGGGGCTGCTGGCTATTAATTTTTCAAAAAAAAATTCTTGCAAATATAAAACTTGTTAATAAACATTTCCAGAAGATTTTCCAATAATAAAATCCAAAATTCATTAAAAAATAAATTTTTTGAATCGGTTTTAGTGAAAAAAAAAATCAAAAAAAAACGACTGTCTGCTACAAGCGGCTGGGGCTGCTGGCTATTAATTTTTTCCAAAAAAATTCTTGCGTATATAAAACTTGTTAATAAACATTCCTAGAAGATTTTCCAACAAGAAAATCAAAAATTTATTGAAAAATAAATTTTTTGAGTCGGTTTTATTGAAAAAAAATCAAAAAAACGACTGTCTGCTACAAGCGACTGGGGCTGCTGGCTATTTTTAAATTAAAAAAAAAAAATTCTTGCTGATATAAAACTTGTTAATAAACATTCCTAGAAGGTATTCCAACAAGAAAATTAAAAATTCAGTTTTTTATTTGTAAGAATTTTTTTTGGAAAAATTAATAGCCAGCAGCTCCAGCCGTTTGTTAGCAGACAATAGTTTTTCATTAATTATTATTGTTTGATTATGTAAGTGTAAATTGTTTGTTAACTAATCATATTTATGTTAAAATATGTTCATGTAGTATCATAATGTAATGTGTGAATCATTAGAACTGTTTTTATTTTTGTTTAAACGTTGCTGCCCAATTTGCTAGTGGTGGCGTTTAGTGTAGCGTCGACGCCTATGGTTTTGTCTGCTGTCTGCCGGCTGGCGGCTCGCTAGTTTCACCGCGCTTCGATATATCAATAATTAGTATCGATATATCGATAATTAGTATCGATACTCGATATCGATAATTAGTATCGATAAATCGATACTCACTACTGATAGCAATAGCGATATATCGATACCGAGTATCGATAATTAGTATCGGTATATCGATAATTAGTATTGATAAATCGATACTCACTACCGATAGCAATAGCGATATATCGATACCGAGTATCGATAATTAGTATCGATATATCGATAATTAGTATTGATAAATCGATACTCACTACCAATAGCAATAGCGATATATCGATACCGAGTATCGATATATAGATACTAACTATCGATATCAAGTATTGATATATCAATGCTTGATATCTAGTATCGATATATCGATACTCAGTATCGATATATCGATAATTAGTATTGATAAATCGATACTTACTACCGATAGCAATAGCGATATATCGATACCGAGTATCGATATATAGATACTAACTATCGATATCATGTATTGATATATCGATACTAACTATCGATAGCAAGTATCGATATATCGATACTCAGTATCGATAATTACTATCGATATCAATAGTTAGTATCGATATCTAGTATCGATACGAACTATCGATACTAACTATGGATATCGAGTATTGATATATCGATACCAACTATCGATACCGAGTATGGATATATCGATTCTAACTATCGATATTGAGTATCGATATATAGATACTAACTATCGATATCATGTATTGATATATCGATACTAACTATCGATAGCAAGTATCGATATATCGATACTCAGTATCGATAATTACTATCGATATCAATAGTTAGTATCGATATCTAGTATCGATACGAACTATCGATACTAACTATCGGTACCGAGTATCGATATATCGATACTAATTATCGATACCGAGTATCGATATATCGATACTAACTATCGATAAAAATATCTGTATAGCAATAAAATTTGAATTTGAAGAACCATTTATGGGGCATATTAAATTTTGAATCGATAAATTGAAGGAATTATCGAAAATCGAGAGATAAAGGTTATAGTGAATTTTCTGAAAAGAAAGATTTAGAATATATGGGAGAGAGAGAGAGAGAGAAATTGGGGTGAGAAAAAGAAAGAGTAATTGAGTCGTCTATAGCGTCAAGTTGTCCAAGGGTGACCCAGAGTATATACATATATATATGTCTATGTATGTGTATATATGTATATATGACCCTTCGTCCCTTTTGGATGATGACGCCATAAACCGCAACTAATGCAGATTGGCCTCACCGTGAGTATATGTTTGCTGCCTTGTCAATATACCTGAGCACACTATGTCTAATGGTTAAAATCAATTTTAGTTGAAAAAAGAACAAAAAAAAATAATAATAATAATAATATTAATAATAAAATGAAAATAAAATAAAAAAGGTATAAATAATAATAATAATTAAATTGTATTTTATATACATGTGTAATAAACAATTAAGCAAATATTGATTAATGATTGATATATACAATTAAATTATATTAGCATAAAACATTAATTTTCTCAACATCAATAACAACAATAATAATTAGAGACAGAATATAAAAGCATTATTATTATTATTATTATTATTATTTTTCTCATAATTATGTATAAAGAGATACAATATAAATCCAAATTTTCTATCTACATTAAAATGATTGATTTTAATATTAGTATTGTTATTATTAATATATTTTTTATTATTTTCATTGTTATTATTATTATTATTATTATTATCATCATCGTAACAATCAAAATACTCAATTTCCGCGTTTATAATAATTTGCGTTGATTAAAACCACATTTGATTTATTCACTTTAGTCGTGATTTACTTCGCACTTGCTTATTTCCCGTGTTTATAATTACCTGTCTGTTAATTTATTTATGTCATCGTTTTCTCTCTCTCTCTCTCTCTCGCTCACTCACTCTCTATATCTATGTAGGTGCAACGTTGACAAAATTCAATTTGTATTCTTTTTCCTGTTTTTTTTTTTTAAATTCTTCTCTTTAATTTTATTATTTTATCAAAAAAAAACATGAAATTTCCTCATTATAATTTTTTTTTCTTTTTAAATTCCGTAAAACGTTTATAAATATGAAAAAAAAATTTTATTATTATTTTCTTTTTTAAAACGGTACTATATAGGTAGATTTGGATATTTAAATCGATAATAACTATCGATAGTTAATATCGATTAATCGATACTAACTATGCTAATATCAATATCTACGTATCGATTAATCGATATTAACTATCGATGATAATATTGATAACTCGATACTAACTCAATGGAAATATCGATACTAACTATCGATAGCAATATCGATATAACGAGAAGTCGATAATAACTATCAATAACAATATTGATATAACGATAAATCAATACTAACTAACTATCGATATCGAATAACGATATATCGATACTTGCTATCGATAGTTACTATCGACTAATCGATATTTCCATGTTACTACCGACAGTTAGTATCGATATATCGATATTGCTATTGATATTGCTATCGGTATTTACCATCGACTAATCGATATATCGATATTACTAGCTTGTATCGATAGTTAATATCGATATATTGATATTACTATCAATAGTTAATATCGATTTATCGATATATCGATATTTGTATTGCTATCGATAGTTAGTATCGACTAATCGATATATCGATATTACTATCGATAGTTAGTATCGATATCGACATTTAGTATCGATATAGACAATTAGTTTCAACTAATCGATATATCGATGTTACTATCGATAGCTAGTATCGATATATCGATATTACTATCGATAGTTAGTATCGATATGGAGAGTTAGTTTCGACTAATCGATAGCTAGTATCGCTATATCGATATTACTATCGATAGCTGGTATCGATATATCGATATTACTATCGATAGCTAGTATCGATATATCTATGTTACTATCGATAGCTAGTATCGATATATCGATATTACTATCGATAGTTAGTATCGATATGGACAGTTAGTTTCGACTAATCGATATATCGATACTACTATCGATAGCTAGTATCGGTATATGGATATTACTATCGATAGCTGGTATCGATATTTCGATATTACTATCGAAAGCTGGTATCGATATATCGATATTACTATCGATAGCTAGTATCGATATATCAATATTTTTATCGATAGCTAGTATCGATATATCGATATTACTATCGATAGCTAGTATCGATTTATCGATATTTCTCGATTAATCGGTATATCGATATTACTATCGACAGCTAGTATCCATATACATACATATTTTATAATTATGCATTTTCTTCGTATTTACTCAAATATACACGCACCCACATATAGAAATTTTTGTTTATTTTGAAATATCAAGGAGTTAATTGATATAGGAAACTGAAAATAATAATAATCGATGTTCAAGTGGAAATTTCAGTTGAGTGAAGAGTGATTAAATGTGAAGCTAATAAATTGGTTTCAAGTGCTCTTTCAACATGGCGCTTCTCAACGGGGAAGAAGAGGGATGTTAGAGAAGTGTTGGGGGCGGGAGTAGAATTTGTGCTAGTAGAAGCGAAACACTCTTTGGAGGCGTCTAGTCGGCGTCCTGTCTCTCTTTATCTTTTCTCTCTCTCTCATATACACAAAACTCGTCTCGCACGTATCTCTCTAACGTTATTCCTTTTCTTCCTCATCAGTATGCTTCCTCTTTCCTATTAAGGATACCGATTTCACTCTAATTAGCCACGTCAAATAACTAGTTTCTCATTAATTTTCACATTTGCTTTCAGTTCATTGAACTCGAATATTGCAGATATATAAAATAAATTTTTTTTATATATATATATATATTTATATAGGAAAATTTCATATGTTTCTAAATTAGCGAGATTTATTTTTTACTATTACAGAGAAAAATGAAAAAACAAATAAAGTAACTTTTACTAAACTTTAAAAGTAAAACCGAAACTGTCAGCAGTTTCTGTGCATTTCTGTCAATTTTTACTCGAGAAATAGTAAAATTTACTATTTTCGGAATAATCTTTACTATTTCATTAGTAAATTTTACTATTTTCGGAGTAAATTTTACTATTCTTGGAGTAAAAATTACCAGAAACTGCGGACAGTTCCGGTTTTACTTTTAAAGTATAGTAAAAGTTACTTTATTCGTTTTTTTCCTTTTTATTCTCCGTGTATACTTGAAAATTTAAGATTTTTAGAATTTTGAAATGTAACAACAAATTCGTAATGTCAAATTCTACTAAAAAAAAAAAAATAAAAAAAAATTTTTTTTTAGTCAAATTATTGTGGTATTTAATTTAGATCTAAAGTATTCAAATGGTAGAAAAGAAATAAAAATAGAATTTAAAAAGTTTTTAAAAATTAGTGGATAAAATTCCAACTTTTTTTTTTTTTTTTTTTTTTGAAGTCTATATATATTTTCTGTGGAGTAAAATGTCACGTGAAAAAAAAACGAAAAAAATACAAAAAAATAAACGTTTATAATGGATTGTTTAGATTGACTTTTTTTTTGCATTCCGTATAAAATAAAATCCTATTATATTGTCAGATTATTTGTAACTCTATTTTTATCCTGAAGCTATTTGAGTCTCGGTGGGATATTTAGGATATATATATATATATATATATATATATATATATATATATATATATATATATATATATATATAGGTATATATATATAAATAAATTCCGAGAATGTCCCAGTGAGAATATAGTCGCAACAAGTTCAATTCAACAAACAGTTACTTATTGCACTATTGAAATAATAATAATAGAAAAATTTATAAACCGTTCAGTAAACTTTTAAAAAATATTTATTTTAAAATAGATGATAATTTGAATTAAGTACATTTAAAAAATTGTTTCTTTAAATCAAAAAAGTATTTCTTTGAATCGAAAAAGTATTTCTTTGAATCAAAGAAGTATTTCTTTCTTTTATTTCTTTCTTTTATATATATAGAGTCAAAGAAAAGTATTCTTTAATATAAAGAAAATTTATTTAATTTAGAAAAAATTTTATTTGATTTAAAAAAAGAGTTTGTTTAATTTAAAACTTTTTTAATTCTAAAACTTTTTTAATTTCCATTAAAATTTTATTTAGAAATTAAATTTCCTTTAAATGAAATGAATTTTCTTTAAATTAAAGAAAACATTTCTTTCACTCTATATCCAAAAAAAAATACTTCTTTGATTCAATGAAACAGTTTTTTTTTTTAAGTGAGTAAATTTTTTTTTATTTATTTATTTTTAGTAAATTTTTTAAATGGCTTTTTTTTATCAGTTTTTTCTAAATATATATTTTAAAAGAAACGGAAAGTAAAGGAAAACAGGAATATGCAGTTAAATTATTTGTAAATTCTCAATCGGCAATTAAATTGCAGATCAATTTTTTATTTTCTTGTTATTATCAGTAGCCAACCGTATATAATCCCGAGAGAGAGAGAGAGAGAGAGAGAGAGAAAGAGAGATTACTATTCTTTTGTCGAAAAACGGATGTCAAATCAGAAAATTGTCATCGTCCCATTGAAATCCGACAAGAGAAGAGAACACCGAAAACAAATGAATCACAAAGGTCGCAGTAATATTGCTTTCCATTGGAAACTTTTCTAAAAGTATATATATATTTCTCTCTCTATCTCTCTCTCTATTTTTTCCTTTTTATCTACTCCCTCCCCCTTTTTTCTCTTTTATTTTTATTGTCTCTCTCTCTCGCTTGTTGACAATTTCCGTTAAAAATGAATCCTTTGAATGAATTTAATCATATGTAAATTTTGAATATCAAAGTACTTTTAAAAAAAAATCAGAGACTGTATATAGATATAATCTTTTAAAATATGTATTTTAAATTATCCCACTACTTTTTGAAAAGAATATAAATTCGATATACTTATGATTTATATGCGCCATTCGTTTATTTAAGATTTATGCTAAATGTCACAACTATTTTTTTTTATCAAAATTTGATTAGAATTTTTTTTTTTTTTTTGATAGAATTTTGACATTATCGACTGACGATAAAGTAGATAATTATTATCATACATTCTTTGTAAAACTATATAAAAGTTGTTATATTACATAAATTTTTTAAACCTAACTTTATACTGTTTTCTACGTAACTTTTTTTTAATATACGTGAATTTACGCAATTTATCTATCTACGTATTATACGTAAGTAAACGTAACGGGAATAACTGAAAGCAATATACATAAATTTGCGGAATGCAGTAATTTCGCGAAACATTCAAAGCTTTACGCGACATACGTAAAATCACTTAAATTACGTAATATTACGTACCTTACGTAACAATACGTACCTTACGTAACAATACGTAATATTAGGTCCCTTACATAACAATACGAACCTTACGTAATCTTACGTAATCTTACGTACCTTACATAACAATACGAACCTTACGTAACATTACGTACCTAACGTAATATTACGTACCTTACATAACAATACGAACCTTACGTAACATTACATACCTAACGTAACAGTACGTATCTTACGTAACATTACGCACCTTACGTAACATTACGTACCTAACGTAATATTACGTAGTATTACGTACCTTACATAACAATACGAACCTTACGTAACATTACGTACCTAACGTAATATTACGTACCTTACATAACAATACGAACCTTACGTAACATTACGTACCTAACCTAATATTACGTACCTTACATAACAATACGAACCTTACGTAACATCACGTACGTAACGTAACAGTACGTACCTTACGTAACATTACACACCTTACGTAACATTACGTACCTAACGTAATATTACGTAGTATTACGTACCTTACATAACAATACGAACCTTACGTAACATTACGTAATATTACCTACCTTACATAACAATACGAACCTTACGTAACATTACGTAGTATTACGTACCTTACGTAATATTACGTACCTAACGTAATATTACGTAGTATTACGTACCTTACGTAGTATTACGTACCTTACGTAGTATTACGTACCTTACGTAACATTACGTACCTTAGTAACATTACGTACCTAACGTAATATTACGTAGTATTACGTACCTTACGTAACAATACGTTGCTTACGTATCATTGCGTACCTTACGTACATTACGTACCTTAGTAACCTAACGTACCTTACGTAATATTTCGTAGTATTACGTACCGTACATAACATTACGAACCTTACGTAACATTACGTATCTAACGTAACAGTACGTACCTTACGAAACAATATGTACCTTACGTAACAATACGTACCTTACGTATCATTGCGTACCTTACGTACATTACGGAGCTTACGTACTTTACGTACCTTAGTAACATAACGTACTTTACTTAGTGTTTCGTACCTTACGTAACATTACGTACCTTACGTAACATGACGTAAATTTCGTACCTAACCTTACATATTATACATCATTTGCGTCATGCAATAGGTGTAACTAAACGCAGTATAACAAGTTCGCGGATTACAGTAGTTTAGAGTAACTTACGTAGATTTATGCAAGATACGTAAAGTTACGAAAGTTTACGCGATATACATAAATTTACTTAACTCAATTAAATATAAAATCACGTGAATTTTTGTAATATATGTAAAATGAAAAGAAACTTAAATCTACGTAATCAGCGTAAATTCACGTAATTTTGAATGTAAATTTATGTAATGCTTTTTGGATTAAATAAATTTTTTATTTTTCTCATTTTTTATGTTCTCATAAAAAAATTTTTTTTTTTTGAAATGCGTATATGTGATATTCACTTATTATTATCGTTGTTTGTCCCCGTTACGTTACATAGAATTTAAACATAAATGTAAGTTTTACATTGAATTCAAAAATATCGCGAGTTCGTTTATTAGATATATATATATATATATATATAAATATTATACACAATTGTGTTGACATGAATGTTAAAATGTCTCTTTGGGTGTTGCCGCCAAAAAAAAAAAAAAACAAGTAGCTCACCAGGTGATGACACCGTTTTGTGGCGTGAGCATTGTTAACGCTCACTGTGCACTGAAATGCGTAATAAAGTTTTCTGGCATGAATAAACAGGTCCCTCTATCTCTTGTGACCTGACGGTTCCTTTATATATTGTGTGTGTATGTTTGTATATATTTTTGTAATGTGAGAAAATAGCATCGCGATAGAAAGAGAGAGAGAGAGAGAGATTGGCAAAAGACAGGATCAACTTCTTGTGGACACATTGTGTCACGGGAAATATTATTGTCACACAAGACTCATCTCCGGGGGTCAGAGACGCGATATGGATACTGAGATGAAACTTTAACTTCCTTGACTGATGTTATATATAGTGAAAACTTTACTATATACGTTGGGACGCATAATTTTATGTTCTAAATAAATCATTAGTTAGAATTTAAATTTTATGTTCATTTCTCTCTAAATCTGAATTAGTAAAATTGTTTACTAATTTGAAATAGTGACTTACTTTTTGCTTTAGAATTAGTTAAATTTTACTAATTGTTAGTAAAAGTTACTAATAATCAGTTGAATTTTACTAATTGTTAGTAAAAGTTACTAATAATCAGTTGAATTTTACTAATTGTTAGTAAAAGTTACTAATAATTAGTTGAATTTTACTAATTGTTAGTAAAAGTTACTAATAATTAGTTGAATTTTACTAATTGTTAGTAAAAGTTACTAATAATTAGTTAAATTTTACTAATTGTTAGTAAAAGTTACTAATAATTAGTTAAATTTTACTAATTGTTAGTAAAAGTTACTAATAATTAGTTAAATTTTACTAATTGTTAGTAAAAGTTACTAATAATTAGTAAAATTTTACTAACTCTGAAGAAAAAAATGAGTCACTAATTAATTTTTTACTAATTCAGATTTAGAGAGTTGTCATAATTATTTTTCAGTTGAATTTTTATTTGTTCGAATTTTTATTTGCTATAATTTCTATAAAAACCAATTTTTCTGCAGAGAATTTTTACTTAACCGAAAAATCATTTAACAAAATTTCTTAATTGATAGAATTTTCATTTATCCAAAATTGCGAAACAAACAAATTTAGAAATAAAAATGTTTATTTGTTACGGAATCACCCTAAAAAAAAAAAAACTCAAAAAACGGTTATAAATTTCAAAAAAAATTATCGAATTGTCATGAAACTTGGTAATTATGTTCTTTGCAATGAATGACATGTGAAAAAATAAAAATTTAGAAAAAAAGGGGCATAATTATTGTGGAATGACCCAAAAAAAAAAAAATTCAAAAAAAACATTATAATTTTGAAAAAAATTAACGTATTCTTATGAAACTTGGTAATTTTGTTTTTTCCGATAAATCACATTTCTTCATTGCAGAAAAATACAAATTTTTAGAGAATAAACGTGTATTTATTACAGAATGACCCGAAAAAAACTCAAAAACGGTTAAAAATATTTAAAAAATGATGGATTTTAATGAAACTCGGTAATTATGTTCATTACAATAATAAATGACATTTATTTATTGTAGAAAGATACAAATTTAGAAAGTAAATGCATATTCATTACGGAATGGCCCAAAAAAAGGTTAAAAATTTCAAAACAAAAAAATTAACGGATAATTATGAAACTTAGTAATTCTGTTCTGTGAAATTCATTAATTAAAAAGAACATAATTACCAAGTTTCATAATGATTTGGCAATTTTTTTGAAAGTTGTAACCGTTTTTTGAATTTTTTTTTTTGGGTCATTCCATAATAATTATGCGTTTTTTTTCAAAATTTGTATTTTTTTCGCTATGGCAGGATTTCATTCATTGCAAAGAACATAATTACAAAGTTTAATATCAATCCGATAATTTTTTTGAAAGTTATAACTGTTTTTTGGATTTTTTTGGGGTCATTCCGTAATAAATATACGTTGATTTTCTAAATTTTGTATCTTTGTGCAGTAAAAGAATGTTCGTTATCGCAAAGAATATAATTACCAAATTTCTTAACGATCCGTTAATTTTTTTAGAAGTTATAACCATTTTTGGATTTTTTTTGGGGTCATTCCGTAACAAATATTCGTAAATTTTCTAAATTTTGTATCTTTGTGCAGTAAAAGAATGTCAATTATCGCAAAGAACATAATTACGAAGTTTGATAAGAATCCGTTAATTTCTTGAGAAATTAAAACCGTTTTTTGGTTTTTTTTTGGGGTCATTCCGTAATAAATATACTTTTTTCAAAAATTTGTTGTTTTTTTTTTTGCAATAAAACCATGTCATGTGTCGTAAAGAACAAAATTATCAAGTTTCATAAGAAAATGTTAATTTTTTTCGAAGTTTTAACGGTTTTTTTGAATTTTTTTGGGGTCATTCCATAATAATTATGCGTTTTTTTCAAAATTTGTATTTTTTTCGCTATTGCAGGATTCCATTCATTACAAAGAACATAATTACCAAGTTTCATAAGGATCCGTTATGTTATTTAGAAGTTACAACCGTTTTTTGGTTTTTTTTAGGGTCATTCCATAATAATTATGCGCTTTTTTTCTAAATTTGTATTTTTTCGTATCTAAAGAATGTTATTTATTGCAAAGAACACAATTACCAAATTTCATAACGATCCGTTAATTTCCTTAGAAGTTATAACCGGTTTTTTTGGATTTTTTTGGGGTCATTCCGTAATAAATATACATTTTTTTCAAAAATTTTTATTTTTATACATTAAAAGAATGTCATTTGTCGGAAAGAATGTAACTACGAAGTTTGATAAGAATCCGTTAATTTCTTTGGAAGTTACAACGGTTTTTTTGGATTTTTTTGGGGTCATTCCGTAATAAATTTACGTTTTTTTTCCAAAATTTTGTATTTTTTCGTCTATTATGTTAAATTAAAATTCGAACAAAAAAAAAATTCAGTAATGTGAATCACATATATATACTTATACAGAGAAAAACTTTTTGATTCCATTTTATTTATTATTTTATAATATAAATTTTGAATGCACATCATAAAGGTTACTTTTCAAAATTTTCTGCATTTTTTACGATTTTTCCCTCATTTTGTCGTTTTATTATTTTTTTTTTTTGTTACTTTTGTTGCGTTCTCTGTTTACGAGTTTTTTCTTTTGACGCGTTTAAATATTTTACGATTTTTTCCGCGAACATTTAATACTTAACGTTTTTATCATCCTATTTTTCTTTTCTGTCTCTTTTTTTCTCTCTCTCTCTCTCTCTAATCCATATAACTTCTTTAATTTATTTATATATGTCACGTATTTTACGTTATAAACGAATTTTAGGGACAAAAAATATCACTAAATTGCAATAAATAACCTTCACATTAAATAATGCAAAAAATTACGTAAAGAAGCGTAAATTATGTAAAAATTAGATTTAGAACGTAAAACACGTAGAAATATCAATTACGTACGATACGGGAGGGAGACTGTGCAAAACATTTTCATTTTTTCTATAGATCGCCCGGTAACGTTTGTTACGTAAGATACGTAAATTACATACACTACGTAAAATTACATATGTTACGTAAGATACATAAATTACGTATAGTACGTAAAATTACAGATGTTACGAAATATATGTAAGATACGCAAATTAAGTTAAATGACGCATGTTACGTAAGGTACGTAATAACATACACTATGTAAAATTACGTATGTTACGTAAGATACATAAATTACGTATAATACGTAAAATTACAGATGTTACGTAACATATGTAGGATACGCAAATTAAGTAAAATTACGTATGTTACGTAAGGTACGTAAAATTTCGTAACTTTTATATTTTTTGAAATAAAAGAAAAAAAATTTTTTTTTTTGCTTTAAAAATTTTTTTCGCGACTATTATACTAAGAAAAGTAATTTTTGATTTAGGTGTAAAAAATTTTATATACCTGGATGGTTTTTAATGGAAGTCACATAGTGTGGTTATGTATATATCTAGGAAATGATGACTTGAGTGTTAATGCGTTCGGTTCCCGGAAGTCATATGTGTATATGTGTCTAGTTGAAGAAATCCATGTAGGGTGCCACTTAAGCTGACAATGTCGTCAACGACCCCTAAGGCCATACACTCACTTTTCGCAATACTATATAGTAGTAATAGTAGTAGTAGTAGTAGTAGTAGTGGTGACCAGTAGGAATTAGATTGCCCTCTTCTAACAAGATAAGAACCCACAGGAAACATATATATATATATGTGTGAAGAAAAAAAAACCGCAACACTCAGCAGTATGGCAACAATAGCAGCAACACAACTAAAGTAAACAAGAGTTTCCTTTTTGAGACGTGAAATTTATTTAATATTATCCATTAAATGATACAGCAGCAATAAATACGCCGCACTAATACGTTTATAGTGTTAGAAAAATACAATTTTACAAAACACATGTCTGTTAATCCCCCTGGTTATATTTCCTTTGCGAATTTAATACTCGAAATTTAAAATTTGGTAACGTAAGTTACGTAAATTTGGGTAAAATAGTTACATTGCAATATTTACGTTCAATGCGTAAAATACTAACATAAAAAACGTATTTTAAGCCATTCTACAAATTTTACGTAATTTTACGGATTTTAAGTTTCTCTACGTAATTTACGGGGTCATTTACGTAATCCTACGTATTTAACATATTACACGTAATATGTACTGTATTTCTTTGTAATATATGTAATCCTACATATAGGTATATTTTACGTGTAATACGTATTTCTACGTATTATACTTATTTCTACGCATTATACGTATTTCTACGTATTGTAGTATTTCTACTTATTATACGTATTTTTACGTATTATACGTATTTCTACGTATTATACGTATTTCTACGTATAATACGTATTCCTACGTATTATCCGTTTCTTGTTGCGTACTTTAATTATTTTTTTACATAGTATACAAAGTATTACATAAGGTACGTAAATCTACTTATAAAATATAGAAATATATGTATTTTCGTAAAACTAGGTATACTACGTATAACTACGTATATTACTAAAAACTACTTACAATACAATAAATAAAGTATACTACGGAAAAATACGTAATACTATGTAGTAAACGTACTTTTTCATATAGTAGACGTAGCATATTGTATATCTATATTTATGTACGATATTTAGTTTTCATTAATATACGTAGTTTTACGTAATAAACATAGTATTACAAAAATACATACTTTTACGTAGTATAACTGAATTTACGTAACTTACGTAAAGCTTCGTATATTATGTAAAAATGAGTGATACTCAAGATACATAGAATTACGTAGAGTTGCGCCTACGTAAATTTACGTACATATACAATAACTTATATTTACGTAACTTAGTATAACATTTACAATAACGTGTATTACGTGAATTATGTATCATACGCAGAGTTACGTAACATACGTAGAAATACGCAACATAGTAATATAAATATAATTACGTTATATAAGTAGAATTACGTAATCACGTAGAATTACGTAGTATACGTAGAATTACGTAGTATACGTAGAATTACGATATATACGTAGAATTGCGATATATACGTAGAATTACGTAGTATACGTAGAATTACGTAGTATACGTAGAATTACGTAGTATACGCAGAATTACGTAGTATACGTAGAATTACGTAGTATACGTAGAATTACGTAGTATACGTAGAATTACGTAGTATACGTAGAATCACGTAGTATACGTAGAATTACGTAGTATACGTAGATTTACGTAGTATACGTAGAATTACGCAATATACGTAGAATTACGTAGTATACGTAGAATTACGATATATACGTAGAATTACATAATATAGTAGAATTACGCAATATACGTAGAATTACGTAGTATACGTATAATTACGTAGTATACGTAGAATTACGCAATATACGTATAATTACGCAATATACGTATAATTACGCAATATACGTATAATTACGTAGTATACGTAGAATTACGCAATATACGTAGATTTCCGTAATATACGTAGAATTACGTAATATACGTAGAATTACGCAATATACGTAGAATTACGTAGTATTACGTAATATTACGTAAAATTGCGAAAATTTTGTAGATACGTATGAAATACGTAGTATTTCGTTAAAGTACGTAGAATTTTGTAAAATTTTGAAATGAGAAATTAATGTGAAAGAGAAAAAGATGAACGCAACGACAATTTGCTTGATTGCACTGCACCCCCTCTATGTACAATATGATAGTTGTCCTCATCTTTAGTTCGCAGTATGATGTTTCCTGTCAGTATATAAGAAGAGAGACAGATAGATAGAGAGAGAGAGAGAGAGAGAGATAGATTATAGAATGATAGAGAGTTTAGTCTGTCGAGGTCTGAGCTCCTCCTGTTAGTAAATATTACTTAACATTATTACCTGGTGAGTGACGTCACACGTCGGATTAATAAACGAGGTCATTTGAGATGACGTGGCACGACCATGTACTGTCAAGTATAATACCTATACCTCTCGAAAACCCATATCGGTCACACTGCAAATCCTAACAGTTTATCTTCTTCTTCTTCTTCTTCTTCTTCTTTTTCTTCTTTTCATTCTTTTCTGCACTTGAAGGAAAAAAAAAACTTTTTCCAAGGCTTGGACGTGAAAAATGATGTATTTATGTATGTTTCTCTGTGTGTGTGTGTTTGTGTGTGTTGGGAAAACGTATGAAAAATATAAGACAAGATTATTTTTGATGTAGGTATTTATATATATATATATATATTATGGATACGAGTCCAGCGCGGGTGTTTTGCGATATATTTCATAAATATTTTAAAGATATAATTCTTTTTTTTTTTATAGATTATAATTAATGATGTTTATAAATTATGGTAGTTATGGACAGTGTGGTTTTTCTTTAAAATTTATTATGCATGTTTTGTTGTATAGTTGTAGTCTAGGATTTTCTAAAAAAAAAAATTAATGGTAATTTATTATCTATAATGGTAGTTAACAGCAAAAAAAGAACATTCTGAAATTTAAAATCTTTAATATATATGAGGCATTCTTTTTCAACGCGGACACCCCCCTCTCGCCCAAATTCTTTTCATTTTAAATTCATGTTTAATGGCTTAAATTTTAGTTAAAGGAATATACTTTTGAAATCTGAGTGCACAGTAAAAACAAAGTCTTAAACCGTTTACACCTTAAATTAAGCCCATATATTTTGCATAAGTCTGTCCTTTTTTAATTGGTCTGACTCCGTTTACACCTTAAATTCAGCCTCAAAAATAGGCTGAAATCAAGATTTCTTTTTTAGTGTGTGGCATATATCCAAAAACAAAATATAGGATTCAATATAAAGGTTATTCTTTAAATTTACCAATAAAAAGTTACTCTAATTCATTTTGAACAATCCAAAAAGTAATGTTTGAGGCATTTTTAGCCCTTTCTATTTGGAAATATGCCACTCAGATTTCAAAAGTATATTCCTTTAACTAAAATTTAAGCCATTAAACATGAATTTAAAATGAAAAGAATTTGGGCGAGAGGGGGGTGTCCGCGTTGACAAAGAATACCTCATATATATATATATATACTTAGTACCTATTTTAGAATATTTTATACTTAAATTCAGTATGTAATATTCTGATTTTAAGAATATTTTCTATACTTGTATGTAATATTAAGAATACACTGCAAAAATAAGTGACTTATTTGGTATCTTACAATAAGATGTAATATGGAAAAATAGTATCTTCCACCTTAAAAAAAGATATTTTGTAAAGTATCTTATTAATATTTAATATGCTTTTTGCGTTTTAACAAAATTGAAAATATTTCTTCCATCTTAAATTGTATAAGTTACTTCGGTAAGTTTCTATAAGTAACTTGAATTAAGATATTTGTGGGGTCATAAGATGTTTAGAAAAAAGATGCTTGTAAATTCTAAGATGATACGTCAGAATTTGAAGTTACTAAAATATAAAACACATTAAGCATCTTACATAAGAGGCCATAGTTAACCTCAACATTTTTTTCATCAAAAATATGTAAAGCACTTTGGCGAAGATACTATTAACATCTTAAACTAAGGTATTTTAAATAACTAAAAAGTTACTACCAAAACATCTTAAAAATGACTACCAAAACATCTTATATTAAGATACTTCTTTTTGCAGTGTATTATATACTAAATTCAAGTATATAAAATATTCTAAAATATCACGAAAAAAAAATATTTTTACATAAAACATCGAAAGGTTTCACTAGAATAACGAAAGATTCAACTGAAACAAGTAAAACTTTTGCTATATTACATAGTGAAACGTTTCGCTGTTCTAGGTAAATCTTTTTTTTTTCATGTAGGTACCATATACTCTCTATATTTAAATTAGTAAAATATTTTTAACTAATTTAAATTAGTGATTCACTTTTTGCTTTTAAAATAGTTTTAAATATTTTACTAATTCAAAAACAAAAAGGGGAATCACCAATTTTTAGTTAAAATTTTTACTGATACAGATTTTTAGAGTATTCTATTTTTTTTTTCCGGTGTACGTCGATTTTTGTTGGAAAATTTATGGCGGTGGTAGCAATATATTTTTATAATATTCATAATTTATGATATTTTTAAATTAAAAAGAAGAAATTTTTTTTTTTAGAAATTTAAATTTTTAACGAAATTCAATTTTCACGCAACATCTGGAATGTTCAATTAGCGGTATATAATGTTACATTCTGCACATGAGATAGATACAAGTATATACATACCATTGTATAATGGGAGGTGTATGGTATCTCGTATATGTACATATAATAAGTGTACATATATATATATATGTAATTGGAAACTCTAAACCGCATGTTACATTGTGTCACAGGAAATTTTAGTTTTGGAAACGTATATAGTTCTAAAATTACTAATTGTATAAAATTGAAAAGAAATTAATTTAAATATTTTCCCCAAAAATTATCAAAATAAAAAAAAATTTCTTTATAAATAATTAATAAAAAAAAAAAATAAATATTAATAGGTAGTAAATTATTTTAAAATAGCTAATTAAGTTATACTCTTTAAATCTGAATTAATAAAAATGTTTATAATAATAATAAATTAGTGATTCACTTTTTGCTTTAGAATTAGTTAAATTTTACTAATTGTTAGTAAAAGTTACTGATAATTAGTAAAATTTTACTAATTCAGAAGCAAAAAGTGAGTCACTAATTCAAAATAAGTAAACAATTTTACTAATTCTGATTTAGAGGGTACAACATTGTTATAGTAAGTTTTACAATATTAGTATAGTAAATTTTACAATACTAGTATAATAAGTTTTACAAATCTAGTATAGTAAGTTTTACAAAACAAAAGTTATATAGTATTAGTATATATTAATTTTTACAATACTAGTATAGTGAGTATTACAATACTAAATTATAAAATATTAGCGTAGTTATTTTCATAATATTAATATAGTAAACATCACAATATTAGTACACATTACTATACTACAATATTAGTATAGTAAGTTTTACAATATGAATGTAGTAATTTTTTACAATACTATTATAGTAAATTTTACTGTACTAGTATATTAATTTAAACAAGATTAGTATAGTAATTTTCAGAATACTAGTATAGTAAATTTCACAATACTAGTAATTTTTGCAATACTAGTACAGTATTTTTTACAATACTAGTATAGTAATTTTTTGTATACTAGTATAGTAATTTTCAGCATACTAGTATCGTAATTTTCAGTATACTAGTATAGTTTTTTTCACAATACTAGTATAGTAAATTTCAGAACATTAGAATAGTAAATTTCACAACATTAGTATAGTAAATTTCACAACATTAGTATAGTAATTTTCAGTATACTAGTATGGTAATTTTCAGTATACTAGTATAGTATTTTTTACAATAATAAATTTCACAACATTAGTATAGTAACTTTCAGTATACTAGTATAGTCAATTTCACAATACTAGTAATTTTTGCAATACTAGTAGAGTATGTTTTACAATACTAGTATAGTAAATTTCTCAATACTAGTAATTTTTGCAATACTAGTACAGTATTTTTTACAATACTAGTATAGTAATTTTCTGTATACTAGTATAGTAATTTTCAGCATACTAGTATAGTAATTTTCAGTATACTAGTATAGTTTTTTTACAATACTAGTATAGTAAATTTCAGAACATTAGAATAGTAAATTTCACAACATTAGTATAGTAAATTTCACAACATTAGTATAGTAATTTTCAGTATACTAGTATAGTATTTTTTACAATAATAAATTTCACAACATTAGTATAGTAACTTTCAGTATACTAGTATAGTAAATTTCACAATACTAGTAATTTTTGCAATACTAGTACAGTATTTTTTACAATACTAGTATAGTAATTTTTTGTATACTAGTATAGTAATTTTCAGCATACTAGTATCGTAATTTTCAGTATACTAGTATAGTTTTTTTCACAATACTAGTATAGTAAATTTCACAATACTAGTAATTTTTGCAATACTAGTACAGTATTTTTTACAATACTAGTATAGTAATTTTTTGTATACTAGTATAGTAATTTTCAGCATACTAGTATCGTAATTTTCAGTATACTAGTATAGTTTTTTTCACAATACTAGTATAGTAAATTTCAGAACATTAGAATAGTAAATTTCACAACATTAGTATAGTAAATTTCACAACATTAGTATAGTAATTTTCAGTATACTAGTATGGTAATTTTCAGTATACTAGTATAGTATTTTTTACAATAATAAATTTCACAACATTAGTATAGTAACTTTCAGTATACTAGTATAGTCAATTTCACAATACTAGTAATTTTTGCAATACTAGTAGAGTATGTTTTACAATACTAGTATAGTAAATTTCTCAATACTAGTAATTTTTGCAATACTAGTACAGTATTTTTTACAATACTAGTATAGTAATTTTCTGTATACTAGTATAGTAATTTTCAGCATACTAGTATAGTAATTTTCAGTATACTAGTATAGTTTTTTTACAATACTAGTATAGTAAATTTCAGAACATTAGAATAGTAAATTTCACAACATTAGTATAGTAAATTTCACAACATTAGTATAGTAATTTTCAGTATACTAGTATAGTATTTTTTACAATAATAAATTTCACAACATTAGTATAGTAACTTTCAGTATACTAGTATAGTAAATTTCACAATACTAGTAATTTTTGCAATACTAGTAGAGTATGTTTTACAATACTAGTATAGTAAATTTCACAATATTAGTATAGTAATTTTCAGTAGACTAGTATAGTAAATTTCACAATATTAATAATTTTTGCAATACTGGTATAGTATTTTTTACAATACTAGTATAGTAAATTTCACAATACTAGTAATTTTTACAATACTAGAATAGTCGAGTATAGTAAATTTCACAATATTATTGTAGTAAATTCCGCAATATTATTATAGGATGCTAAATAAATAAAATTATTTTTTCTTTTTAAAAATAAATAATTACAAATTTTTGATAAATTATCCTTATATAATTGTTATTAATTTCCATAATTTAAAAAAAATAATTTTTTGTCCGCGTTAGCAGAAATAGAAGTTTATTAAAAATATATATATATATTAAGTATCGCGTCGTCGATGTAAACGTGTCGTGAAGACGAGTAATAGCTGTGACGATAAGCGAAATTGTTTTGTTTTGTATAATGCACGCGAAGTTAACTATGTGCGTGTAAGGAGAGTCGCGATTTTGTCGTACGCGTCTTTTGCCCAGTTTATTTTTATCTCGACACTCATATCTATCTATATATATATATATAAATATATATTTGTGCTTGCACTAAATCTTCCCAAAATTTACAACTCTTTCTCTCTCTCTCGCTTCTCCCTTTGAAAAGCGCATTTTATCGTTTGCCAACTAAAAATAACAATTTCCTTGATTTAAAATATCGCGACCTTTTTCAAGATATACTAATTATATGCCTCTATATATATATATATATATATGAGAGTGGGCAACAGTGGAACAGTATAATTTATACAATGGATTAATTTTAGTTTTTTTTTTTTTTTTGAAAATGAATAAAAAAAAAATGCTGTATTAAACTTTTAATATATTTAAATAAGTGGATAAACATAAAATTATTCATTTTTTATTTTTTAGTGTTTGGTAGAGTTTTCCATTTTTTAGGTGTATAGTTAAATTTATTATACCAACTTGTAAACTTCGTTAAATACACTGACTAAATTTTCAATAATTATATCACAAATAAGTATCAAATTTAATATATAATTTAATATAATTCACATACCTACATATAAATATAATATATAATTTTGAAAATAATTTATCATACTGCAAAAAAAAAAAAGAGGAATTTTTTTTTAAGTATACATGAAAAAAAAAACAGTTTAAATTGAGAGTAGAAAATATTGAAAATAATTGCAAATGCTGCAGTGTGCAGCATCCTTGGAAAAATCTGTCACTTACCATAGGCTTGGTTCTGAAAATAACCCACGTGTGTGGGTACTTATAAGTATATATATATATATATATTGTCGATCAGTTAAAATTTGTTTTTTACACGAGACCGGAAATAATTTACCGAGTCATTGCCAGAATGTGACTATTTATGAATGGATCACATTCAATTATTTCATCCTTCTCAAAGGTTTTTGAACTCAATTCTTATTTTAACGCAATGACTAAAATTGACTTTTTTTTTTTTAATATAAAAATTCTAGTGAATTTTAGTAATCAAGTGACTAATTAGTCAAGTGCCTTAAAAATTAAGTGACCTGTTAGTTAAGTGACTTAAATATTAAGTTACTTACTAATAAAAAAGTTACTTACTGGCTAAAGTGACTAAAATTTTAAGGTATTTAGGGTAATTATTAAAATATTAAGTTACTTACTAATAAAAAAGTTACTTACTGGCTAAAGTGACTAAAATTTTAAGGTATTTAAGGTAATTACTAATCAAGTGACTTATTAGTCAAGTGACTAATTACTTAAGTGACTTACTAATAAAGTTACTAATTAGTCAAGTGACTTAATAGTTAAGTTAATTGCTAAAAAAGTGACTAATTACTTAAGTGATTCATTAATCAAGTGACTTATTAGTCAAGTGACTGATAATTCAAGTGACTTAAAAATTAAGTGACTTACTAATCAAGTGACTAATTAGTCAAGTGACTTAAAAATTAAGTTACTTACTAATAAAGTGACTAATTATTTAAGTGATTCATTAATCAAGTGACTTATTAGTCAAGTGACTAATTACTAAAGTGACTTAAAAATTATGTGAATAATTAGTCAAGTGACTTAAAAATTACGTTACTTACTAATAAAGTGACTAATTATTTAAGTGATTCATTAATCAAGTGGCTTATTAGTCAAGTGACTAATTACTGAAGTGACTTACTAATCAAGTGACTAATTAGTCAAGTGCCTTAAAAATTAAGTGACCTGTTAGTTAAGTGACTTAAATATTAAGTTACTTACTAATAAGAAAGTTCCTTACTGGCTAAAGTAACTAAAATTTTAAGGTACTTACTTAATTACAAATCAAGTGACTTAGTAATCAAGTGACTAATTACTAAAGTGACTTAAAAATTAAGTTACTTGCTAATAAAGTGACTTATTATTTAAGTGATTCATTAATCAAGTAACTTATTAGTCAAGTGACTTATTACTAAAGTGACTTAAAAATTAAGTGACTTACTAATCAAGTGACTAATTAGTCAAGTGCCTTAAGAATTAAGTGACCTGTTAGTTAAGTGACTTAAATATTAAGTTACTTACTAATAAGAAAGTTACTTACTTGCTAAAGTGACTAAAATTTTAAGGTACTTACTTAATTACTAATCAAGTGACTTAGTAATCAAGTGACTAATTACTAAAGTGGCTTAAAAATTAAGTGACTTACTAATTAAGTGACTAATTAGTCAAGTGACTTAAAAATTAAGTTACTTGCTAATAAAGTGAGTAATTATTTAAGCGATTCATTAATCAAGTGACTTATTAGTCAAGTGACTAATTACTAAAGTGACTTAAAACTTAAGTGACTTACTAATCAAGTGACTAATTAGTCAAGTGACTTAAAAATTAAGTGACTTACTAATCAAGTGACTAATTAGTCAGGTGACTTAAAAATTAAGTGACTTACTAATCAAGTGACTAATTAGTCAAGTGACTTAAAAATTAAGTTACTTACTAATAAAGTGACTAATTATTTAAGTGATGATTCATTAATCAAGTGACTTATTAGTCAAGTGACTGATAATTCAAGTGACTAATTAGTCAAGGAACTAAAAAATGAAGTGACCGGTTAGTCAAGAAACGTAAAATTAAGTGACTTACTAATAAAGTTAATCATTAACGAAAGTTACTAAATTTTTAAGTTACCTGACTAATCAAGTGACTAATTATTCACTTGATATTTTAATAAAGTTATGAATATAATGGTGGTTTATATTAATTAAGATAAATCTTAAATCAAGTGAAATTTATGGTTTAAATCTTTTTTTTGTAATACTCATTTTAATACTAAAATCTAATAATTTTTTAAAAAATCATCTTTAAAAGAAACGAATTTTCTCCTTCTTTTTTTTTTGAATGTATGAATATGTAGGTTGATTAATATCGAAAGAATTAAACTAATTCAAAAAGTAAATTTTCAATATCATATATATTATATGAATCGATCATCTTAAATATAATCGACTATTTCTGATAAGAGAAAAGCAAATAGCTTTTATATACATATATATATATATATATATATATATATATATATCTATACGTAAATGCACGTTTTCTCTCGCGTGACACACTTGAATTTCATAATGAAATTTCTATGAACAGGTAAAGTAAATTTGTTTCTGGCAATGAAGTGAAAAATAGTAAAAGACAGAAAATGATAGAGAGAGAGAGAAAAAAAAAAAGATTAAGAATAATGTAAAGAGACTTCTTTAAATATAAAACTTGGTTTTGTTACACAACAGACAAGAGGAAATTCAAGGTCATTTTATACAAAAAGGAAAGAGAGAGAGAGAGAGAGAGAAAGAGAGAGATGAACGTGCTTGAGATAATTACAAACGCGAGAGTTAAACTGGTAATCATTGTGCTAGGGAATAATTTATCGTCTCTCTTTCTCAGCAGTTCAACTCAAGATAAAGGAATTGGTTTAGTCAAGTGCAAATATATATATATATATATTTACTTACGTAAAACTTGTCATGTTTATACATACATTCCAAAATTCTGTTACAAATTGTTATTAAAATATTAGATTTAAAAAAAATTTTTTTTTAAAAAATAAATTAAAAATATTCAATTTATATTATTGATAAGTAGATTTTTCATTAGATTTTTTAAATTAATAATTAAATTTTTTTCATAATTTCCCTATAAATTTTTCATAAATTACCACTTTTTTTCAATAATAAATTACCATAAATTTGTCCATAAATTACCATAATTTTCCATAAACTTTCGTATTTCTTCAGAACTTTCCACAATTTACCGTATTTCTACATATAATAGTCCATAAATTAGCATAAAATTGTCTATAAATCACTATAATTTTCTATAAATCACTATAATTTTCTATAAATTATCATATTTTTCCATAAATTTCAATAAATTACCAGAAATTTTTTATAATTTACCAATAATTAATAAATCGTCGTCTAAATAACGAAAAATTTCTATAAATTATTGTAATTGTCCATAAATTACCGCATTTCGCCAAAACTTTCCATAAATTACCACAATTGTCCATAAATTATCGTCATATATATTTCCATAAACTACTGTATATTTTTTTTGTATATAAGAAATAATTTTCTATACTTTTTGTAATTTTTTTTCCATACATTAGGGTCAGTCGGGGTAAATCCGAACGGGGGGTAAATCCGAACGCTAATTATTTCAGCTTAATTAAAATTTTTAAAAATAAGTTCGATATGAGAATTTTTACCTCAGATCCTCTTGAAGAGATTCTAAGTATTATCCCATTTTTTGTTTGTTAATTAGCAACAGCATAAACAAAGATAACAAGTATTGCAAAAAAGATTGAAAATCAAAGATGACACTCTTTCAGTATTTTGTCTCGTATTTTAAGAAAAAGAAGCTAAAAATTCATTTTATTATTTATAATTGTTTGTTATGAATACTAGAACAGAAACTATATTTGATTTTTGCCTTCTGTAAAATTTTATTAATAATATCAGACCGTTCGTATTTACCCAAGAAAATTGGAAAACTGGGGTAAATCCGAACGGTATTTTTAATAATTTTTTTTTACATCAGAGCCACACAAAATTGTTTTTATTTCATTACACTATTATTTTAACATTATAAAAGTACATAGAAAAAAGTTTTTCTTTCTATACGTATCCTCGTTAGTAATTAATAAGCAGAAACTTAATCTCTGTTCTCTCGAAGGAGTGTTTCAATTTTTTTGCCAAATGGTTTGTTGAAAAAAGTTTTTCAGGATCTTAAAAAAATTTGGTATTCTACGGTTTTTGGGGTCGCTAATTACCAATTTGAAGTCAGTTTTTCAAAATTCAAAATGGCGGACGAGAATTAAAAAATTCATTGGATTCGCTCGAAAATTGTTACTCGGGGGGTTTCAGAGTTAGCAAATTTGATTATTTTTAAAAATAAGTTTTAGGAAAGTCCGCCATTTTGAATTTAAAAAATTTGACTTTTATTTTTGTATTTACATTCAATCACTCCAAAATACTTTCTGTACCAAGTTTTGCAAAAATCCGTTATGATTTGATAAAGTTATTGAAGGTTTTAATTGTGTAATGCATTTTAATTTTTAACCTGTTTGATTTTTGTATTTATATATGATGCATTATTACATAATAGGTTTATTGTCGTATTTTTTTTTGAGTTTTTATATAAGTTTAACAATTGCAATACTTTAAATTTATTTTCCCTAAGATTTTTCTGAAATACAGTGGCGTTCGTATTTACCCCCATATTTTAGGAAAGTTGCAAAGTATCGAGGTAAATACGAACGCTAAGTTTCCTGCGATTGTAATTTATCAAAAATTTTTTTTACCCCATAAAATTGTTCTATGGAAGTAAAGTAACAACTTCATGCACCAGAATACCGGAAGTATTTTTTTTTTAAAGAAAAAACTTATGTTATTGTTGAAACTTACTAAAAGCGTTCGGATTTACCCCGATTGACCCTACAACAATTTTTCATAATTTACCACTAAATAAATTGTCGCATAAATTACTTAAAAAATTTCTATTAACTACCATAAATTGTTATAAGTTACCATAATTTTTCCATAAATTACCACAAATTATCACATAAATTACCATAATTTCTCCCTAAATTTGTTATCAATTATCATTATTTTCCAAAATTTACCATATATTTGCCAAAAATTTCCAAAAATTACCATTATTTTCCATAATTTACCATATATTACCAAAAATTACCATAAATTACCATTATTTCCATAATTTTCATAATTTACCATATATTTGCTAAAAATTTCCATAAATTACCATTATTTCTATAATTTTCATAATTTACCATATATTTGCCAAAAATTTACATAAATTACCATTATTTTCCATACTTTCCAATATATTACCATAAATTACCATTATTTCCATAATTTTCATAATTTACCATATATTTGACAAAAATATCCATAAATTACCATTATTTTCCATAATTTACCATATATTTATTTATTTATTTATTTAACATATTTACGGGCAGTGCCCTTTCGTACAGTTGTACTTATAATAAAGGATTTGAAAATTAACAAAGTATAAAAATTAAGCGAAGATAACAATAGCTTAATCATAATGGTATACGAGTTCACGTAGCTTAGTAATAAACATGTTTAAAGAGATGCCGTAAAAATCCAAGTTTGTGCAAAACTGATTTGCCTCATTAGTTATTCTAGATATGACTGAATTTTGTCCATAATTAGTGACATGTAAAGTTTGATTCAGTAATATAGGATATCTAACCGGTTTCATAGGAACAAAAAAATTCATTAATGACAAAAGAGGAGGGCAATTTATAATGCCATTTATAATTTTAAAAAGAAAAAGCAAGTCGCCATACAAAAATCTTTGTTTAATTGATGGGATACGCAAAGTTCGTCGAAGGTCAGAATATTCATGACTGAAATAGTCAAAAGGCAAGCCAGCACGTCTCGCAATAAAACGTAAGAATCTATTTTGAATACGTTCAAGTTCAATTAGTAAAGAATCTTGATAAGGCTGCCAGATGAGAGAAGCAAATTCTATAATAGGTCTAACCAGTGAGAAAAAAAGTGTTTTTAGAGCCAAAATATTTGTAAAAAAAGAAGTATTACGGATGACAAAGCCCAGGACTCTATTTGCTTTATTAATGGTTTGAAATACGTGTGTACTAAAATCCATGTTAGAAACTAATGTTACCCCAAGGTCACATACCGAGGTCACTCGAGAAATATCTACAGTACCAATTTTATAACAATGCTCGAAAAATTTTTTCTGCCTAGTAAATGAGATAACATAACATTTTTTAATGTTTAAGAAAAGCTTATTTAAGATGGACCAATCAACAAGCCTACTAAGATCAGCCTGAAGATCAATACAGTCTTGTTCAGAAGTGATAGATTTGTATAACTTAAGGTCGTCGGCGAAAAGTTGAAATAAACTATGTTTGAATAGAGGGTGTATATCATTAATAAAGAGCAGAAAAAAGAGTGGACCCAGATGCGAACCCTGAGGAACACCAGAGGTTGCTAAAAAAATTTCCGAAAAATCATATTCAACGCGAACGGATAGAAATCTATCTGCGAGATAGCTCTCTATCCAGCAGATTACGTTTGAAGAGAAGCCAAGAGCCTCAAGCTTTGCCACCAGTATTGCGTGATCGACCTTATCAAAGGCTTTAGCGAAATCAGTATATATACAGTCGACTTGGGTTGATTTTTCAAGATTCGCAAATGTGAAGTTTGTAAACAAAGACATGTTAGTCAATACTGATCGGCGCCTCATAAAACCATGCTGCTCATCAATGATTAAATGTTCAGTTAATCTATAAAATTCGTCAAAAACTATATTTTCAAAAATTTTGGAAATAGAGCTGAGTATGACTATTGGTCTGTAGTTAGCTACATTCCTCTTATCACCATCTTTATGTACAGGAACAACAATACCTCTTTTCCATTCCAAAGGAAAAATATTGGTAGATAATGAACGATTAAATAATATATATAAAGGTTCAACAAAAACAGAGCAGCATGACCTTAAGAGGGACGGCGGAATATGATCGGGACCTGCTCCCTTATTAACGTTTAAGTTTTTTAATTTGGATAGTATTATGCTTTTGTTAATAAACAAAGTATTGATATGACAAGAATTTATATAATCAAAATTTGCAGATGAAATATTAGTCGACGGAATTGTATATACAGAACTAAAATGCTTACGAAAACAGTTTGCAATGTCACAATTAGTATTCGCAGATAAGTCACCGAGATAAACATCTTTAGGGATACGTGAGTCGTGGTTAACAGTTTTAACGTAGTTCCAAAATTGCTTAGGATCGGAGATTACAGAATTCTCAACTTTGTGTATGTAATTTTTAAATGTTAGTTTAGACAACGACTTGCATTTTTCTCGCAAATTAGAAAACTCAATGTAATCCAATGGATCATTTGTACATTTAAATTTACGATGAGCTATTTTTTTAAGAAACACTAGTCGTTTTAATTCGTGAGAAAACCATGGCATAGAATTATCATTATGGATTCTCTTGATAGGAACGAATAGGTTAAATGCAGTATAAACATAATTATAAAAAGCTAAGACTGCGTTGTCTAATGATTCACTCTTTAATATAGAATTCCAATCAGCGTTACCTAGAAAAGTATGTATACTGCCTAAATTTGCCTTTGCAAAATCATATTTAAAATAATTAAATTCCGGGATCAAATTAACATTTTGTGTTAAAGCAGTATGTATAGTAAATATTAACGGGGGATGATAATTGTCGACTGGTAGGATAGGATCTAAGGATAATTCAAGGGAGTAATTTAAAGAATTATA
The DNA here is from genome assembly GCF_019393585.1 of Leptopilina boulardi. Taxonomy (NCBI): domain Eukaryota; kingdom Metazoa; phylum Arthropoda; class Insecta; order Hymenoptera; family Figitidae; genus Leptopilina; species Leptopilina boulardi. The sequence continues at coordinate 1,041,279 of NW_026138000.1, read as the reverse complement.
TAGAGCAAGGTCTAAAATAGAACCAGTGATGTTTACAAAAGAATTTACTTGAATTAAATTTAAGTAATCTAAAGAATCAGATAAGCGATTTGCTATATTCTTGCAAATACTAGAAGATCCAGGATCCGGTACACACGATGGTCCATCTTTAGATGTTGAATTCCAACTCACATGTGGAATGTGGCATATATTTGCCAAAAATTTCCATAAATTACCATTATTTCCATAATTTTCATAATTTACCATATATTTGCCAAAAATTTCCATAAATTACCATTATTTTCCATAATTTACCATATATTACCAAAAATTACCATAAATTACCATTATTTCCATAATTTTCATAATTTACCATATATTTGCTAAAAATTTCCATAAATTACCATTATTTCTATAATTTTCATAATTTACCATATATTTGCCAAAAATTTACATAAATTACCATTATTTTCCATACTTTCCAATATATTACCATAAATTACCATTATTTCCATAATTTTCATAATTTACCATATATTTGACAAAAATATCCATAAATTACCATTATTTCCATAATTTTCATAATTTACCATATATTTGACAAAAATATCCATAAATTACCATTATTTTCCATAATTTACCATATATTACCAAAAATTACCATAAATTACCATTATTTCCATAATTTTCATAATTTACCATATATTACCAAAAATTACCATAAATTACCATTATTTCCATAATTTTCATAATTTACCATATATTTGCCAAAAATTTCCATAAATTACCATTATTTTCCATAATTTACCATATATTACCAAAAATTACCATAAATTACCATTATTTCCATAATTTTCATAATTTACCATATATTACCAAAAATTACCATAAATTACCATTATTTCCATAATTTTCATAATTTACCATATATTTGCCAAAAATTTCCATAAATTACCATTATTTTCCATAATTTACCATATATTACCAAAAATTACCATAAATTACCATTATTTCCATAATTTACCATATATTTGCCAAAAATTTCCATAAATTACCATTATTTTCCATAATTTACCATATATTTGCCAAAAATTTACATAAATTACCATTATTTTTCATAATTTACTTATTTTTTGTCGCATAAATTAAAAACGCGAAAATTGAAATTTTCAAAATTGAAATAAATTTCCATAAGTTACCGTACATTTTCATAATCTACCATAAATTTCCAAAAATTACCATAATTACCATAATTATTACAATAATTTTCCATAATTTACAATTCATTTTCGCATAAATTGGAAACTTGAGGATAAAAATTTTGAAAATTAAAAATTGAAAGAAATTTTTTAATTTTTTTTATTTATAAATTTTACTCTAAGAAATATATCTACTTTTATATATATATATATATAACCAGAAGTTTATTAACAATCACTCTATAATTAACCAGTTATCGATTTAATTAATTAAGTCTTGGTATAAATTTGGATTACTCGAAAATAGATAGAGGAAACCCTCGAACGTTCACCCTTCCAAATTTGGACACTAAGAGTATTTTAAAACAAAGCGAGAGAGAAAGCGAGAAAAACTTAAAGAAGAAAAGCGATCTCCTATTCATTTACAACAGAAAATTAAATGTTAAATTTTAGAATTTAAAAAGAAAAAAATTATTAATAACGACAATTGTTATCATTTTTTTTTTAAATCTAAAAATTAATTTTTTTTTTTAGAAAAACAGAAAAAGAGAGTGAGAGAGATGGTACGTTAGGAAATACGTGTCAACGAGAGAAGTGGATTTCGATCCACGTTGAGTAAATTCCTTCAAGCGTGACCTACTAATTAACGATAAGTGTTTCTGTAATTAATACCCTCACCAATTAATGATTCTCGAGTGCATTTTCACACTTTTATATACGAAAATAGAAAAGAAATAAGGAAAGAGGGGACCAAAAAAAAAAATATATATATATATATATATCAAGTAAAATATTAATCAATTGATATTCGAAGATAAATTGAGAACATTTTTTTTGTTAAAAAAAAATAATAATTAATTTTATTTACTTGAAACTCTGTTATTTTTATCAGCGAATTTAAAGGAATTAAAAGGAATTTAAATTTAAAAGGTTTAGGAATTTAAAGTTTTATAATATTAGTATAGTAATTTTTACAATACTATAGTAGATTCAATAACCTACTATATATTAATATTGTAAAATTTACTACACTAATATTGTCAAACTTAATGTATTAGTATTGTAAAATTTGCTATACAAATATTGTGAAACTATTTCTATACTATATAGTGATGTTTTACTTTTTATACTAGTATTGTGTAACTTAATGTATTAATATTGTAAAATTTGCTATACTAATATTGTAAAACTTACTAGACTCGTATTGTAAAAATTATTATACTACTATAGTAAATTTTACAGTATTAGTATATAGTAAAGTTTTATCTAACTATTGGAGTTTTAAAATATATTAGTATAGTAATTTTTACAATACTGTAAATTTTAAAGTAGTAGTAAAAGTAATTTTTACAAGTATGGTAAATTTACTAATAATTAGTACTATTCTAGTATTGACAAAATTACTATACCTATATCAATATTTTTAAATTTATTTTACTAGTATTGTAAAAAATTACTATACTAATATATTGTAAAACTCCAATAGTTAGATAAAACTTTACTATATACTAATACTGTAAAATTTACTATATAGTACACGGAGAAAAAAGATTTCTTTTATAAAGTAACTTTTACTACTTTCAGAGTAAAACTGGACCAACTCGAAGTTTCTGCGCATCTCTGGCAATTTTTACTCCAAAAATTGTAAAATTTACTCTAGAAATAGTAAAACTTACTACGGAAACAGTAAAATTTACTACAGAAATAATAAATTTTACTATTTTTGGAGTAAAAATTGCCAGAGATGCGCAGAAACTTCGAGTTGGTCCAGTTTTACTCTGAAAGTAGTAAAAATTACTTTTTCTTTTTCTCCGTGTAGTATAATAATTTTTACAATGCGAGTATAGTGAGTTTTACAATATTAGTATAGCAAATTTTACAATACTAATAATACATTAAGTTTCACAATACAATCATAGAAAATTAAAAGGCATTAAAATAAACTGCAACGCTTATTATTTTAATCCAATTTTTCTTATTTTTTATCCATTTTGATATTTCAAATAAGCAAAATTGGATTAAAATAATAAGCGTTGCACAGTGGCCGATTTCCCGAAAAACCTGGCCAAAAGTCAAAAATTTTTTTTTAGAAATTTATACTTTTTATTGTTGAATATTATAAAGGAGGGTTCACTGCATAATTTTGCGAAAAAAAATTACACTTTTTTTATCACCAATTTATTATGTGAACAAGTAAAAGTGATCTTTGCCAGAGATTTACTCAGAACGTTTCATAACTATAAATTTTCGTCACAGTTAAAATAGTGAAAATATACTAATATACAGCAGATTTTTGAATATCTTTTTTTGGGAATTATTAACAAAGGTGTATGAAATATGTTGAATGTATTTATCATCACATTTAAAACGTACAGTTTTTAAAAAATGACATTAAACATCGCTATTCATGGCTACGATTTTTGTATTGTTTTATCAACGTAAATCATGAAAATAATTGTAAAATCCACCGATATCCGCGCTCTACCTGGTATTATCATAAACTAGAATATATTTTTGATTCATTTTAATTGAAATCAGCTGCCCGAAGCTGCCCCTGCAGTTTTGGTATCACTTTTTATTTCACCCAGCGCGGTTTACCGACAGCGCGTTGCACCGGCCGGCGGTGCAACTGAACATGAAAGACTGACTTTTTCTTCATTCGCATTCGCTTTAAACTAAAATTTAAGCACTGTCTGTAATTTAAAAAAAATAAACTCTAACACATATACGCAATTTTATAATACCAGCAAATATTTTGGATCCGCCATATTGAATTTGATAAAACAAATGTAAAATTTGATTTCAAAAACCCAGTAAACGTAAGTATACTAAGTTTGGTTAAAATCGTACCATTTTTTAATTTTTAACAAAGTTTTTAAAAATCTAAACGGCCATTTTAGATCCGCCATTTTGAAATTGAAACAACCAATGTAAAATTTGAATTCAGAAGCCCAAAAAACATGGGTATACCAATTTTGATTGTAATCGTATCATTTTTCGATTTTCAGCAAAGTTTTCTAAAATCTAAACGGCCATTTTGGATCCGCCATTTTGAATTTGACACAACCAATGTAAAATTTGAATTTAGAAGCCCAAAAAACATGGGTATACCAATTTTGGTTGAAATCGTATCATTTTTCGATTTTTGGCCAGGTTTTTCGGGAAATCGGCCACTGTGCGTTGCGGCTTATTTTAAATATACCTTATAATTTTCTATGAGTATATAGTAAATTTTATCAATATTAGTATAGTAAGTTTCACTGTATTAATGTATGGTAAAATTCACAAATATAACTATAGTAAGTTGAATAAATTGTATTGTACTGTTATATTTTTTTTGTTATTTTTGCTTGAAACAATTAAAAAAAAAAAATTAATTATATATAAATAATAATTTTTTGAACACCGCGTATAATGCACATATCGGTATGGGACGACGTGACGAGACGAATACACACAAGGGAGGGATGGATGGACGGACAGACAGACAGACAGAGAGAGAGAGAGAGAGAGAGAGAGAGATCCGGGGCTCACAGTCACCGGAAATGATGCGCGCGCAACCCCTAGATACCGAGACGCGCGAGAACCACCTTCTCTTCAACAAGAGAGAGAGACAGAGAGAGAGAGAAAGATTCAACCTTCATCGCTCGACTCCTCCATATATATATGTATATTATTCCGGTACCTTTCTACCACTAAATCGCGGACCATCCCCGGGGCTCTGCTTTTCACACTTTATACATGGGAAGAGAGAACACACCTGAAAACAGCGAGAGCAGCAGCCCCCACTCTGTCTCTCTCTTTCTCTCTCTTTGCCTCCACAGTAGCTCTCCCAGAGAAGAGCCTTGAGAATTCTGGATTTTGCGGTGAGACGAGACGCACGGGCAAAAAATCCTCCCCCCCCTCGCGTTACCCACCTCCTAGTACTACTACTACCACCACCTTCCCTCTCCCCCCCCAGTTTTACGCTTCCGCTTCCTGGGAATCCGCAACGGCAACTGACACTTTGAAAGCTCGTTTTATCCCTATTCCATCTGCTTTTGACGGTAGTACACGAATATTCCCTTAGTTTTATAATTATTTTTATTTATTTATTTTTTTTTTCTTTAGTTTTTTTAATTCTAAGATGTATTTCTTATATAAATATATACACTGAGAAAAAAAATTTAGTGTTTGCAACAAAATTGTTTGGTTAGGCAATTTTGGTTCTTGTAACCAAATTTTAGTTGGCTGAAACAAAGTCGTAGAATTATCTCAACCAAACATTTTGTTATGCCAACCAAATTATTTGGTTGAACATTTTTAAATTCCAACCAAAATTTGGTTACGACAACAAAATAATTTGGTTAACACAAAAAAATAATTTGGTCTAAAAAACCAAATGATCGTTTGTTGTCCTAACAAAAAAAATTTGGTTGAGCTAACCAAACATTTTTGTTATGCAAACAATAAACACTCAACCAAATTTTTTGGTTGACTCAAACAAATAGTTTAGTTGCTTAAATACCAACAAAAATTTTTTGTTGGCCCAACCAAATTTTGGTTGCTCTGACTAAACATTTTTCTCAGTGTATATATATATATATATTTTAAAGAAAATTTTCTCTCTACTTTTTTATACTTGAGATTTTATTTTCTACTCGATTTAAAAATTATGTTTTACTCTCTGATGTGGAGAAAATTTTAAATTTAATTTCAACATTTTACTGTATTTTACAATATTGCATTCAATTTAAAGAAAAAAAAAAAAAAAAATTAGCATCTTTATAGTCAACGATGCCAAAAACATTGGGAGTATGAAAATTCAACCGGATCGGATCAATTATTTTTTTTTCTAATTCGACTGTAAATTTGAATCAGCCTTTTTTAAATTTTGTAAATCAGATGTTAGAATCGGTTACAGTGACTTCGAAAACCGCACCAAGTTTTAAGATTTAAACGAATTTTAATTTTTTCGACCGCCATGTTGCATCAGACATTTTGAATTTTTGAAAAATTCACATCAGATTCGTGATCAGCGACCTCGAAAAAAAATATTCCTTTTTTTGGATCAGAAATTTTGAATTTTAAAAATCTGACATTAGATTCGTTATCGGCGAACCCAAAAATCCTCCGAAACACGAAAATTTAAGCGAATTTGATTGATTTTTACAAAAATATCCGTCACATTGAATCCGCCATTTTGAATTTTGAAAATCGGACATCAGATTCGTGATCAGCGACCCCAAAAACCCCTAGATAGTGAGTACCATGAAAAAATAGAATTTTTTTTTTATTTTTTTAGAATCCAAATTTTGAATTTTTGAAAAAAAATTGCTGTCTTTTTTTTTAAAGGCGCCGTTTAGAATTTTGAAAATATACCATCAGATTCGTAGTCAGCGTCCCCGAAAAGCTCGGGATTACAAAATTTAGGCGATTTTGATAAATTTCAAAAAAAAAAATTCACCATATTGGATCCGCCATTTTGAATTTTGAAAATCCGACATCAGATTCGTGTTCAGCGACCCCAAAAACCCCTAGATAGTGAGTACCATGAAAAAATAGAATTTTTTTTTTATTTTTTTAGAATCCAAATTTTGAATTTTTGAAAAAAATTGCTCCGACTTTTTTTTAAAGGCGCCGTTTTGAATTTTGAAAATATACCATCAGATTCGTAGTCAGCGTCATCGAAAACCTCGGGATTACAAAATTTAGGCGATTTTGATAAATTCCAAAAAAAAAAATTCACCATATTGGATCCGCCATTTTGAATTTTGAAAAATTGACATCAAATTCGTGATCAGCGACCCAAAAAACCCCTAGACAGTGAGTACCATGAAAATGTGGAAATTTTTATTAATTTTTTAAGAATCCAAATTTTGAATTTTAAAAAAATATTGATTTTCTGTAAATGGCGCAGTTTTGAATTTTGAAAATCTAACATCAGATTCGTAATCAGCGACCCCAATAATCCCTGTATAACAAAATACAAGCGAATTTGATAGATTTATAAAAAAAAAAAATCCGCCATTTTCAATTTTGAAAATCGGACATCAAATTCGTGATCAGCGAGCCCAAAAACCCCTAGACAGTGATTACCATAAATATATAGAAATTTTTTTTTTGTTTTTTAAGAATCCAAATTTTGAATTTTGGAAAAAAATTGATCGCTCTTTATTTTAAAAGAGCCGTTTTGAATTTTGAAAATCAATTCAGTGACTTCGAAAAAAAAACCGACCTGAATAACAAAATCGAAGCAAATTTGATTAATTTAAAAAAAAAATTCAAAATTTTGATTTTTTAAAAAAATTAAAAACAATTTCTCTTTTCATGGTACTCACTGTCTAGGGGTTTTTGGGGTCGCTGATCACGAATTTGATGTCTGTTTTTCAAAATTCAAAATGGCGGATCCAATATGGCGGAATTTTTTTTTTTAATTAATCAAATTCGCTTGAATTTTGTGTTTCTGAGGGATTTTTTTTTTTTTTTAATATTTGTTTTAATTTATAATTAAAGATAATAAAAAAAATAATACTAATAATAGTAGAAATACTAAAAATATAATTAAAACTATTTTTTTTTTGTTAATCGTAAAAATTTATAGGAATTATAATATAATTTTCAATAATTTATAATCAAATGAAAAAATTTACATATCGCCTGATTTTTATATTTATATATTTGCGTGTATTTAATATAGTAGATGATTGGATAAATTCCCAAGGTGACACAATTAAAAATTCATAACCTAGATTTAAAAAATTAAAAAAAGAAATTTATTTTATTCCAAAAAAAGTAAAAAAAAATTTTATTCATCAATATATATATATATATATATATATATATTGGGTAACAAAATTAAACATCAATTATTAAAAAGTGTTTATCAATTTTAATATTTAACGCGATTTCACAACTTGACTATATATGCACATAAATACATTATAATATGTCTTTTCACGTTTGTTTTTCTCCCTTTTTTTTTTTATATTATTTCATTTTAAAAATGTGTGTATCTAGGTCTTGTATGTAAATCAAGAGTAAAATGTAATCGTTATCTTTACTAACATTTATCTTACGTTGTCAAAAGACAAATGAGCAACGATAACAAATGAATGTTACTAGAAAGAGAGAGAGAGAGAGAGAAAGAGCGTTTTTCCATCGTGTCGCGGATTAATGTGTCACGGAATGACCATTTTATTATTACAATTTTTTTTTTTTTTTCATTTTATTCAATTGCCTCTGTCAGAGAAATTTAATTTTAATCCAATATTGTTTAATCCCAACAATAAAAAAATTTTATTTTAATAAATATTAATAATAATAATAATAATAATAATAGTAATAATAATAATAAAAAAAAATAATAATAATAGTAATAACAATAATAAAAAAAAAATAATAATAGTAATAATAATTATAAAAAAAATAATAATAATAGTAATAATAATAATAATAATAATAATTATAAAAAAAAAAAAAATAATAATAATAATAATAGTAATAATAATAATAAAAGTACCTAATAATAATAATAATAAACAAAAAAAATAATAATAATAGTACATAATAATGATAACAATAATAATAATAATAATAATAATAAAAAATAATAATAATAGTAATAATAATAAAAAATAATAATAATAGTAATAATAATAATAATAATAATAATAGTATTAAATAATAGTAATAATAATAATAATAATAGTATTAAATAATAATAAAAATAATAATAAAAATAAGAATGAAATAATAATAATAATAACCGAATAAAAATTCGGACAAATTTTAAAAATTCAGTGAATAACAAAAAAATTAAAAGAATTTATAATTTTGAAAAGTTTCCATACGAATAGATAAATGTGACAATTGTATTTGTTTTCGAAATTCAAACTTGATTAAATCAGACAAAAGGGGAGGGTAAAAAAAAGAGTGAAATAAAATAAACAAAAAGTATACAATTCGATAATAGAAATCAATATATATATATATATATATATATGTATTCCATAGCACAATTTGAAATTATTTGGAGCAGATAGACAATTTGAGGTTAACATGTTTGAGAACCACTTTGTGATATATAGTTTTCCAAGCCCTCACGACTGCTTGTCGGCCATTGACCCCTCTAGTTCCAACTACCCCCCATCCCTCTCTTGCTCTCTTCCTGTTCCTCTACTTCCACTTTGCAGTTGAGGGCAATGAGGATATGACAATATCCTCATTGATTCCACCAACCCCCCTCCCCCCCTCACCCAAACCACCCCCTCGAACATTCTATCTTTTTTATCTCAAAAAAAAAGTTTATTCAAAAAAAAATTTTTTACATTTTTTTTTTTTTTAAATTTTACTGTATTAATGTCAAATAAAATTAACGATTATTTGGTGTATTTTAAGCTGATTTTTTTTTTATTTATTTCTACTAATTTGAAATTTTGAATTTAACTTCATATCTTTATTTCAGCCGAGACGAAAAATCTTTTGGATTAAAAAATTTACAGTGGAAAAGATGAATTTTGAAAATTTGTCATCAAATTCATGATCAGTGACCTCAAAAAACACGAAATTTCGGCAAATTTGATTGATTTTAAAAAAAATTCCGCCATATTGGATCGGCCATTTTAAATTTTGAAAAACTGATATCAGATTCGTGATCAGCGACCCCAAAAACCCCTAGACAGTGAGTACCATAAATACTTAGAAATTTTTTTTATTTTTTAAGAATCCAAATTTTGAATTTTTGAAAATAATTGATTTGTCTTTTTTCAAAGGCACGGTTTAAATTTTTTTAAATCTACCATCAAATTCGTAATCAGCGACCCTGAAAACCCCCGAGTAACGAAATTCATGCGAAATTGATTAATTTTTTAAAAAAATTCCGCCATAATGAATCCGCCATTTTGAATTTTGAAAATCGGACATCAAATTCGTGATTAGCGACCCCAAAAATCCCTAGACAGTGAGTACCATGAAAATGTGGAATTTTTTTTTTAATCTTTACGAATCCAAATTTTGAAAAAATTGATTTTTTTTGAAGGCACTGTTTTCAATTTTACATATCTAACATCAGATTCGTAATCAGCGACCCTAAAAACTCCCGAGTAACGAAATTCAAGCGAAATTGATTAATTTTTTAAAAAAATTTCGCCATATTGGATCCGCCATTTTGAATTTTGAAAAACTGACATCAGATTCGTGATCAGCGACCCCAAAAATCCCTAGACAGTGAGTACCATAAATATATAGAAATTTTTCTTATTTTTTAAGAATCCAAATTTTGAATTTTTGAAAATAATTGATTTGTCTTTTTTCAAAGACGCGGTTTAAAATTTTTTAAATCTACCATAAAAATTCGTAATCAGCGGCCCCGAAAATCTCTGAAAAAGAAAATTCAAGCAAATTTAATTCATATTTAAAAAAAAATTCCGCCATATTGGATTCGCCATTTTGAAATTTGAAAAACTGTCTTCAGATTCGTGTTCAGCGACCCCAAAAACCCCCGTGTAATAAAATTCAAGCGAAATTGATTAATTTTTTGAAAAAATTTCGATATATTGGATCCGCCATTTTGAATTTTGAAAAATTGACATCAGATTCGTAATCAGCGACCCCAAAAACCCCTAGACAGAGAGTACCATAAATACACTAGAAATTTTTTTTATTTTTTAAGAATCCAAATTTTGAATTTTTGAAAATAATTGATTTGTCTTTTTTCAAAGGCGTGGTTTAAAATTTTTTAAATCTACCATAAAAATTCGTAATTAGCGGCCCCGAAAAACCCTGAAAAAGAAAATTCAAGCGAATTTAATTGATTTAAAAAAAAAAAATTCCGCCATATTGAATCTGCCATGTTGAATTTTGAAAAACTGTAATCAGATTCGTGATCAGCGACCTTAAAAACCCCCGAGTAACGAAATTCAAGCGAAATTGATTAATTTTTTAAAAAAAATTCGCCATATTGGATCCGCCATTTTGAATTTTGAAAATCCGACATCAAATTCGTGATCAGCAACCCCAAAAACCCCTAGACAGTGACTAGTATGAAAAAATCAATTTTTTTTTTATCCAAAGCGAATTTTTGAAAAAAAATTTGTTTTCTCTTTCTTTTTTTAAAAGCGCCATTTTAAATTTTGAAAATCTAATATCAGATTCGTAATCAATAAACCCCAATAATCGTCGACTAATAATTTTACAAACTAAATCAGATAAATTTTGAATAAAAAATGTTTTTTTGTTTCTCAATTTCCGTGTTTGTGATAATTTCTCTGTTTTATTTTTTTCAAATATTTATAAATGTTTTGATCTCTCGGTGGAATATTTTCGATACCGGAAGAAGAGTAAACAAAATGAAAGAGAGAGAGAGAGAGAGAGAAAAAGAGAAAAAAAGCGGAAATGGTACTTTCCTCGCGATTCATGTGTTTGTCAAATTCTCGCAAACAAATCACATGTGTCACATCCTCATGAGTTATGAATGCAGCGAGCAGAAGGCATGGACCGGGAAAAACCCCGAATGGGATAAGATAAGATTTTGAGACGAAGCAAACTCTCTCTCTCTCTCTCTCTATAAATATATATATATAAAAGAGAAGTCGTTTTGTATTCTCGTTGCGAAATTGGAGAGAAAAAGATGTCATATAATCAAGAAAACGTATGAAGACGTCATGGTGAAAAATTGCCTCCGGTACATTTTTTTTTTTATTTTTTTTTTCTTTACATACTTTAATTTTCATGAGAGGAAGAAAAAAAGCATTTCTTTGCCTTTTATATTACGTCTTTTTCATTGCATTCTCGTAGATTTTGAATTTTTATATTGATTTGAAAAAAAATTCCTTTTTTTGGATCCGAAATTTTGAATTTTGAAAATTTGACATCAGATTCGTGATCAGCGACCCCAAAAACCCCTAGTTAGTGAGTACCATGAAAAAAAAGAATTTTTTTTATTTTTTTAGAATCCAAAATTTGAATTTTAGAAAAAAAATACTCTCTTTTTTTAAAGGCGCCGTTTTGAATTTTGAAAATATACCATCAGATTAGTAGTCAGCGTCCCTGAAAACCTCGGGATTACGAAATTTAGGCGATTTTGATAAATTCCAAAAAAAAAATTCACCATATTGGACCCGTTATTTTGAATTTTGAAAATCCGACATCAGATTCGTGATCAGCGACCCCAAAAACCCCAAGATAGTGAGTACCATGAAAAAATAGAATTTTTTTTATTTTTTCAATATCCAAAATTTGAATTTTTTAAAAAAACTACTGTCTTTTTTTAATGGCGCCGTTTTGAATTTTCAAAATATACCATCAGATTTGTAGTCAGTGTCCCCGAAAACCTCGGGATTACGAAATTTAGGCGATTTTGATAAATTCCAAAAAAAAAATTCACAATATTGGATCCGCCATTTTGAATTTTTAAAATCTGACATCAGATTCGTGATCAGCGACCCCAAAAACCCCTAGACAGTGAGTACCATGAAGATATAGAAATTTTTTTTATATTTGAAGAATCTAAATTTTGAATTTTTGAAAATAACTAATTTATCTTTTTTCAAAGGCGCGGTTTAAAATTTTTAAAATCTACCATCAAATTCGTAATCAGCGGCCCCGAAACACCCTGTAAAAGAAAATTCAAGCGAATTTAATTGATATTTAAAAAAAAATTCCGCCATATTGGATCCGCCATTTTGAATTTTGAAACACTTTCATCAGATTCGTGATCAGCGACCCAAAAAACCCCTAGACAGTGAATACCATGAAGATATAGAAATTTTTAACTTTTTTTAAATACTTTTTCTGCCTTTTTAAGAATCCAAAATTTTGAGTTTTTTTTAAAAATCCGTTCGCCATATTGGATCCGCCATTTTTTATTTTGTTTTCCATGATGCTGACGTATCTTACGAGTATGTGTACGTAACTTATGTAAAATTGCAAAAAAAAAAAAATTACAAAATTTTAAACAGAAAATTTCTCATATATTAATTATTAATAAATTTTGAGAGAAAAAAAAATGAAAATTTTTTGATTAAATTGTCAGAAACAAATTATAATAATGATGACGATGATAATAATAATGATGATGATGAAATTGAAAAAGAAAATTACGAAGAGCTGACAAGGCGGTCAAAATAAGCGAATCCTGAAGGTGGAGATCAATAACGAACCCCCTTCCCCCCATTTAGGATTCCCTCTTCTCCCCCCCCCTTCCTCACTCACTGCTGACTCTAGTAATCACTCGGTGGCACCACCCCCTTGAATCTCCCCCCTCCTCCTTTCTGCCCACCCCCAACTCACCCCTTTTACACTCCATCTTCTCAATATCGTACGTTTACGCTCGCACATGCACCTTGTCACGTCTCGTATATATATATATATATATATATATATATATATATATATATATATACATATACATATATATGTATATAAATAGGATCTCGTGACCATTCGGCTGCAGATTCCATGTATGAGCTTTTAACCGAGATGCAATGCTTACGCGTCACCGACACATATATATATATATATCACATAGTGTGAGAATTATGCATTTATTCTATTTTTCAAGGTGGGAATTAAATTTTTTGGAAAATAATAAAATTTTCTTTTTTTTTCTTATTAAACATTTTTTAGTATTTTTTAAAATTAAAGATAAGAATATTATATAGATAATAATAGTTTTGCGCATTTGTACAATGTGGAAAATACTACTGCGCAACTGTATACAAAATGAAAAAACTACTGCCCAGCAGTACACGTTTCCCCATGGTACTGCGCAAGTATTTGATTAATTTTTACCCCATTCTTCCGCCATATTGGATCAGCCATTTTGTATTTAAAAAAAAATTAATCATTCGATTAGTAATTAGCGACCTCAAAAAAAAACCCCACATAAAATGTTTCAATTCCATTCATTTTCTAAATATACATAGTATCACGTAAAATATGTAAAGTTGCATAAAGTACGTAGTATTACGTAAAAAATATGAAAAATTTCGAAAAAAAGAGAATTTCGTATAATTTTGTAAAATACGTAATTATTCATAAAATACAGTTATTTGCGTAAAATTCACAGTATCACGTGTAATGCGTAAAAATGCATAAGAACCGTAGTATTACGTATAATACGTAAATTATCGTAAACTATAGAATTATGTATACTTTCGTAAAATTCGTAGTATTATGTAATTTTGCGTAAACTGCGTAATTTTCGTACAGTACGTAGTATTACGTATAATACGTAAATAATCGTAAAGTATAGAATTACGTATAATACATTAAATACATGTTACTACGTTTAATACGTAATAATGCGTAAAATACGTAATACTCACGTATATTACGTAACTTTGCGTATAATTCGTAAGTCTCGCTTATAATACGTAAATTATCGTAAACTATAGAATTATGTATACTTTCGTAAAATACGTAGTATTTTGTAAATTGAGTAATTTTCGTACATAATATTACGTATAATATGTAAATAATCGTAAAGTATAGAATTACGTATGATACATTAAATACATATTATTACGTTTAATACGTAATAATGCGTAAAATACGTAATAATCACGTATATTACGTAAATTTGCGTATAATATGTAAGTATCACGTATAATACGTAAATTAGCGTAAAATATATTGATATACGTAAAATTTTGCTTAATACGTAAATTACATTTGTTAATTTATTTAGTTTAAAAATGTTATTTTTTTCAACATTTATTTAAAACACGTTGAACCATGTAAAAAGCCATAAATGATGGTAATTGCGTTAGTGTAGATAATTTTCTCTATTTAATCCACGGTAGTAAACATATACATATCTAATTCGCCCATTGACGTAGGTCGACTGGCAGGTACCTAAACTGAATTATGATTAGGGTTTTAGAAATGAATGTGTTGGGCGTGACTTGAATTTTGACTAATGTGGCAATATTAACCCTTAGAGGGGTTATTTTCAGGATTATAATGTTAATTTCCTCAAACAATTTTTTTTTTAAGATAAAGATATAAAATTTTTTTTTCTTTTTTTTTAGAGAAGTCTATATAAATTTTTGAATCTGAATGAATTTTTTTTGTTTGAGACACCCCTTTTTCTCGTCATCGAAAGTTGTATTGCGTAGTGTTACGTAGTATTACGTAGCGTTACGTAAAATACATAAGTTATTGGAAAGTAGAAAATGACAAATAATACGTAAAATACGTTGTATTACGTATAATGCGTAAATTTGCGTAAAATACGTAGTACTGCGTATAATATGTAAATTTTCGTAAAACGCGTAGTATTATGTATAAACTCGTAAGATTGCATAATTTTTTATTTTGAATGATTTTTTATTATTATTTTTTGAGACAACCCTTTTCTCGTATAAAACATAGTGTTATATAGCATTACGTAGTGTTACGTAAAATTACGTAGTATTAAGTAGCATTACGTAGTGTTCTATAGAATTACGTAGTGTTCTATAGAATTACGTAGTGTTCTATAGAATTACGTAGTGTTACGTAGAATTACATATTGTTACGTAGAATTATATTTTGTTACGTAGAATTACATATTGTTACGTAGAATTACGTGGTGCTACGTAGAATTGCATATTGTTACGTAGAATTACGTGGTGTTACGTAGAATTACGTAGTATTACGTAGAATTGCGTAGTGTTACGTAGAATTACGTAGTGTTTCGTAGTATTTCTTAGATTTACGTATTATTGCATAGTTTTACGAGTAATACGTACAATACGTAGTATTACGTGTAATGCGTAAATTTACGTAAGAAATGTAGTATTGTAGTACATAAATTGGATTAAAACGTGGATTTAGGTAAAATATATAAATTATCAGAAACTATAGAATTACGTATAATACGTAAATTTGCGTAAAATACGTAATAATTCGTATAATATGTAAATTTTCGTAAAATGCGTAGTATTACGAATTGGTAAGATTGGTTAATTTTTTTTGAGTAAATTTTTCTTTTTGTTTTTAGTCACCCCTTTTTCTCGTAGTATTACGTAGTATTACGTTGTTTTACGTATTATTACGATGTTTTACGTAATATTACGAAGTTTTAGGTAATATTACGTAGTATTACGTAAAATACGTAAGTTATCGGAAAGTATATTTTTTACATAAATTACGTAGTATTACGTATAATGCGTAAGATTGAATAATTTTTTTATTTTGAATGAATTTTTCTTCTTTATGAGACACCCTTTTTTTCTCGTAGTCTGACGAGGTATCGCGAGCGCGGGTGTAACCGAGTCGTGCCGAGGTAAAAGGACCCGCGAGCGTCGACCGAGCTTGATGATGATGGTAGGTAGAGGAGGTGGTGTTGGTGGTGGTGGTGGCTCAACGTCTCGATTCGTGTGTGGCACCAGACCAGCAGCAGCAATATCAGTTCAGTGCGTGCACAGCTGCCGGTCGGCGAGTGTCGTCGCTGGTCAACAGCGCACTCAAAAAAAAATAAATAAAATAAATAAAATAAAATTTTTCCCACTCGAAAAAAACGCACAAAAAAAGGGATTTACAGTTGCAAAAAAAAAAAAATTTCAACTTGTGTATTTTGTGGAAAAATTTTCTTCTCTGAAAATTATTAATTAATATTGAAGCAAAATAGGGGAAAAAAAATAAATAAAAGTGTGACACAATTGTATTTCAAAAAGAATTTTCGCAGGGCACCGGGCCTCGGAGGCCCGGTGTACAACAACAATAAGAAAAAAATAAAAAATGATGTTTCGCACAATAATGAAGGGAAATAACAACGAATTTGTTTTTGACAAAAGTGGGTACAAGAAAAATTGTGGATTAGAAGATGATTTTTCTGTCTCTTGATTTTAGTTGTTTTTTTTGGTGACGTTTGCCAATTCTGGAATATACATAATTGTTAAAAGTTTTTTTTGGATTTGTGTTGATAAAGTGATTTTGGTGGATTTTACCTACAGCCGGATACAGTTTATGTGTTAAAAAATAAGTTTTAAAATTTTAGTTGCGGATTTTTGAAACGAATGGTTTTTTGTGATACATTTTTGGTTTCTTTTTGAGTGATTTTATCAAAATATTTTTTGATATTTGTGAGGCAAATTCTGAGGATATTTGGTTACTGATTAATATTTAGAAGGATGTTTTTTGGTTTTGCAGAAAGTGCGGTTTTTTCGGATTAGAGAATTTAATGATTCGGATTAAAATTTGTACAATTCGGATTTACTGATTCGCATTAAAATTTATACTATTAGGATTTATACTATTAGGATTTATACTATTAGGATTTATACTATTAGGATTTATATACTATTAGGGTTTAGTGTTAGGATTAGTATTTACTATCAGTATTTGTATTAGAATTTACTATAAGGATTTAGTAATTTTCGTTACGAATGATTTTGGGTGATTTTTAAAATAGATTTTTCGTTTTTTTGGGTATAACTAAAAGAACGACTTTTAGTTTTCGTTACAGATTTAATTTCCGTTAAAGAAATTATGCCAGTTTTACTAAATTTGATTGATTTTCATAGTTTTACTGAAAATTTTTGTTTTAGCAAAAATTGATGTTTAACAAAACTTAATTCCCTTGCAGAAGCTATATATTCTATCTCTTTTGTGGTTTAGGTTTAATTGATTTTTATTGTCACTATTTTTTTTTCCTATAACATTAATTGATTTTCATTCCAAATAATAAGTATGAGTTTTTTGAAGCAGTCGCTATTCTGTTTTCAATCAAAAAGAAAAAATTCCAGTTCTTCATATATTTTTACTATGATTTTGATTTTTGTTAAATTTTTCCACAGATTTCATTTGTTTCAAAAATATTTCGAAAAGTAATTTTTTTTTCTCGGTTCGGATTTAATTAAATACTTCGAATGATGTGTCTTGAGAGATTTTGGTCTTTGGTTTTACGATCTAGATAAAATTTAGTAGTATAGGGATTTTGGTTTTAGTATATATATAGCGGAGATGATTTTGGTTCTCGAGAAGATGTGGTTTTTTTTTTTGATATTTATAAATATTTTAAATTGATATTTATAAATAATAATTAAATTGATATACTCATAAAGAAATAATAGTTTCTTATAGGAATCAATTACTATAAATTAGTTTAATTAATTTTTGTTTTTTTGTAAATTAGTTTTTCTTTTCAAGTTTAGGTTTCACTTAATTTTGATGAATTGTGATGATAATATAGATTAGGTTATTAATGATAGATGACTTTTGTAACGGACGATATATTATTTGTTGTATATATAAATTTAGATCGTTAGTGGTTACAAATTTTGATGTAGTTTCCTTCTAATTATAGTGATGATATATTTGTTCGAAATACTGTTGTTATTTGTTCTAAATTCTGATTACCGTCTGTTTTAATTTCTGATGCTGTTAGTACTAAATTCTAATTTTTATTTGGTTCAAAATCTGATGCTATATTTCTTCTAAATTCTGCTGTTATCTAAAATCTACATCTAAAATCTGATTATCATCCGTACCAAATTCTAATGTTATTTATTCTAAATTCTGTTTTTTATCTATACCAAAATCTGCTGCTACTTCTGATAAATTCTGATTTTTATTTGTACCAAAATTGGATGCTATATTTCTTTTAAATTTTAATGTTTAATTGCTCCAAAATCTGATGCTATTTCTTCTAAATTCTGTTGTTTATATGCTATAAATTCTGATGCTGTTACTTCTATAATTCTTATTTTTATTTGGTTCAAAATCTGATGCTATTTCTTCTAAATTCTGTTGTTTTTATGCTATAAATTCTGATGCTGTTAATTTCTTAAATTCTTATTTTTATTTGGTTCAAAATCTGATGCTATTTCTTCTAAATTCTGTTGTTTATATATGCTATAAATTCTGATGCTGTTAATTCTAAAATTCTTATTTTTATTTAGTTCAAAATCTGATGCCATATTTCTTCTAAATTCTGCTGTTATCTAAAATCTACATCTAAAATCTGATTATCATCCGTACCAAATTCTGATGCTATTTATTCTAAATTCTATTGTTTATCTGTACCAAAATCTGATGCTACTTCTGATAAATTCTGATTTTTATTTCTACCAAAATTGGATGCTATATTTTTTTAAAATTTTAATGTTTAATTGCTCCAAAATCTGATGCTATTTCTTCTAAATTCTGTTGTTCATATGCTATATAAATTCTGATGCTGTTAATTCTATAATTCTTATTTTTATTTGGTTCAAAATCTGATGCTATATTTCTTCTAAATTCTGATGTTTAAATGCTCCAAAATCTAATGCTATTTCTTCTAAATTTTATTCTTCATCTGCTAAAAATTCTAAAATTATTTCTTCTAAAATTCTGTTATCATCTATTTCAAAATTTCTTCCGTTCCAACACCAAATTACCAGTATAGATTTTCTCCAATAAGTGACAATTATTATCTTATACCACTATATATATATACACTTTTAGTGTCCATAAATTTCCTTCAGAAGCATCAAAATTTCCCTCTCACATCAACTATATATATATGGCTTTTGATGCATCACAGAGAGTTGTGTGGGTTCTTTTGGCAAATATTGAACATTTGACATATTACCATGTGTGTGTACTTTTTGATGAATTAGGTTAAATTTCTCCCTTGCCACATACTTAACGTTTGACATATTAAAAGATACTTATAGAAATTTTTTTTTTTTTTTTTGATTCATTATCATGACCTTCGTGTATATATATAGTTAAGAAAAAAATTTTTTTTCCTAAACATTCAAAACACTTTTTGGTCCATTTGTGACTTGTACTTCTTTACATACGACATTCAATTCATCAAATTTTGAAATTTGTCCCAATTCGGACATTGTAATTTCGGACATATGAAAATTTGACGTTTTTTAAAATGCGCACTATTAAAAATTTGTAAATATTTGAAATTCGGAGAAAAATTAAAATTGGGACAAATAAAAATTCGGATAAATTTCAAATTCGGACACATCTGAAATTGGGACAAATAAAAATTCGGATAATTTTAAAATTCGGAAAAAATTTGAAATTGGGACAAATAAAAATTTGGATAAATTTAAAATTCGGCCAAATTTGAAATTGGGACAAATAAAAAGTCGGATAAATTTAAAATTCGGACAAACAGAAATTAGGAAAAATAAAAATTCTGACAAATTTGAAATTCGGACAAATATGAAATTGGGACAAATAAAAATTCGGATAAATTTGAAATTGGGACGAATAAAAATTAGGACAAACAGAAATTCGGAAAAATAAAAATTCGGATAAACAGAAATTTGGACAAATTTGAAATTCGGACAAATAAAAATTCGGATAAATTTAAAATTCGGACAAATTTGAAATTCGGACAAATATGAAATTGGGACAAATAAAAAAATTCGGATAAATTTGAAATTGGGACGAATAAAAATTCGGACAAACAGAAATTAGGAAAAATAAAAATTCGGATAAACAGAAATTCGGAAAAATAAAAATTTGGACAAATTTCAAATTCGGATAAATTTAAAATTTGGACAAATTTGAAATTGGGATGAATAAAAATTCGGACAAACAGAAATTCGGAAAAATAACAATTCGGACAAACAGAAATTCGGAAAAATTAAAATTCGGATAAACAGAAATTCGTAAAAATAAAAATTCGGACAAACAGAAATTCGGAAAAATAAAAATTTGGACAAATTTGAAATTCGGATAAATTTAAAATTCGGACAAATTTGAAATTGGGATGAATAAAAATTCGGAAAAATAAAAATTCGGACAAACAGAAATTCGGAAAAATAAAAATTCGGATAAACAGAAATTCGTAAAAATATAAATTTTGACAAATTTGAAATTCGGACAAATATGAAATTGGGACAAATAAAAATTCGGGTAAATTTAAAATTCGGACAAAATTGAAATTGGGACGAATAAAAATTCGGACAAACAGAAATTCGGAAAAATAAAAATTCGGACAAACAGAAATTCGGAAAAATAAAAATTCGGATAAACAGAAATTCGGAAAAATATAAATTTTGACAATATTGAAATTCGGACAAATATGAAATTGGGACAAATAAAAATTCGGGTAAATTTAAAATTCGGACAAAATTGAAATTGGGTCGAATAAAAATTCGGACAAACAGAAATTCGGAAAAATAAAAATTCGGACAAACAAAAATTTGGAAAATTAAAAATTCTGACAAATTTTGAAATTCGAACAAATATGAAATTGGGACAAATAAAAATTAGGATAATGTTGAAATTCGGTAAAATGGAATTTTGGATATTGAAAAAAGAATATAATATACAAAACAAGAAGGGTAAAATCGAATGATTCCTTAAGGTATTCTTTATGTTTCTTTTTTTTTTTCTTTCTCTCTTAACACCTCAAGCTCCTGTGCGCAGCCTTTCAGGATTGATGGATTTATATATATATATATGTATGTGTGATGCTTCGCCAAAGAAAGTGTGATAAAAAACCTTCTTCTTCTTCTTCTTCTTCTTCCCCCTCTCAGAAAGCTACTCATGCTTCTCTTTCAGAGACGTTGATTCCTTGAGTAGCAATAGGAAGATATTGGATTCTTTAGAAATTCCTTCGTCTACAATGTTGGACCTAACAATTGTTTCACGCTCGATTTCTTTTTTTTCTTTTCTTTTATTTCATTTTTTTTTTTTTTTTTTTTTTTTTTTTTTTGCGAATTGCCTTTTGTTTTTTCTGCTGACAATTGAATTTGAATTGTGATAACAGTTTTTTCTCTTTTTTTTATTTTTTTATTTTGATGATGAATTCTTGACCATTTGTTATTTAGGTAGAACTTTACTAGATTTTTTTTTTTTTTGGACCATTTATTATAATCCCTTAAGAATCATTTGTCATTTTTTTTTTTTTTTTTTTTTGTTATCCATTTTGGATAATATTCCTATTGTTGTTCATTTTCTCGAAAATCTTACTTTAATGAACTTCCAAGGGCGCGCTGTAAAATTATGCAGTCTCTAATTTTCTAATTCTTGCTCTAAATGTGTTCATTTTGTTTAATTCAAATCCAGAAGTTCTGTTCATTGTTGGAGTTTCTCTAAGACAATAGTCATAATAGAAAATAATAATGATAATAACAATGGTGATATTTATAATAATAATAATAATAATAATAATAATAATAATAATAATAAATTAATAATAAATATAATAATATATAAATTATAATAATTATAATAATAATTATAAATAATAATTTTTTTAACATACCTCCGTTTTATATTTAATAATAGTAACAATAATAATAATAAAAATAATAATAATTATTATTATTTTTATTATTATTAATAATAAAAAAAATAAAAATTTTAATAATTTTTAATTTAATTTTAATAATTTGTAATAATAATAATAATAATAATAATAATAATAATAATAATAATAAAAATAATAATTATTATTATTATTAATAATACAAAATTATTATTTTCTTATTTTCCATAAAAAAATAATAATAATAAAAATAATAATAATTATTTTTATTATTATTATTATTATTATTATTATTATTATTATTACTATCATTAAATATAAAACGGAAGTATTTTAAAAAAATTCCAAATTTCAAGAAGTTTAAAAAATTCCAAAAAGGGAGTAAACTTTGATTTTTTTTTTAAAAATGTTTAGGAAATTTGAAAAATTAGAAAAAAAAAACCTTTCAAAAGTACAAAGGTTAAATTTCTTTTTATACAAATAGAAAAGATTTTTCAAAAAAAAAAATTCACATTTTTTTTTTTTTTTTTTGCTATATTTGGATCACTTGAGAAATTTTACCCCATATATATGGGGCAATCCATATAAAATTTTTATTGAAAAAATTATTTTTTTTGACTAGAATATTTTTTTTCGAGAAATTTTCATTGAATAATAAAAAAAAAATTGTTATCAAAAATAAAGAAATAAAAAAAAAAATTATTATTTTCTTATTTTTCATAAAAATTTCGGAAAAAAAATTATTATTTTCTTATTTTCCATAAAAATTTCGGAAAAAAAATTATTTTCTTATTTTCCATAAAAATTTCGGAAAAAAAATTATTATTTTCTTATTTTCCATAAAAATTTCGGAAAAGAAAGGAAGTGTTTTCTTATTTTTCGTAAAAATTTCCAAGTTGTCTAACGGTCAGGGAAAAGTTATTAGACACCCTCATTTCGAGAAAAAATTTTTTTTTTTTTAATAAAAATTTTACATGGAATGACCCATGTATATAGTATATATATATATGTATACGAAACTGAATCGGCAATGGACAGAAACATGGAACAATGGGTACAAATTAGGTCGCATTAAGTACATTGTTGAATGTATGGATTCAAATTGCATCTCCACTTGCATATTGCTGATGCAGTAAGTCTTCAGTAATTGGTCCCGCGAACAAGAGAGAAGAAGTCTTTATATAGTTATATATATATATATATATATATATATATATTGAAAACAAGCTATAAACTTTTGAATAGATTTATTATAATCAGGACAACATATATATATATATATATTTTTTTTTTCAAATTTATTTTCTACAAGTCCAAGGACGGAAAATTTTTATCAGAAAATTTTTTTTTTTTCAATTTTACAAATCGTCTACTTTGTAAAATTTTTTTTTGTTTGTTTACAAAAATCAATTGTTTCAATGCGCAATTTAATCATCAATAATAATCTATTATTATTCCAGTCACGTCTTCTTCTTCTTCTTCTTCTTCTTCTTCTTCTTCTTTTTCTCATCATAATTATCGGCACATCGAATTATTATTTTTTTAATATTATTTCTATTATTATTATTATTATTATTATTATTATTATTATTATTATTATTATTATTTTATTATTATTATTATTTTTATTATTATTACATATTATTATTTTTGTTATTTTTGTTATTATTATTATTATTATTTTTGTTATTATTATTATTATTATTATTATTATTATTATTTTTATTATTATTACATATTATTATTTTAGTTATTATTATTATTATTTTTATTATTATTACATATTATTATTTTTGTTATTTTTGTTATTATTATTATTATTACTATAATTGATTAGAAAAATTATTCTCAATTCAAAATCAAAAAAAAAAAAATAGTGAATTTTAGTTTTGTTTTGCTCCCTCATATAGAGGAAGTATTTTAATTTGCGGTTTTTTTTTTTTTTGGCAAACGTTTCAAAAATGACAATTACAAAAAGAGAGAGACAGAATTTTTTTTTCTTTTTTTTTTTTTTTTTTCTTTGTTAGACACGTCCCTGAAGGAAATGTTTGTTTTGCAGAGATATTTTGGCAGTGATTGTCAAGGTAGGCGTCGATGCATAACTTGATTGATATAGTTTTTGGTGCGGGCTGGATTTATTGTTGTGTCTATAAGTAAATGTGCAAAAACTCTAAAAGTGACATCAATTATATAATGCAAAAAAAAAAAAAAAAAAATTATGTGACAAGTGTTGGAATGGAAATTTTTTACAGTGTCTGATATAATTTTTTTGTGATAGAAGCAAAAAATAGAAAGGAGTTTGAAAGAAAAAAGAAGAAAGAAAGAAAGAAAGGAGGAAAGAAAATAAAAAAAAGAAGAAAGGAAATAAAAAGGAAAGAAAGGAAATAAAAAGGAAGAAAAAATAAAAAAAAAGAAGACAGAGGAAATAGAGAAGAAAAAATAAAATAGAAAAAAAAGAGAAAAATTGCGAAAGTCAAGACGACGATAATAAAGCAAGAGGTAAAGGAGGAAGAGGAGAAGGAGGTGAATAAAAAGAAAGTGGTACAAGAGGCAAAAATTGGAAAAAAGTGGTGAGTTAAAATTTGGTAGTCCAAAATAGAAAAAATGACAAGAGTCACTTAAAGTTTATGGTCCATGAGAAAAAGAAGATCCATTGCCCACTATATATATATAAATGTCCAAGGGACGATGAACCCGTTAGTATTTCTTGTCCAGGTTAGGGAAGTCTCTCTAAAAACACTCTGATTAATGTGAAATTTATCATTATTATCGGTGATTATGTGTTCCCCCTTTTTTTTTTCTTTTTGCCTTCAAGATTATACCCCCTTATTTCCGTTCTTAAGGGGAGAAATATCCCTTCGAAGGATTTTCTTGAAAAGTAATTCATCGATTTTCTCCTTTTTTTGATAAGAAAACTTTAATCAAATCTCATCTTTTTCGAAATTGTTATCGTAAGGCAGGGGTGAAAGATTCGAAAAATCCTTGAAAAGTTTCCTTTAGTTAGGTCCTAATAATTATATACGTCGATTTTAAAGAACCTTTGAAAAGCAATGCTTATTTATTGTTGTCCTTGACATATATGTTTCAATCATAAGGAATCATAAACTTTTTGTGACTTGAGTGTTTTCTTCTCCTTGGGGAGAGGAAGATCCCTTTCCTTCGGGAAAATGAGCTCCCTCTCCCTAAGGAGAAGGAGATCCCTTTCCTTTGGGTAAAGGAGATCCCTGTCCCCAAGGAAAAGATATTTTTTTCTCCTTATCTCCTTCTCCCTAGGGAGAGGGAGCTTCTTTTCCCCTAAGGAGAGGGATCTCCTTCACCTTAGGGAGATGAATTTTCATCTCCTTCTCCTATAAGAGAGGAAAATCCGTCTCTTTCTTCTTAGGAAGAGGAAATTACATTTCCTTCTCCCTCTCCTTCGGGAGAAGGAGATCCCTTTCCCTAAGGAGAAAGAGACGGAATTTTCTTAGGAAGAGGAAATTCCATTTCCTTCTCCCTCTCCTTCGGGAGAAGGAGATCCCTTTCCCTAAGGAGAAGGAGACGGAATTTTCTTAGGAAGAGGAAATTCCATTTCCTTCTCCCTCTCCTTCGGGATATCCCTTTCCCTAAGGAGAAGGAGACGGTGAGGAAATTCCGTCTCCTTCTCATTAGGAAATGGGATCTCCTCTCGAAGGAGAGGGAAGAGGAGATGGAAATTTCTCTCCCTAAGGAGAAGAAATTCCCTCTCCCTTAGAAGAAGGAGATCCTTTTCCCTCAGGAGGAGGAGAAGGAGATGGAAATTTCTCTCCCTAAGAAAAAGGAGATCCCTCTCCTTAGGAAAAAGTGTCTCCCTCTCCTTCGGGAGAAGGAGATCCCTTTCCCTAAGGATAAGGAAACGGAATTTTCCTAGGAAGAGGAAATTCTATTTCCTTCTCCCTCTCCTTCGGGAGAAGGAGATCCCTTTCCCTCAGGAAAAAGAGTCGGTGAGGAAATTTCGTCTCCTTCTCCTTAGGAAAAGGGATCTCCTTCTCTCGAAGGAGAGGGAGAAGGAAATGGAATTTCCTCTTCCTAAGAAAATTCCGTCTCCTTCTCCTTAGGGAAAGGGATCTCCTTCTCCCGAAGGAGAGGCAGAAGGAAATTCCTCTCCCTAAGGAAAAGGAGATCCCTCTCCTTAGGAAAAAGTGTCTCCCTCTCCTTCGGGAGAAGGAGATCTCTCTCTTTAGGCCAAATGGATCTCCCTCTCCTTCGGGAGAAGGAGATCCCTTTCCCTAAAAAGAAGAAGACGAAATTTCCTCTCCCCAAGGAGAAGGAGAAGAATTTCCTTTACCCTAGGGAAAAGGAGATAAGATAAAAAAGAAGTATTTTTTTTCTTCAAAAAAACATTTATCATCAAAGGAAGTGGAAGTTGGAAAGCAACGAAGTAAAAAGAAAAAGAGGCTATAGAATTGCAAGAGACGCAAAACTGGCGTCGAAGACACGTGATAAGGTTTCCCGTGGGACTCGGCCCCGTCGAAGGCCGAATGGAGGCTCATTGTCAAGTCGTGGAAGTGCGACCAGCATGCAATGCGGTTTATGTTCCGTTGTAGCGGGACTATTTAGGAGAGCAATGTGTATCGCCGGTAGCCGTAGGGGTTCCGGCGAGTCATGCTATCAGGAATTAACATCTGATGTTCCACCACCATCGACACGCATCCAACCAACCACCATCATCGCCATCACCACAAATACAACCACAACAACCACCGAAACGTGCCTCAAGTCGTCCTCCTTCACCGAAATGGTCAAAGAAATTGTTCATGAGGTGAGGATTTATCATTCAGTAAAAAAAAATTCATTCTTTTTTTCGTTAGAATTTTTCCGGAATTTTAAAAGGGTGAAACTAAAAATTTAATTATTAATTAATATTTGATTAAGAAATTTTTTTTTCTCAAAAGTAAGAAGGGTGGTGTTTTTTCTTTACTTAAGGAGGAGAAAAAGGGTCCTTTAACCTCTCCTTCGGGTAAAGGAGCTCCCTCTTCTTCTCCTTCGGCAGACCGTTCGCCGTTTCCATCTCCTTAGGGAAAGGGATCTTTATTTCCTTCAGGAGAAGGATCTCCTTTTTCTTCTCCTTAGGGAGAGGGATCTCCTTCTTTTTCGAGAGAAGGATCTCCTTTTTCTTCTCCTTAGGAAGAGGAATCCCTCTCCCTAAGGAGAAGGAAACGGCGAACTATCTCCCGAAGGAGATCCCTTTCCCTAAAGAAAAGGAGACCTTTCTCCCCAACGAAAAGGAGATCCTTCTCCCGAAGGAGAAAGAGATGGAAATCCCTCTTTCTAAGGAGAAGGAAAAGGAGATCCTTCTCCCTCTCCCTGAGGTGAAGGAGATCCTTCTCCCTCTCCCTAAGGAGAAGGAAAGGGAAATCCTTATCCCTCTCCTTAAGGAGAAGGAGATCCTTCTCCCGAAGGAGAAAGAGATGGAAATCCCTCATCCTAAGGAGAAGGAAAAGGAGATCCTTCTCCCTCTCCCTGAGGTGAAGGAGAAGGAGATCCTTCTCCCTCTTCCTAAGGAGAAGGAAAGGGAAATCCTTATACCTCTCCTTAAGGAGAAGGAAAAGGAGATCCTTCTCCCGAAGGAGAAAGAGATGGAAATCCCTCTTCCTAAGGAGAAGGAAAAGGAGATCCTTCTCCCTCTCCCTGAGGTGAAGGAGAAGGAGATCCTTCTCCCTCTCCCTAAGGAGAAGGAAAGGGAAATCCTTATCCCTCTCCTTAAGGAGAAGGAAAAGGAGATCCTTCTCCCGAAGGAGAAAGAGATGGAAATCCCTCATCCTAAGGAGAAGGAAAAGGAGATCCTTCTCCCTCTCCCTGAGGAGAAGGAGAAGGAGATCCTTCTCCCTCTTCCTAAGGAGAAGGAAAGGGAAATCCTTATACCTCTCCTTAAGGAGAAGGAAAAGGAGATCCTTCTCCCGAAGGAGAAAGAGATGGAAATCCCTCTTCCTAAGGAGAAGGAAAAGGAGATCCTTCTCCCTCTCCCTAAGGAGAAGGAAAGGGAAATCCTTATACCTCTCCTTAAGGAGAAGGAAAAGGAGATCCTTCTCCCGAAGGAGAAAGAGATGGAAATCCCTCATCCTAAGGAGAAGGAAAAGGAGATCCTTCTCCCTCTCCCTGAGGAGAAGGAGAAGGAGATCCTTCTCCCTCTTCCTAAGGAGAAGGAAAGGGAAATCCTTATACCTCTCCTTAAGGAGAAGGAAAAGGAGATCCTTCTCCCAAAGGAGAAAGAGATGGAAATCCCTCTTCCTAAGGAGAAGGAAAAGGAGATCCTTCTCCCTCTCCCTGAGGTGAAGGAGAAGGAGATCCTTCTCCCTCTTCCTAAGGAGAAGGAAAGGGAAATCCTTATACCTCTCCTTAAGGAGAAGGAAAAGGAGATCCTTCTCCCGAAGGAGAAAGAGATGGAAATCCCTCTTCCTAAGGAGAAGGAAAAGGAGATCCTTCTCCCTCTCCCTGAGGTGAAGGAGAAGGAGATCCTTCTCCCTCTCCCTAAGGAGAAGGAAAGGGAAATCCTTATCCCTCTCCTTAAGGAGAAGGAAAAGGAGATCCTTCTCCCGAAGGAGAAAGAGATGGAAATCCCTCATCCTAAGGAGAAGGAAAAGGAGATCCTTCTCCCTCTCCCTGAGGAGAAGGAGAAGGAGATCCTTCTCCCTCTTCCTAAGGAGAAGGAAAGGGAAATCCTTATACCTCTCCTTAAGGAGAAGGAAAAGGAGATCCTTCTCCCGAAGGAGAAAGAGATGGAAATCCCTCATCCTAAGGAGAAGGAAAAGGAGATCCTTCTCCCTCTCCCTGAGGAGAAGGAGATCCTTCTCCCTCTTCCTAAGGAGAAGGAAAAGGAGATCCTTCTCCCTCTCCCTAAGGAGAAGGAAAGGGAAATCCTTATACCTCTCCTTAAGGAGAAGGAAAAGGAGATCCTTCTCCCGAAGGAGAAAGAGATGGAAATCCCTCATCCTAAGGAGAAGGAGAAGGAGATTCTTCTCCCTCTCCCTAAGGAGAAGGAAAGGGAAATCCTTCTCCCTCTCCCTAAGGAGAAGGAAAGGGAAATCCTTCTCCCTCTCCTTATGGAGAAGCAAAAGGAGATCCTTCTCCCTCTCCCAAAGGAGAAGGAAAGGGAAATCCTTTTCCCTCTCCTAAAGGAGAAGGAAAGGGAAATCCTTTTCCCTCTCCCAAAGGAGAAGGAAAGGGAAATCCTTTTCCCTCTCCTTAAGGAGAAGGAAAAAGAGATCCTGCTCCCTCTCCCGAAGGAGAAGAAGATGGAGATCCCTCTCCCTAAGGAGAAGGAAAAGGACAAATTATTACAATTAATATGTAATTATTAATTAATTATTTATTTATATTTAATAATATTATAATAATAATTAACATTTAATTATTAATTACTGTATTTAGTTAAAAAAATTTTTAAATTCAGGTAAATTAAAATTATTTTCAAATAAATAATTTCAAAAACGACAAAATTTTCTTAAATAAAAATTCGGTAAAGTAAATTTATTTATTAAAAAAAAAAAAATTTTTTTTCTTCTTTTATACACTCCACTATTTATTGCGAGTAATTATAATATTTTTCCAACTCGAAAAATTAAAAAAAATTAATTCACCTGGGGGAAAATACATTAATTGAAGTTACTAATTCCAATGTCTAATATGACACATATGTAATTGATGTTGTTTTTTCCTGTATTCCTATAATCTCATATTACACGCGAGACAATTTTTTATTTATTTTTCTTTCTTTTTTTTTGAAACTCTAATTAAAATTTTTCTTTTAGAATTTTTTTATTTTTTCCCTTTTTTTTTTTAGTATAAACTATTGAACAACACTTGACATTTTTCGATTGAAGAAGTAATTTTAATTAAAAAGCAGTGGAACGAAAAAAAATAATAAAGGACCGTATCGCTAGTAATTAAAAAATACATTTTTTGGTATGGTTTCCTTTTTTTCAATTAAAAAAAAAAAAAAATCGCACAGACGAGAGGGAAAAAGAAAAAAAAAAATTTTTTTCAACGAGAGATTGAGAATGAATCTTTTTTTTTTCATGGCTCTTTTATAATATAAGCCGCGTGTACCTAACTTCATGTCATTTGAATGGATTTTTTTTTCTGAAAGTCTTTAATTTTTGATTTAAAATAAAATTAATTTTTTATTTTTCAATTTTTTATAAATTTTTCTTTATTTAAATTTTATTCTTTCTTTCTTTATTTTTTTAATTTTTATTTATTTATCAAAAAAAAATTATTTATTAAAATTTTTTTTCGCAAATTTTTTTTTTTAAATTTATTTAATTTTTTTATTTATTGTTTTTTATTTAAAATTGGGACATGACCGTATATAAGCTTTAACAAAATAGGGGAGAAAAAAAAAAAAAAAAAAAAAAAAAAAGTGAGCTTATGTCTAAATATTCTTGAACTTAAGGTCGTATATAATCTTTGAATCTGGCTTTAGAAAAAAAAGAGGAAAAAAAAATTAATAGAGACGAGTTATTGTTGGCTGTCGTGTCCGTGAGTCAAGGGCCGTGTTGTGCGAATTTGCATTTTTCCTTCATGGTCTCTCTCTCTCTCTCTCCCTCTCTCTATGTGACGAGGTGTACGTTGCGCTTTGCTTAGCAGCAAACCACCTATCACGCGATCCTTCCGCTCTTATTTTTTTATTTTTATTTTATTTTTTTTTTTATTTTTCATAATTCTCAAATTTTTCGTTAAAATCCATCACTCGGAGCTTTTGCCCCTTTCCATCAATTAAAAAAATAAAATTTATTTTGAATTAAAAACTTTTTTTCAAATTAAAAAAAAAAATTTGCTTTAAATTAAAAATTTGTTTTAAAATTAAAAATTTTTTTATTAAAAAAATTTGTTTTAAAATTAAAAATTTTTTTATTAAAAAAATTTGTTTTGAATTAAAAATTTTTTATATTAAAAGAAATTTTGTTTTAAATTAAAAAATATTTTTATTAAATAAATTTGTTTTAAAATTAAAAATTTTTGTATATTAAAAGAAATTTTGTTTTAAATTAAAAAAAATATTTTTCAAATTTAAAAAAAAATTTGTTTTTAAATTAAAAAATTTTTTTTTTAAATTAAAACAAAATTTTTTAAAAATTAAAAATTTTTGTATTAAAAGAAATTTTGTTTTAAATTAAATAAAATATTTTTCAAATTTGAAAAAAAATTTGTTTGTAAATTGAAAAAAATTTTTTTTAAATTAAAACAAAATTCTTTTAAAAATTAAAACAAAATTAAATAATAACAGTTTATTGACTGACAAAAAAAAAAGTTTCAATCTTATTTTAAAAACTAAATAATAAATTAGCAAAAAAAAAAAAATATGAAACAAAATTAATTATTAATATTAATTATAAACGCTAATAATTTTTTACCACGTAACTTATAATCAATATTTGTTACGAGCTAAATATAAAAATACGGTGATATGAAAATTATTATTAGTTTTTTTTTTATTATTATAATTTTCATTATAATTATCTATATTAATATTATTATTATTATTAAAATTATTATAATTATTATAATCACTGTTAATATAATTATTAATAATTATTACTATAATTATTATTGATATTTATTATTATTATTATTATTATTATTGTTTTTATTATTATTATTTTTATTATTATTATTATTATTGTTTTTATTATTATTATTATTATTATTATTATTATTATTATTATTGCAATTCTTTTTATAGTTTTCTATAAATAAATCTATAAAATTATTAATTAAAAAAAAACATTTTTTTAATTTAATTTTTTCAAAAGAATTCTTAATTATAAAATTTGTTTTTTTTCTTCTTCTTTTTTCTCTTTTGCAGGAAAAAAGAAAACAATATTGTCGCGTTAAATTTATTTTTATCACACACTGTATTTTTTTTTTTTTTTTTTTTTTTTTTTAATCATTCAATATTTGTTCTTTGATATAAGTTTTATAAAATGTAGTAGAAAAAAAATAAATAATAGAAGAAAATTTTAAAAAATAAAAATAATATATATATATAATAAATTAAATAAATAAATTAATTAAATAATAGAACTCAGATTAAAAAAAAAATTCTTTTTAATTCAATTATTTTTAATTAATTAATAATTAATTAACACTTATTTTAATTAATTAATAATTAGATAATTCCCAATTTAATGAATTAAAAATTATATTTATTAATTTCGATTAATTAATACTTAATTTAATTAATTGAAAAATAATTAACACTTAATTTAATTAATTACATGGAAAAAAAATTTTTTGTAAAACAGCGAAACGTTTCGTTAGAATAGCGAAAGATTTAACTAAAAACAAGTAAAACTTTTTCTACTATAGTTAAATAATTTTGCTGTTCCAAGTAAATTTTTTTTTCCTAGTAATAATTAGTTAAAACTATTAATTAAAAATTAATTAAAAATTAATTAAAAATTAATTAAAAATTAATTAAAAATTAATTAAAAATTAATGAAGATTAATAAAAAATTAATAAAAATTTATTAAAAATTAATTAATTTTATTCTATTGGAATTTTTGTAAAATTTTACGAAATTTGAGAAGTGAATAAAAGTGATTTGTTAAAATTCAAATATTGATATATTTATAGAAAGAGAGAGGGAGAGAGACAGATGAATTAAAACAAATGGTTGCTTGTAGGTGTTTAAGAAGGCACGCGAACGGATCGTAAATTATAAGTCAATTCACCCTCAATGCTTGTGTACTGTTAAGTCAAGACCATATACGATAATAGTTATCGTGATGATCGCTCCTGACCTACGACTCAAAATAATCCATGCATCGCGTCTTTTCTTCTTTACGCAAAATTATTTATTTTTTTTTTTTTTTTAATTTTTTAAAATTTTTATTTAAATTAAATATTAAATATAATTTATTTTATTTAAATTTTATTTATTTGAACATAAATATAATAATTAATAATTTTTATTTTAACATATATATAAAATAATTATTATTTTAATAATTAATAATTTTTTTTTGAATTATTTTTTTATTATTTATAAAAAATTATTATTTTTTTTTAATTATAAATAAATATGTTTCTTTTCTGTCAGTGTGTCTGTCTGTCTGTCTGTGTGTCTGTATACACTTGTTTTTTAAGTGGTGTAAACTCGAGTCTTTCTAAATAGTGATTAAGAAACGTATAGGAATCATCTGACAGTGATTAATAGTTTAACTGGAAAGAACATCCACTTGGCAATTAACAGCGATAAACAATCAACTACTACTGCAAAATCAACAAATAATTTTTTTTTCTTTTTTTATTATTATTATTATTATTATTATCATTCAAGAAAATGTATTGAAAGGCATTTTTTTTTCTTTTTTTTTTTTTTTTTTGAAAAAAGAAACTAAAAAAAATAGGATTTTTTTCTTTTTTTTTAAATAGAATAAAAAAAAAACCTTTTTAGAAAATTAAAAAGTAATTTTAAAACTAGTTTAAAAAATTTTTAAATTACTTTTTATAATAAAAAATTACTTGAAAAAAAAAATAAATTTTCTAAATAAAGTAATAATTTAAAAATTACTAATAATCCTATATATAGGCATAAAAAGCGATTTTTCTCCTTAGGATTTTTAGTAATTTTTAAATTACTTTTTTAAAAAATTAAAAAGTAATTTTTTTTTTAAATTTTTATTGTAAAAAGTTATTTTAAAATTTTTTCATTTTTCAATTCGTTTTTTTTGTTTGCCAACAAAAAATTTATATAAGGTCCATTTTTACGTTCTAGGGCCAAAAGTAGCTACTTTTATTCCCCTTGGGTACTATTCCACTATTCCAATTTTAATTTCAATTACACTTTCACCATTCCAATTACAATTCCACTTTTACCATTTTAATTTCAATTCCACTATTCCAATTCCACCCTTTCAATTTCAATTCCACTATTCCAATTCCAGCCTTGCAATTTCAATTCCACTATTTTAATTTCACCCTCCAATTCCACCCTTGCAAACTTAATTCTACTATTCCAATTCCATTTTCTCCATTTCAATTACAATTCTACTTTCACGCTTCCAATTCCAATTCCACTTTCACCTTTTAATTTCAATTCCATTATTCAAATTCCACTTTCATTCTTTCAAATTCAATTCCGCCCTTCCAATTTCAATTTCACTTTTACCCTTCCAATTTCTATTCTACTGTTCCAATTTCAATTACACTTTCACCCTTCCAATGACAATTCCACCATTCCAATTTTACTTTCAATCTTCCAATTTCAATGTCAATTCCACTTTCACCCTTCCAATTTCTATTCTACTATTCCAATTTCAATTCCACTTTCACCCTTCCAATGACAATTCCACCATTCCAATTTTACTTTTAATCTTCCAATTTTAATTTCAATTCCACTTTCACCCTTCCAATTTCTATTCTACTATTCCAATTCCAATTCCACTTTCACCCTTCCCATGACAATTCCACCATTCCAATTTTACTTTCAATCTTCCAATTTCAATTCCACTTTCACCCTTCCAATTTCTATTCTACTATTCCAATTCCAATTCCACTTTCACCCTTCCAATTTCTATTCTACTATTCCAATTTCAATTCCACTTTCACCCTTCCAATGACAATTCCACCGTTCCAATTTTACCTTCAATCTTCCAATTTCAATTTCAATTCCACTTTCACCCTTCCAATGACAATTCCACCGTTCCAATTTTACTTTCAATCTTCCAATTTCAATTTCAATTCCACTTTCACCCTTCCAATGACAATTCCACCGTTCCAATTTTACTTTCAATCTTGCGATTTCAATTTCAATTCCACTTTCACCCTTCCAATTTCTATTCTACTATTCCAATTTCAATTCCACTTTCACCCTTCCAATGACAATTCCACCGTTCCAATTTTACTTTCAATCTTGCAATTTCAATTTCAATTCCACTTTCACCCTTACAATTTCTATTCTACTATTCCAATTCCAATTCCACTTTCACCCTTCCCATGACAATTCCACCATTCCAATTCTACTTTCAACCTTCCAATTTCAATTCCACTATTCTAATTTC
Source organism: Leptopilina boulardi (assembly GCF_019393585.1). Taxonomy (NCBI): domain Eukaryota; kingdom Metazoa; phylum Arthropoda; class Insecta; order Hymenoptera; family Figitidae; genus Leptopilina; species Leptopilina boulardi. The sequence goes on along the minus strand of NW_026138000.1, from coordinate 1,005,888 downwards.
AAATCCAATTTCACTTTCACCATTCCAATTACAATTCCACTTTCACCCTTTTTATTTCAATTCCGCTATTCCAATTCCACTTTCACCCTTTCTATTTCAATTCCACTATTTTAATTCCTTCTTTACTTTAGTAATTTTGAAATTAGTTTTTTAGAAAATTAAAAAGTAATTTTTTTTAAAAATTTTTATTGTAAAAAGTTATTTTAAAATTTTTTCACTTTTCAATTCGTTCTTTTTGTTTGCCATCAAAAAATTTATATAAGGTCCATTTTTACGTTCTAGGGCCAAAAGTGGCTACTTTATTTCCCTTGGATATAAAATGAAAACCTATTTTTTTACCTATGGGAAATAGAGTATAACTATACTTTTGGCATTAGAACGTAATAAGGGACCTTAAAAAATTTTTTTGATAGTAAAGAAACGAATTGAAAAGTGGCAGAAATTTTAAAATAACTTTTTACAACAAAAATTACTTTTAAAAAAATTACTTTTTAGTTATTTAAAAACTAATTTGAAAATTACTAAAAAATCCTAAGGAGAAAAAAAGCTATTTTATAACCAAGGGGAATAAAGTAGCTACTTTCGGCCCTAGAACGTAAAAATGGACCTTATAAAATTTTTTGTTGGTAAAAAAAACGAATTAAAAAGTGAAAATAAATTGTAGTTTTATACAAAAGAAAGGGATAATTTTTTTTTCACTCTGAGACTTATTAAGAGTTTTATAGTTTTGTGAACATAGCTATTCGAGATGGTCGTTTGCGCAATACATAATATCGACTATCGAGTTTCTATAGTCAATCTATATGGCTGATGGACTCGCGAGGACAGTATATAGTTATAGTTATATATATATATATATATATTGAGAGAGAGAGAGAGAGAATAGTGGCAAGTAGTATACTAGCAATTTCATTCATGTTACTGGAGCATTATACCTCGAGGAATTTCCTCTTATATGACACTATACAATACATATACAGTAGTCGAACATATTTCGTTTATGAATTTAAAATCCGTTGTTAAGCTGTTTTTTTTATTTTTTTTTTTTAAAAACCCTCCTCACAGAAAGCAAAAATTTTTCAAATATTAACGAAAAATTTCATTGAATATTATTGTATTTTCGTATTTTCAGAGAAATGTTTTATTTGAACCAAATATAATATATTTGAGTTAAATAAACTTATATTTGTCTCACAGCCTACTAGCCCATTTATTTGGCGTAAATTTTTTTTTTTTTTAAATCAAACAGAAATTTATTTGAATCAAATAAATATTTTTTTTTGATTTAAATAAAAATTTACTTGAATCAAATAAATATTTATTTGAATCAAAGAAAAATTTTACTTGATTCATATAAATATTTATTTGAATCAAAGAAAAATTTTACTTGATTCATATAAATATTTATTTGAATCAAAGAAAAATTTATTTGAATCAACTAAATATTTATTTGAATCTAAGGAAAATTTACTTGATTCATATAAATATTTATTTGAATAAACGAAAAATTTATTTGCATCAACTAAATATTTATTTGAATCAAAGAAAAATTTACTTGAATCAAATAAATATTTATTTGAATCAAAGAAAAATTTACTTGATTCATATTAATATTTATTTGAATCAAAGAAAAATGTACTTGATTCATATAAATATTTATTTGAATCAAAGAAAAATTTACTTGATTCATATAAATATTTATTTGAATCAAAGAAAAATTTATTTGCATCAACTAAATATTTATTTGAATCAAAGAAAAATTTATTTAAATTAACTAAATATTTATTTGAATCAAATGTATTTTTATTACGCTCTGTGAGACAAATATACCATATTTCTGAATGTAGTTTTGTAATTTTTTGGAATTTAGAATTTAGAACAAAAAAAAAAAGTAAAACAGCAAAACTAAAAAAGATTGAAACTCCTCCTTCTAACCTCAAAAAAACAAAAAAAAAAACAAATAAATTCTTTTTTTTTTTTGTTAAATAATTTATAAGTGATTTTGAAATTGACAACAAACTCTACTGGATTTTCTAGAGAAGAGTGGAGGGGGGACAATTAAGAAAGCATTGAGGTTATAACGAAGATTTGTTGTAAGAATTGGAAGTAGCAAGAAGTTGACGTCAGTATCGACTTCTAAACCAGGTCAATCGCTGGTCCGATCCAGCGAACGTGCTTCGCTTATGAATGCGAAATTCTCAAGGGACTCGATCATTTTTACATTCCACTTGATATGTGTGTGTGTCTTCTTTTTCTTGAATTAATTCGAGAGAACCATATTTTTTTTTACTTTTCGAAAAGAAATTTTCATTTTAAATTTTAATTTCACTATTCTAAATTCAACTTTCACCCTATTCAATTACAATTTTACTATTCCAATTTTAATTCCACTATCACTCTTCAAATTTCAATTCCACTATTTCAATTCCACTTTCACCCTTTTAATTTCAATTCCACTATTCCAATTCCACTTTCAATTCAACTTTTCCAATTTCAATTCCTCTAAAACCCTTCTAATTTCAATTCTACAATTACAATTCCACATTAAACATTTCAATTCTACTTTCACCCTTCCAATTTCAATAGTAGAATTGAAATTGTAAGGTTGAAAGTGGAATTAAAATGATGAAAGTGGAATTGGAATAGCGGAATTGAAATTAAACGGGTGAAAGTGGAATTGAAATTGGAAGAATGAAAGTGGAATTGGAATAGCGGAATTGAAATTAAAAGGGTGAAAGTGGAATTGAAATTGGAAGAATGAAAGTGGAATTGGAATAGCGGAATTAAAATTAAAAGGGTGAAAGTGGAATTGGAATAGTGGAATTGAAATTGGAAGGATGAAAGTGGAATTGGAATAGCGGAATTGAAATTGTAAAGGTGAAAGTGGAATTGGAATTGAAATTGGAAGGATGAAAGTGGAATTGAAATTGTGGAATTGAAATTGGAAGGGTGAAAGTGGAATTGAAATTTGAGGAGTGGAGTTGAAAGTGGGATTGGAATAGTGGAATTGAAATTGGAAGGGTGAAAGTGAAATTGAAATTTGAAGGGTTATAGTGGAATAAAAATTGGAATAGTGAAATTGAAATTGGAAAGGTTAAAGTGTAATAGTGGAATTGAAATTGGAATATTGGAATTGAAAGTGGAATTGGAATGGTAGATGTCAAAGTGAAAGTGGTAGAGCGAAAGTAGAATTTTTTAAAGTGAAAGTGGAATTGAAATTCGAAGGGTAAAAGTGGAATTGAAATTGGAAAGGTGTAAGTGGAATTGGAATAGTGGAATTGAAATTGAAATATTGGAATTAAAATTGTAAGGTTGAAAGTGGAATTAAAATGGTGAAATTGGAATAGTGAAAGTGAAAGTGGAAGGGTGAATGTGGAATTGAAATTGGAATAGTTAAATTGAAATTGTTATAGTGGAATTGAAAATGGAATATTGGTATTGAAATTGGAAGGGTGAAAGTGAAATTGGAATTAGAATAGTGGAATTGAAATTGGAAGGGTGAAAGTGGAATTAGAACGCTGGAAATAGAAGATATACAAAGCAATAAAAACAATAGGAAAGAAAATTAAAAAAACGAGAGAGAGAGAGAGAGAGAGAGAGAATAAAAAAGGGGGTGGAGATGGTTCAAATTCTTTTCGTTCCTCTTCAAGATGTAACCCTATTTTGTACGAACAGTGGCAACGTTCGTCCCCATCTACTTAAAGCGATTGCTGCAAAGCTTTTGAAAGAGGCAAGAGGCTTCTTTCAACTCCCTCAGGCCGCCACACCCCTATATGTTCCTGGTTAACTCAAGAGAGAGGGTGGGAGGGAAAGAGGGGGAAGTTACACGTCCATGACGTCATAGAGTCTAGGGTCACGTGCTGGAATTCAGGTCGACTCTCTTTCTCTCTCTCTCTCTCTCTCTTTCTCTTTCTTTCTTCTTTTTCTTCTACTACTTCTTCTATCCGTCGGCATTGCCAGGAGTATCTTTAACCCCCCTCCCCCAACCCCTTACCCTCTTTTAATCCACGCCGTAAGTTTTACAACCTCCATAGAATCACATCTCTACAATTATTGCGTTCATACACAGGAACGTCTTTCTTCTTTGCCCCCCCCCTCTTTTCTACCTCTGCTGTTTCTCATCATTGGTTTTTTTTTATAAATCATTGTTCTGATTCAGGGAGGAAAAAATAATTATGATAATAATGTATTTTGGTATTATACTTTCAATTTTACCATTTCACTTTCATTTTAATTCTTACCATTTCACTTTCATTTTAGTTCTTACCATTTCACTTTCACTCTTCTAATTCTACTTTCATTATTCCAATTCCACTTTTAACCTTCCAATTACAATTCCACTATTCCAATTTCAATTCCACTATTACAATTCTACATTCATCCTTCCAATTACAATTTCACTATTCCAATTTCAATTCCACTATTACAATTCTACATTCATCCTTCCAATTACAATTTCACTATTCGAATTTCGATTTCACTTACACATTTTCCCTTCTAATTCTACTTTGACCATTCTAATGCCACTTTTACTATTCCAATTCCATTTCCACCCTTCCAATTTTAATTTCACTTTCACAATTTCAATTTCAATTCCAGTATTCCAATATCAATTCCACTATTCCAAACCCACTTTTATACTTACAATTTCAATTTCACAATTTCATTTCCACTATTCCAATTCCACTTTCACCATTTTAATTTTAATTCCAATTCCACTTTCACCCTTACAATTTCAATTCCACTATTACAATTCTACATCTACCCTTCCAATTACAATTCTACTTTTACCCTTCCAATTACAATTTCACTATTCCAATTTCAATTCCACTTACACATTTTCCCTTCTAATTCTATTTTGACCATTCTAATTCCACTTTTACTATTCCAATTCCACTTTTACTACTCCTAATCCACTTCCACCAATCCAATTTCAATTCCACTATTCCAATTTTAATTCCACAATTCCAATTCTACTATCACCCTTCCAATTTCAATTCCACTATTCCAATTTCAATTTCAATTTTACTTACACCATTCCAATTACAATTCCACTATTTCACTTTTACCATTTTAATTTCAATTTCGCCCTTGCAATTTAAATTCCTCCCTTCCAATTACAATTCCACTATTTCAATTCCAATTCTACTTTTACCCTTCTAATTTTAATTCCACTATTCCAATTTCAATTCCAATTACACTTTCACCATTCCAATTACAATTCCACTTTTACCATTTTAATTTCAATTCCAGTATTCCAATTCCACCCTTTCAATTTCAATTCCACTATTCCAATTCCAGCCTTGCAATTTTAATTTCACCCTCCAATTTTACCCTTGCAAACTTAATTCTATTATTCCAATTCCATTTTCTCTATTTCAATTACAATTCTACTTTCACGCTTCCAATTCCAATTCCCCTTTCACCTTCTAATTTCAATTCCATTATTCAAATTCCACTTTCATTCTTCCAAATTCAATTCCTCTTTTACCCTTTCAATTTCTATTCTATTATGCCAATTTCAATTTCAATTCCACTTTCACCCTTCCAATGACAATTCCACCATTCCAAATCTACTTTCAACCTTTCAATTTCAATTCCACTTTCACCCTTCCAATGACAATTCCACCATTCCAATTCTACTTTCAACCTTTCAATTACAATTTCATTATTCTAATTTCAAATCCAATTCCACTTTCACCATTCCAATTACAATTCCACTTTCACCCTTTTTATTTCAATTCCACTATTCCAATTCCAGCCTTGCAATTTTAATTTCACCCTCCAATTTTACCCTTGCAAACTTAATTCTATTATTCCAATTCCATTTTCTCTATTTCAATTACGATTCTACTTTTACGCTTCCAATTCCAATTCCACTTTCACCTTCTAATTTCAATTCCATTATTCAAATTCCACTTTCATTCTTCCAAATTCAATTCCACTTTTACCCTTTCAATTTCTATTCTACTATGCCAATTTCAATTTCCATTCCACTTTCACCCTTCCAATGACAATTCTACTATTCCAATTTCAATTCCACTTTCACCCTTCCAAATACAATTCCACCATTCCAATTCTACTTTCAACCTTTCAATTTCAATTCCACTTTCACCCTTCCAATGACAATTCTACTATTCCAATTTCAATTTCAATTCCACTTTCACCATTCCAATTACAATTCCACTTTCACCCTTTTTATTTCAATTCCACTATTCCAATTCCAGCCTTGCAATTTTAATTTCACCCTCCAATTTTACCCTTGCAAACTTAATTCTATTATTCCAATTCCATTTTCTCTATTTCAATTACGATTCTACTTTTACGCTTCCAATTCCAATTCCTCTTTCACCTTCTAATTTCAATTCCATTATTCAAATTCCACTTTCATTCTTCCAAATTCAATTCCTCTTTTACCCTTTCAATTTCTATTCTATTATGCCAATTTCAATTTCAATTCCACTTTCACCCTTCCAATGACAATTCTACTATTCCAATTTCAATTTCAATTCCACTTTCACCCTTCCAAATACAATTCCACCATTCCAATTCTACTTTCAACCTTTCAATTTCAATTTCATTATTCTAATTTCAAATCCAATTCCACTTTCACCATTCCAATTACAATTCCACTTTCACCCTTTTTATTTCAATTCCACTATTCCAATTCCACTTTCACCCTTTCTATTTCAATTCCACTATTTTAATTCCTTCTTTACTTTGACGTGTACCATTCCATTTATACTATCAGTTTTTTTACTTCCATTTATTTTATTTATTTTTTTATAATAAATAAAATAATTAAATAAAATTTTTTAAAAAATTTTTATTTTCTTTACTCATCATCTTTGTATATATATAAAGAAGTAAAATAAAAATAAAATTTCAAAAACGAACATATTATACGTTTAAGAACGCAGCAAGGACATTTATTCATTGCAATTGAATTCCATAAGAAATTGTTTGAATTCTTTTTTAAATGTTGAATTATTATTTCCGTGTTGTCACATTATCGTTTCGGTTTATAATAATAATAATAATAATAATAATAATAATAATAATAATAATAATAATAATAATAATAATAATAATAATAATAATAATAATAATTCAAAAAAGACTTAATTTTTTATTGAAAAAAAAAATTAAAAAAGAAACATTTTTTATATTAAAGAAAAAAAAATTTTTAATTAAAAAAAAATTTTAATTTAATTTTATTTTTAATTTTTAACTTTTTTTTATTTATTTGTTTTTCATTTAATTTTCTATATTGCGTAGATATAGAAAATAAATTCTGTTTACATAAGAAATATAAATATCTAAATAAATAAATAAATAAATAGAAGAAAAGAAATAAAAAATTGAAAAGTTTTTACTTCCATTTATGATTTCTTTATGCTTTCATCCGATTGAGAAAATTGACTCTTGACTTTTATACAGGTTTTTCATCAAATACCTCCCCTCTCCCCCCCCCCCTTTTACCCCCCTTCCCACCTTAATATTTTTCCGATCACGTTTTCTTTGAAAACTTCGAATTTGTTCCTTGTTGTATTGTATGTGTGACTTATTTTTTTTTTTTTTAATTTTTCTTTCACTTTTTTTTTAATTTCTTTCAATTTTTGTTCATTGAATCAAATAATAACGTGAGCGCGCACAAGGCTTTTAATTAAATGGCGACATTTCATTTTTGAAATGGACACAATAAAAAAAAAGTTTTTTTTTTTTTTTTTATTCTTTCAATTGGAAAATTCAATTGAAGTTTGTGCAAAATCAGAAAAAAGGAAAAGAAAAAAAAACACAAAAGTTTTGTTGAATAATAATAATAATAATAATAATAATAATAATAAAATAATAGTTATTATTATTTTTATTACTGTTATTGATAATTAAAAGAAATGAAAAAAAAACAAAATAGAAAGAAAAATTCTTTTTAATTTCCACACGCGCATTTATAAAATTTTCGCAATAAGAGAAAAACCAGAGAGAAATTAAAAAGTTAATATTTATTTTAGTGAAAAATTAATTAGAAAAATAAATTTAAAAAAAATTTTATAAAGTAATTATTAATTTGTATTATTATTAAGTGGAAACAAATTAATTAACAAATTAATTTATTAATTATTAACATTTTGCCTACTCGGTTAAAAACTAAATTAGATAAATAAACAAATTCATAAATAAAGTTAATAAACAAATTTAATTAACAATAAATTAAATAATTAACAAATTGGTTAATAAACAAATTCTGTAATTAACAAATTGGTTAATAAACAAAGTCCGTAATTAACAAATTTGTTAATTAACAAATTGGATAACTAAGAATTCATATATAGTGAACAAATTGTTAATTAACAATTTGGTTAATAAACAAATTCCGTAATTAACAAATAGGTTAATAAACAAATTACGTAATTAACAAATTGGTTAATAAACAAATTCCGTAATTAACAAATAGGTTAATTAACAAATTGGTTAGTAAACAAATTCCGTAATTAACAAAATGGTTAACAAACAAAGTCCGTAATTAACAAATTTGTTAATTAACAAATTGGTTAGTAAACAAATTCCGTAATTAACAAAATGGTTTACAAACAAAGTCCGTAATTAACAAATTTGTTAAATAACAAATTGGTTAATTAACAAATTGGTTAATTAACAAATTGGTTAATAAACAAAGTCCGTAATTAACAAATAGGTTAATAAACAAATTACGTAATTAACAAATTGGTTAATAAACAAATTACGTAATTAACCAATTTGTTATTTAACAAATTGGTTAATAAACAAATTTGTTAATTAACAAATTGGTTAACAAACAAAGTCCGTAATTAACAAATTTGTTAATTAACAAATTGGTTAATTAACAAATTGGTTAATTAACAAATTGGTTAATAAACAAAGTCCATAATTAACAAATAGGTTAATAAACAAATTACGTAATTAACAAATTGGTTAATAAACAAATTCCGTAATTAACCAATTTGTTATTTAACAAATTGGTTAATAAACAAATTGGTTAACAAACAAAGTCCGTAATTAACAAATTTGTTAATTAACAAATTGGTTAATAAATAAATTCCGTAATTAACAAATTTGTTAATTAACAAATTGGTTAACAAAGTCCGTAATTAACAAATTTGTTAATTAACAAATTGGTTAATAAACAAAGTCTGTAATTAACAAATTTGTTAATTAACAATTTGGTTAATAAACAAATTGAATAACTAAGAATTCATATATAGTGAACAAATTGTTAATTAACAAATTAGTTATTAATCAAATTTTATAGTTAAAAAATTAAATAACTAACAATATAAGTAATAAACAAATTTTTTTTCAATTAACAAATTAGTAGTTAACAAATTAATTAATAAATAAATTATTTAACTAAGAAATTTACTAATAAATAAATTTTGCAATTTAAAAAATTGTTAATTAACAAAATTATTTACTAAACAAAATGTTTTATCAAATAGAAAAAAAAATTTGTATATAAAATAATTTTTGCCTTTTTTTTTAAATAAACAAACTTTTTTTGAAATAAATAATTTTTGTTTCGAAAAAAAAATTATTTATTTTTTATTTAAGGTTTAATTTTATGAATTTTTTTTTTTTTGTGAATTTTGTGATTAATTATACTTTATAAATATATATTATATATATATATATATTTTTTTTTGTTTTATTAAAAATAACAAACACAACAACATTGAATGTCAAAAAAAACAGATAAAAAAATAGAGAAAATTCAATTAATTAATTTGTTATTACTTATATGAGACATTAATTAATTTAATTTATTAAATTAATTTTTTTTTACTTATCTACTATAAATTATTATTAATAATACTCACAATAATAATAGCAGAGATAATAATAATAATTACTATTTTATTTATTATTATTTTTATTATTATAAATAATAAAAATAATAAAAATAATAATAATAATAATAATAGTAATTATTATTATTATTATAAATAAAAAAAAAATAATAATAATAATAGTAATTATAATTATTATTATAAATAATAAAAATAATAAATAATAAAATAGTAATTATTATTATTTTTTTGTGAATTTATTTATTTATAATTAAAATTTTGAATAAAATTTTGTTATAATTTTTTTTTTTATTTACCCTTTTATGTTTTACGTTGTATATATATATATTATACGGCTAATGTTATGAAACCGGAAGTGTACTATTAAAATTGCAGCAAAACCTGACACAGAAGCAGCCGCCGCATTCAAAATGACTAATGAAATGAAATTTATGCTTTTGTCCATACACACATTTATATATATATATATGTACAATACAGATTTATGTTTTAATGTATTATAAGTACCTGATGTTCTTTCCATTGTAAAATATTGCTTTGCGAGAGCCGAGAAATGGTTAAAAAAAATAAAATAAATAATAATTAATTATTGTTTTTATTATTATTTTTATTATTATTATTATTATTATTATTATTATTATAAAAATTAAAATATAATAATAATTACACGTAAATAAATAATTATTATTATTATATTATAAATAAAATATAAATAATAATAATAATTAATATTTTTATATTATTATTATTATTATTATTATTATTTATATTATAAAAATTATAATAATATAATAATAATTATATGTAATTAAATAATAATTTTTACTATTATATTTATAATAATATATAATTTTTTTTTCTGGAGGGGGGTTTTTAATATTATATATTTTCGCATGAATTGGCAAAAAATTAAAATTTAAAATAAAAATTAAAAAAAAAAACATTATTTTTCTTATTAATACACGTTTTAAAACTTGTTTTTACAGTATTTTCTTTTTCACTATATTCATATTTCATCTTTTATTTCTCACACATATATTCACTTTTTTTTTTTTCTTTTTCTTTATTTTCAATATTTCTTTTCTCTCTTCAATTTTTTAGAAACGTGAAACACGGAAAGAAACAATATATATATATATATATATATATATATATATATATATATATATATATATATATATTTTTCATTCTGTTTGTTCGAGTTTATTTAATCTTCATTTTTTGTGGTCCATCGTTGAAATACATTTTTTATTTAAATATATATATATATATAAATACCTACTGTAAATTATTTTAATAGGAATATTTTATTTTTCATAAATAATTTATTTTATATTTATAAATTTGTTTAAAATATAAAAAAAAAATTATTCATCAAATATAAAATATATAAATTATTTAATAATAATAATAATAAAAAGTAATAATAATAATAATATATAATAATATATAATTATAATATATTATATAATAACATAATATAATATATTATTATTATTATATTATAATATATAATATATAATATAATTTATAATAAATTTGAAATAATAATAAATATTACCATTATTATTGTTATTAAAAAATTATTTTCTAATTGCTTTGAACGAAAAGACGAAGACAATAATTTTTATATTTAATTTCAACACAAAAGAATACAAAAGAGGAAGGAAAAGTTTTTTCTCGTTTTTATATATATATATATAAAAGTTAACTACGATGAAAGTACTTTTTCTTGTTAAAATCGAGAAAATAAAAAAAATTAAAGATTTTATATTATATATATATATAAAATAATAAAAATATAAAAAAGTAGGTGGGGGGAGGGGGGGGGGGGGTTGGAAAAAATAGAGATGAAAAAAATAGAAGTAGTAAGGCATCAGTGTAATGATATCTAGCCTCACCTGACACCTACTTCATTAAGTAAGATGAGAAGCACAACTCTCGAGTCAATTTAATTGTATATTTAAAAATAGTTTAAATGATTACACTCAAAAATAAAAGAAAAATAGAGAAAAAAAAGAATGATTTAAGTAAGAAAACAAAATTTTAATTTTTCTTTTTTTTTTGCAAAAGAAAAAAAATTTCAATCATTTTCAAAATGATAATTAAAAATTTTTTTTTTAATTGTCTCAATGGAATATTTGATAAAAAAATATTTTCTCAATGGAATATTCCAAAGACGTCTTATGTCTCAATGAAATATTCCATAAATTAAATTTCTCTCAACGGAATATTTCATTTCTTAGTATTGTCTCAATGGAATATTCCATAAGTAATACTTGTCTCAACGGAATATTTGATTTCTTATACTTGTCTCAATGGAATATTCTGTAAATAATACTGGCTCATTCATTTCTCAGTATTGTCTCAATGGAATAATCTATAAATAATAATACTTGTCTCAATGGAGTATTTTATTTCTCAACTCTTGTCTCAACGGAATATTAAATCAATAAAATTTGTCTCAATTGAATATTCCACCATTAAGCATTGTCTCAACGGAACATTACACCAATAAAACTAGTCTCAATAGAATACTCCACCAATGAGAGTTGTCTCAATGGAATATTTGATTAATGAGAAATTTGTAAATGGAATATTTAATTAATAAGACATGTCTCAATAGAATATTTCTACAAGATATGTCTCAATGGAATATTCTATAAATTAAATTTGTCTCAACGGAATATTTTATTTCTAAGCCTTGTCTCAATGGAATATTCTATAAATAATAATTGACGCAACGGAATATTTCACCAATAAAACTTATCTCAATGGAATATTCTACCATTAAGCATTGTCTCAATGGAACATTACACCAATAAAACTAGTCTCAATAGAATACTCCACCAATGAGACTTGTCTCAATGGAATATTTGATTAATGAGAAATTTTTAAATGAAATATGTAATTAATGAAACATGTCTCAATAGAATATTTCTACAACATATGTCTCAATGGAATATTCTATAAATTAAATTTGTCTCAACGGAATATTTTATTTCTAAGCCTTGTCTCAATGGAATATTCTATAAATAATAATTGACGCAACGAAATATTTCATCAATAAAACTTGTCTCAATGGATTATTCCACCAATGAGACTTGTCTCAACGGAATATTTCATTTGAGTCTTGTCTCAATAGAATATTCCATAAATTAAACTTATTTCATTAATAAAAATTGTCGAATTGGAATATTTTAAAAATGTAATAGGTCTCAATGAAGTATTAAATAAGCAAAAATTGTCTCAATTGAGTATTTAATTAATGAGACATGTCTCAACGGAATATTCCATTATTGAGACTTGTCTCATGAGAATATATTCCATAAATATTTTTAACGAGTAGTTTAATTAATGAGACTTGTCTCAATGGAATATATGATTAATGTGACTTGTCTCAATGGAATATTTAATTAATGAGACATGTCTCAATGGAATATTATATAAAAAAAACGTTTCTCATTGAAATTGAACTACTGAGATTTATCTGAATGTAATTTTTTTTTTAAAGTTGCTTGTTGTCTCAACGGAATATTGTATCAATAAAACGTGTCTCAATATGAAATATTCCATAATTGAGACTTGTCTCAACGGAATATTTTATTAATATTACACTTTTTCCAAAGAAATAGTTAAAAAATATTTTTACATATTTATCAAATAAAAATTCCTGTGAATAAAATTTGTCCCAATGAAGTATTTAATTATTGTGAAACTTGTCTCAATTGAGAAATATTCCATTGAGACAAGGCACAATTCAGAATTAATTTTTTTTTTGCATTTTCATACAGTAATTAAAATATTAAATTTAATAAGAAAATTAAATTTTTTTATCTTAAAAATAATATATTAAAATTTCTGTTTGCAATCTGATTTTTTTTCGCAAAAAAAAAAATAAATAAATAAAGATATTTCCCATAAATTTTGTAATTAAAAAAATGGTTTTATTTTATTTTTGTTACAGAAACGAACAGCAGAAATAACTGTGGACAATTCCGACCAGAATGCTGTGTATATCCGGATATCCGGTAAGTGTATATTTTTACCTATATATAAATAAATATAAATATATATATTTATTTTTATTGTTCCAAAAATTCAAATTTTCTCATGACATTTAAATACAATGATACATCAAAAAAAAAAAAAAAAAAGAGAAGAAAGATGATGAAATATTTTTTTAATTGAATTGTTGAAGAAAAAAAAACAAAAAATTAAATTCACATCTTTTTTTTTTGTCATTTTACTTGAGAGATTTGAAAAAATGTACCTCGTAAATAATATAAAAGAGAAAACATTTCCGTGGTTTATTTTTAAACGAGAAATATTTCTTTCTTTTCATTTATATTTGCGCGCCAACTTTCCTGTCGACGCACTCTTTATCAAAAAAAAAAAAAAAAAAAAAAAAAATGAAAAAAAAAAATAAATTTGCTACGAGTACAAAATTTTGGATAAGAAAAAATGAATAATAGTTTTTTTTTTTTTGAAAAGAAATAGTTAATTATATTACACGCGAGGATAAAAAAAATTAATGGCGAATGAAGTCTCTATCTATTTTTTTTTCGTGCACATTTGTCATAATGAGGAGCTGAAACGTTAGATCTGATACTTATTTTTCATTTCTTTTTTTTTTTTTTTTTTTTTTTTTTGCTATCAAAATGTGGGCGTACTTATTATTTACAGTTCCAAAGAAAGCTATTTATTTGCTTGTGAAAAATTCACAATTCGGAGGATTGAGTAGTTTTTTTTAAAATTATTTTTTTTTGTCTCAATGGAATATTTCTTGCTGGAAATTGTTTATTTAATATTTATTCAAAAATTAGAATGGTCACTGTGTAATATTTTGTAAAAAAATACATGTCTCAATGGAATATTCCATGAGAAAGACTTGTCTCAATGGAGTATTTCATCGTTGAGACTTGTCTCAATGGAATATATCATCAAAAAACTTGTCTCAATGGAGTATTTCATCGTTGAGACTTGTCTAAACGGAATATTTTATCAATAAAACTTGTCTCAATGGAATATTCCGTGAACGTTAAATGTCACAACGGAATATTTTATTAATTAAATTTGTCTCAATGGAATATTTCATCAAAACTTGTCTCAATAGAATATTCTATGAGAGAGAATTATCTCAACGGAATATTTTATTCTTGATTTTTGTCTCAACGGAATATTCCACAAATAAAGTTTGTCTCAACAGAATATTTTACTAATACTTGTCTTAATGGAATATTCAACCAGTGAGACTCGTATCAATGGAATATTTAATTATTGAGTCTTGTCTCAATGGAATATTTCAAATACGTGATATTGAAATATTTCATAAATAAATTTGTCTCAACGGAATATTTCATTAAAACTTGTCTCAATAGAATATTCTATGAGAGAGAATTATCTCAACGGAATATTTTATTCTTGATTTTTGTCTCAATGGGATATTCCACCAATGAGACTATTTTTAATGAAATATTTCATAATTTGCCAGATTGTAATATTGTATCATTGAGACTTGTCTCAACGGAATATTTTATCAATAAAATTTGTCTTAATAGAATATTCCAAGGACGTTAAATGTCACAACGGAATATTTTATCAATAAAATTTTTGTCTCAATGAAATATTTCATAAATAAATTTTGTCTTAATGGAATATTTCGTCTTAATGGAATATTCTACCAGTGAGACTTGTCTCAATGGAATTTCATTGTCAATTAAATGTGTCTCAATGGAATATTCCAAAGTCGTGATATTGAAATATTCCATAAATAAATTTGTCTCAACGGAATATTCGATCAATGAAACATTGTCTCAATTGAATATTCCACCAATGAGACTTGTCTCAACGGAATATTTCATTTGAGTCTTGTCTCAATAGAATATTCCATAAATTAAATATGGAATATTTTATCAATAAAATTTTTGTCTCAATGGAACATTCCAAGGAAGTTAAATATCTCAACGGAATATTTTATCAATAAAATTTTTGTCTCAATGAAATATTCCATAAATAAAACTTGTCTCAACGAAATATTCCATCAATAAAATATGTCTCAATGGAATATTCCACTAATGAGACACTCTCAATTAATAAGTTTTAAAAATTCTGCTTAATATAAATTTTTTTTTATAATTTTTTTTTAATTATATACGTATATATGTCTATTATGTTTATACTGTATATATAATATATAAAAATAGAAATAACATTCTAAATATAAACATATGCGTTAACGTTTGTGACACGTTGTATTGTATGCAAATTGAAAACGGTGAAAATAAATTGTATACATATATACATATATATATATATATATGGAAATAATAGAAAAAAGAGAATATGATAATGAAAGGTGGTTTGATTGTTTATGTCGGTCACAGATCCAAGTAGATCGTGAAAGAAAAAACAAGAGAGAGAGAGAGAGAGAGAATATTGGGTGTAAAATACATTATAAAGATTCGTTTGTAATAGATATACAAACATACACATAAAGATATGATAGTAACACATGTGTGTATTGACTTGAGCTTCATATGGCAATGGCCTCGTTAATATTTAACGAGACACGTAAGTCACGTTTCGCTTGAAAACGAAGCTCAGATACGAACTAAATGAGCTCGCTTTGGGATTCGTTTATCTCGCCACTGGCTTTATCGATCAATTGCCCTTCCTTCTACTTTTTTTTCCGCAAGCTACTTACACTTATATATATATATATATCTTTCTCTCTCACTCACTCTTTCACTCAATACATGTACCTACTCACCTGGCTTAGCTATCATTTTTTTCCCTTTTTTAAAAAAAACTGCCACAATTTTAAAGCAATTTTTAAAAAATTTTTTTCTTACTTTTATTGATTTTTTTTGAGCTATTTTTCACTAAATTACAATATTAAAAAAGAGATTTTCGTGAAAAATTAAAAAAATTTACTTTATCGACTGTTGATATGACAGAAATCGACATTATCGACTGTTGGATTAATGGAAATTTTCTTTATCGACTATTGGTGCGACAAAAATCTATATTACCGACTATCGGTATAGTAGAAGTCTGTATTGACAACTTTTAATATGACAGGAATTGATATTACCGACTGCTGATATGACCAATAGTTGGTTTACTGGAAATTTTTCTTTACCGACTGTTGACGCGACAGAAATCTAAATTGTCGACTGTTGGTATAATTGACATCTGCATTACCGACTGGTGATATGATAGAAATCGATATTACCGACTGTTAGATTAATGAAAATTTCTTTTACCGACTGTTGGTGCGACAGAAATCTATATAATCGACTATCAGTATAATAGAAGTCTGTATTGCCAACCTTTGAAATGACAGGAATCGATATTACCTACTGCTGATATGACAGAAATCGATATTACCGACTGTTGGTTTAACGGGAATTTGTTTTATCGACTGTTAGTTTGTCAGGAACCTATGTTACCGACTGTTTGTATAATTAAAATCTGCATTACCGACCGTTGGTGGCAGAATTCGATATTACCGACTGTTGGTTTAATTGCAATCTGCTTTACCTAACTTCGATGTAACATGAACCGCTATTATTGACTTTTAATTGAAAAGAAATTTTCTCTGTCGACTGTTGCTGTGACAAAAATCTTGAATACCGACTGTTGGTATAGTAGAAATCTCTATTTCCAACCGTCGGTAATATATATATGCTTTTTCTTTTTAATTATACCTGTATTAATGTAGAATATCGTTAATATTTACAGAAGCAGAAACAGTTGCAGCGTCAGATGCATCGCCAACAACGCCTTCAATCGAAAAATCGACGCAAGACGAAACCGATTCAATATTTCGACGATTGTCAAATGAGAGTCGTAGTCTTTTGGAAAATTTAAATGTCTCCAAAGATCGACCAAGACATGCTGGTCGTTTTCTCACAATGCACAAAAGACGACGTAAACGTTTAATTACCAAATCGTTAAATCAGGATTCTGGCATTCTTGATGACATTTTTCATGGACAAGTTGCTGTAAGTTTCAATATTAATTACTAAGCAAAAAAAATTTTTTAAATTATTTTTTAATTAGATTATTTTTTGTATTTAACGTACTGCTAATAGGGTAGAAATCTGTAATGGTAATTTGTGTAATTGTTTTAGTATATTTAATTAAATTGTGGAATTAAAATTACCGACTATCGGTATGGTAGAAATCTGTATTATCAACCGTCGGTAAGGTAGAAATCTATGTTACCGACTGTTTGGTATGGTCGAAATCTGTATTGCTGACATTCGATAAGGTAGAAATATACGTTACCGATTGTCGATATGGTAGAAACCTGTATTATCGACAGTCGGTAATGTAGAAATTTATATTATCGATTGTCGATAAATATAGTTATTTGTTTTAATATATTAATTGTTAATTGAAAAGAAACCTACATTACCCACTGTTGGTATAGTGAAAAAACAATGTTACCAACCGTCGGTAAATAGGGTAATTCTTTTTTAACTGTAATTAAAATAAAATTTCTGTTTACAAAATTTTAATAACAGAAAAGAAAGAGAGAACATATTAAGGAGTCATTAATTAAACAAAAACTAATCAATTGTAATAAATTTTGTATAATAATTATTCTTACATGTTTCAATTAGTTTTTCTAATAATGCATAAAAAAATGATTCTTACGTGAGAAAATTAAAATAATAATTCTTACACTCTAATGAGGAATATGTCTTTCATGATAAAATCAACTGTTCATTGCTCCCTCCCCCTCCCCTCTTACTTTCAAGCACGTTGTAAAATTGTGACTTTAAATTACTCTCTTATCTTTATTTTATTGCAGTGCGTTCTACAAAGAGCAGGAAACTGGCGGTTCAATGCATTCACATTGGAAACTGTCACAGGAGGTAGGAAAATTTTATTATTATTTTTTGAAAAATTTATTAAATAAAAATTTCATTTTAGGTTTTTTTAAATGTTTCTTCTAGTATGATAAAAAGTTCCTCTATTACTACAATTTTTACTATTTTTTTTATTGTAATTATTATAGTAAATAAATTTTTGATAAATAATTCTTTAAATTATTAAAGTAAGGATAAATTTTTTTTTACTGATTGTTGATTTGTTTAAAAATTTGCATTACCGACGACTATTGTAGAAATCTGCATTTTTACTGTTGGTACAATAGAAATCTGTATTACCGACGGCTGGTACTGTAGAAATCTGCATTGCCTACGATTGGTATGTTAGAAATCTGTATTACCTACAATTGGTATAATAGAAATCTGTATTACCGACGACTGGTACTGTGGAAGTCTGCATTGCCTAACAATTGATATGATAGAATTCTGTATTACCGACGACTGGTATTCTAGAATTCTACATTGCCTACGATTGGTATGTTAGAAATCTGTATTACCTACAATTGGTATAATAGAAATCTGTATTACCGACGGCTGGTACTGTGGAAGTCTGCATTGCCTACGATTGGTATGTTAGAAATCTGTATTACCTACAATTGGTATAATAGAAATCTGTATTACCGACGGCTGGTACTGTGGAAGTCTGCATTGCCTACGATTGGTATGTTAGAAATCTGTATTACCTACAATTGGTATAATAGAAATCTGTATTACCGACGGCTGGTACTGTGGAAGTCTGCATTGCCTAACAATTGATATGATAGAATTCTGTATTACCGACGATTGGTATTCTAGAATTCTACATTGCCTACGATTGGTATGTTAGAAATCTGTATTACCTACAATTGGTATAATAGAAATCTGTATTACCGACGGCTGGTACTGTGGAAGTCTGCATTGTCTACAGTTGGCATAGTAGAAATCTGTATTATCGATTATCGGTAATGTATTTTTTTTTTTAATTATTTCTTTTATTGGAATTTTTTTTTCTTTTTTTTCATCAATTGCCATGGAAATTATTAAAAATTATTAATTACTAAAAATGAATAATAAATTTTGGAAAATTTAATAAATAAATAAAATTTTTTGCATAATTTTTTTTTCATGTTAATTTTCTTTTTTTTATATTTTCAATTATTGTTATTTTTTATTATTAAAAAGAACTATTTTTGCGTATAAATAAAATGAAATTACATTTAACCATATGTGTTTATAATTTTTTTTTTATAAAAAAAAATTAATTATTTTGTTGTTATTATTCTCTTGTACAGGTCGTTCTTTGCCAGTGTTGTGTGTTCATCTTTTTCATTGGTACGGACTTTTTCAACACTTCAACTTGGACGTTGTCAGAGTGTGGAAGCTGTTCAGTGAGTATTAATTAGCATAAGTGGTAGACAGAGTGGTCCATTTGAGAATATAAATAGACTTATATTCTCGACCTCACATTTATATATATATATATATATATATATATATATATGTTTACGAATTGCTTTCTAAAAACGTTTTGATGCGATTAATTTGTATTGAAAGAAAAAAAAATTTAAAAAAAATTGAAAAGGAGGGAGAAGAACAATATATTTTTCAATTTAATAGTGACGCAATTTTATTTTTAATTTTTTTTTTGTCACAGATGATAAAATATAGAAGAGAAAAATTTTTGTTGTCTTTTTCCAATTCTAACAATATTCTTATTTTTTCTTAATAATAATAATAATAATAATAATAATTACTATAATTATTATATTTTATTATTATTATTATTATTATTATTATTAATTTTTTTATTATTATTATTTTAATTTTTATTATTATTATTGATCATATAAAAACTAAAAATAAATTTATCACAATATTATTATAATAATTTAGTTTTGCATTTTTATGCAATCGCAACCTTATGAACTATTAACTTTTATCAAGTACTTTTCATCTTACAAACAAGACGGAATGATGATTGTTATTTATTTTAAATGATACGCAAAATTTTTTTTTCTTTTTTGTAAATTGAATGCAAATAATGTAATTTTTTTTTATTATTAACTATTACTCTTTTTTTTCAAACATTTATTTTTCAAAGAATTTAGTAAATAATTTTTTTTATAGAATTTACAAAATAAAAAAATTTTTATAAATTTTTTCTGTCTGTATTGAAATATTTCTAATTATAAAGATTAAAAAATGAATTACTAAACAAAAATAAAGAAGAAATAACAATAATTCTGTTTTATCGACTGTTGGTACATTAGGGTCCTTTAGTCGGTATTGTAGGAATTTTTTATGTTCATTGTCGGTATTATAGAAATCTGAATTATCGCTTGACGTTAAATAATATGAAAAAACGTTTTTGTTTTAATATAAAAACTAGAATTTCATAAATAAATAAATAAATTCCCTAGTTAAAAAATAAATTAATAAAAATACTGAAAAAAATAAATTAATAAAAATACTGAAAAAAATAAATTAATAAAAATACTTAAAAAAAATATTAATAACTTTTTTTTTATTTATTATTAATTAAAAATATTTTTTCTTTTCATTTTACTTTAGGTTTAATAGAGGAAGGTTATCACAGTACAAATCCATACCATAACAGTATACACGCGACGGATGTGACGCAAGCGATGCATTGCTTCCTGCAAGAAGAAAAGGTAAATTATGAGAAAAAAAAAATTTTTTTTTCATTTTAAATTTATCATAATTTTCCAAAAGAATCTTAGTTATTTTTCAGCATTTTTTTTTTTAAATTAAAATTTAAAAAAATAATAATAGCAAATATTTTTTGTTATACTTTCCAATTATGAAAGAAAACAACATTTTTTTTTGTTTTTTATTAAAAAAAAATAATAATAAAACTTGGGAAAAAAATTTAATGAGAAATAAGGTAACAGTAAAGAGAAAGAGAGAAAGAGAGAGAGAGAGAGAGAAAAAAAAATAAAATGGATTTTTTTTTCTCTCGTAGATAAAGGCACACTTGAGTGACCTGGAAATAATGGCGTCTCTAATCGCTGCCGTGACCCACGACCTCGATCATCCGGGGGTCAATCAGCCCTTTTTGGTCGCTACTAGCAATCATCTGGCAGCCCTCTATGAGGTAAATTTTTAGCTTCTTTTTTTCTTTTTTCAAAAATTTAAGAAAAAATACTAAAAATGCATTTTTTAAAAGAAAATTCTATTTAAAAAAAAAATTGAATTACATAAAAAAAGCTTACCACTATTTTACGAAAAAAAATTAATTAATTATTTTTTTTATATTAATATCATTTTTATTATAATTATTAATAGCCTTCGTTTTATTATTATTATTATTATTATTATTACAATTATAATTAATATAAAACTGTTTGAATTGTAATTTCTAACAATTTTCCCCTTTTCTAAATTAAGATTAATTTTACCGACTGCTGATACAATAGAAATCTACATTACCGACTGCTAAAATAGTAGAAATCTATTTTACTAGCAGTCGGTAAAATTAATCTTAAATGTCACAGATTAAATTATAGCAAAAAATGAAAATAATTTTCCTTTTTTTAAATTGAGATTAACTTTACCGACTGCTGATACAATAGAAATCTACATTACCGACTGCTGAAATAGTAGAAATCTATTTTACCAGCAGTTGGTAAATTTAATCTTAAATATCACAGATTAAATTACAGCAAAAAATGATAATAATTTTTCCTTTTTTAAATTGAGATTAACTTTACCGACTGTTGATACAATGGAAATCTACATTACCGACTGCTGAAATAGTAGAAATCTATTTTACTAGCAGTCGGTACAATTAATCTTAAATATTACAGATTAAATTACAGCAAAAGATGTTAATAATTTTTACTTTTTTAAATTGAGATTATCTTTACCGACTGCTGATACACAAGAAATCTCTTTTACCGACTGCTGGAATAGTAAGAAACTGCTGTATAATAGCAGTCGGTAAAAATTAATCTTAAATGACATAGAAGTAATTACGTAAAAAAAGCTTACCACTAATTCACTACTAAAATTATTTAATTATTAGCATTGTTATAATAATAATAAGTATTATTATTATTATTATCATAATTATTATTATAAAAATGTATTTTAATGGTATTTTCTAACAATTTTTTCCCTCATAAATTTACATTTAACTTTTAACGACTGTTGATGCAGTGGAAATCTACATTACCGACCGCTGGAAAAGTTGCGAACTGTTTTACCAGCAGTTGGTATAATTAATCTAAACGAACAAAAATAGAATAATAATTATAAAAAAATTATAAAAAACAAAAATAATTATTTTATTCTATCGCTAATAGGATAAAGGTCCGTATTACCGATTGTCAATGTAGTAGAAATCTGCATTACCGACGGTCGGTAAATGAATTGGTAAATTTTTTTTTTAATTATTATTAAAAATTTTTTATCGTGGGTAAAACGAAATGCTTTAAAAGTGAATTAACTTTTTTTTTTAAAAAATAATTTTTACATTTAAATTTTATATTTTTGTTGAATTTCTTTTTTTTTCAATAAATGTAGTGAACAAAAAACATTTTTTTGAAAAAATTTTTTTTCTTTTTTTTCTTTTTTTGTAGAACACTTCAGTTTTGGAGAATCATCATTGGAGGTCAGCAATTGGCTGTCTTTTGGAAAGTGGCGTTTTGGAACAATTGCCAAATGAAATTAGGCCAGAATTACAGCAACATATTAGTTCCTTAATTCTCGCCACTGATATAACGAGGCAGCAAGAGTTTTTAACACGTTTTAAGGTATTTGACACATTTGCAAATTTCTGACAAAAAAAATTAAAATTAATTAAAAATTTTAATTAAATAAAAAACAAATTACGAAATTTTTTCAAATTAAATTAAGAAATTATTTTTCAAATTAAATTAAGAAATTATTTTTCAAATTAAAAAAATTTTTTTAAATTTTTTTTTAAATTCAAATAATTTTTTTTAAATTTTGGATTCTTTTTAATTAAAATATTTAAAAAACAAAAAATTCAAAATAATTTTAGTTATTTTGAATTTTGTTTTTTTACGTATTTTTTTTTATTAACATAATTATTTTTATCTTTTTTTCATTTATATAATTTTTTTTCAGTTTTTTAATTTTTTTTTAATTAAAATAATTATTAAAAAAAAATTTTTTTAAATTAAAATATGTTTTTTTATTTCTTTTTTAATAAAAAATTTTAATTTTGTTTTTTTTTTGCAAATTAAAATAATTATTTTCAATTTTTTTTTTCAAATTAAAATAATTATTTCCATTTTGTTTTGTTTTTTTGCAAATTAAAATAATTTTCAATTTTTTTTTTTGAAATTAAAATAATTATTTGTTAATTTTGTATTTTTTTTTTCAAATTAAAACAAAAAAAAAATTATTTTTTTTTCTTTTTGCATTTAAGAATTATCTTGATGGCAATTTATTGGACATGAAACGTGGTGAGGATCGTCATTTTATATTACAAATTGCATTAAAATGCGCGGACATATCGAATCCATGCAGGCCATGGGATATATCGAGAAAATGGTCATATAAAGTTTGTGAAGAATTCTTTCGTCAAGGCGATTACGAGAGACAATTAAATTTACCAGTGACGCCATTATGCGATCGTCAAAGTACAAGTATTCCAAAAATTCAGGTTGGCTTTTTTAAATTTGTCGTTGCACCACTTTATGAAGAATGGCACAGATTCCTTGGCGATGGACTAAGCGATTCATTAATGAATTATCTTCGTGGCAATCAAAAGAGGTGAAAAAAAACAAAAATTTATTTATTTTTTTCAAATTTTTGTCTTTTTAAATTTTAATAAAAAATAATTTTACTTAATTTTTGTAATTTCGAACAAAATTTCGACGTTTTGAAAAAAATTCTTAAAAATTATAAATAAAATTTTTTTGGAATAAAATTCAGTGAATTGGAATTTTTTCAGTGAATTGGACTTACGTGGCTTACTAAAGTTAATGAAACTTACGTAAAGTTACGTTAACTTACGTGGCTTACTAAAGTTAAGTTAACTTACGTAAAGTTAGTTAACTTACGTGGATTACGTAAAGTTGCGTTGACTTACGTGAATTACGTAAAGTTACGTTGATTTACGCAAATTACGTAAAGTTACGTTGATTTACGCGAATTACGTAAAGTTACGTTGATTTACGTGAATTACGTAAAGTTACGTTGGCTTACGTGAATTACGTAAAGTTACGTTGATTTACATGAATTACGTAAAGTTACGTTGGCTTACGTGAATTACGTAATGTTACGTTGACTTACGTGAATTACGTAAAGTTACGTTAACTTACGTGAATTACGCTAATTTTTTTGGAATAAAATTCAGTGAATTGGAATTTTTTTTGGAAAATTTAATTCAAAAGAAATAAAAAAAAATAAAATTTACTTT
This sequence comes from Leptopilina boulardi, assembly GCF_019393585.1. Lineage (NCBI taxonomy): Eukaryota > Metazoa > Arthropoda > Insecta > Hymenoptera > Figitidae > Leptopilina > Leptopilina boulardi. The sequence goes on along the minus strand of NW_026138000.1, from coordinate 980,749 downwards.
ACCATTTTTTTTTTCAGATGGGAAACAATGATTCAACAAGAAAATGCCGAGGAGGTAAGAACAGAAGTCTCTGAACTCGAGGAGGAAAGAGAGATAAGCTCCGAGGAAGAGACGGCACTTGACGACGATTCGGGTAGTATTGATTTTGCCCTCGGTTCATCAGCCGCTATTGTGGGACATCAACAATTGTCGTCGATAATACGACGTCCTAGTTTACCGATTAAAACTGAATTACAACGCGCCGGTCGTCGACATTCAGTGCCAATTAGTTGTGTAAAATCATTAATACCAACGGTACGCGTTAATGTACGTCGTGAAAGTTTACCAAACGATAATAATAATGTGAAATTAAAAAATCCACATCTACTATTAAAACATGACGATCAATCGGCACGTACTGGTCGTAGTTCAAATTTATCATTATTCTCATCGAAAAGTAGTTTATTGGGTAATAATTCATCGGGTAATTCAAATAATGCCGAGAGACCGGTGAGCGCTGAAAATTTATTACCCGAACCAAGTATCGCAAGTATTACAAATAGTACTGAGGCATCGCGTCTTAGTTCTGTTTTACAGCCTGATAATCATCCAAGACCACAGCAAAAACAATTGACACGACAACAGACATTCCCACCTCTGCAGCCGTACGTTCGAATGAGGTAAATTTTCAAAAAAAAAAAAAATCTGCTTATTTATTTTTACCGACTGTAGATAAAGTGGAGATCTGCAATACCGACTGTCGATATGGTAGCGATCTTTATAATCAGTAGTCGGTATATAAACGGTGTAAATTCAAATGCAAGATTTTTATTTTACCTGAGTTTTTGGTAATGAAAAAAAAAATCTGCATTACCGACTGCTGATACAGTAGATGCCTGTATTATCGTTAGTCGGTATATTACATAAAATAAATTATTTAATTCTTACCAAAACTTGAAAAAGTGTAAATTTGCCATACCGATTGCAGATACAGTAGGAATCTACATTATCGACAGTCGGTATATTATTTAGTTTCGAAAATCGTCTATACTGACCTGCCGATATGATAGGAATCTGCAATATCAATATAGTCGGTACATTGCATAAAATAAATTATTTGATTCTTTCCTGTACTTGTTAAAGTAAAAATCTGTATTACAGTAGATGTCTGTATTATCGTCAGTCGGTTTATTGTCTACAATATATTATTTTTCTGTGGAAATCTGCAATACCGACTGTCGAAATTTTACAGATTTTTATAATCAACAATCAATGTATATACGTTCTGAAATCAAATATTCGATTTCAATTTTACCTAAGTGTGGTAATGAAGAAATCTACATTACCGACTGCTGATATAGTAGACGTCTGTATTTATCAACAGTCGGTATATTGCATAAAGTACATTATTTGATTTTTACCGACGCTTGATAAAGTAGAAGTCTGTCATACCGACTGCAGATATTGTAGGGATCCGTATTATCCACAGTCGGTATATTGCATAAAGTACATTATTTGATTTTTAACGACGCTTGATATAATAGAAGTCTGTCATACCGACTGCAGATATTGTAGGGATCTGTATTATCGACAGTCGGTATATTAGCCAAAAGTATATACAATTTTTGTTTTTATAAAATTTTTTTTATCATTCCTTAGGTATATGTCAACAACAGCGGAAATGAGTCAATGTTGCGAAATTCTCATGGAAGCTGACAGTCCCTCGTCTTCCTCGCCAAGTCCAACGAAAGAAAAAGCAAATGATGATGATGATGATAATAAAGTTTCAAAGACTGTAGACAAATTAGAAAATGATGGAAAAGAAGTTAAAGAAGAAGAAGAAGAAATAGAAGAAGTAATAAATATAAAAATAATAGAAACATGTACAGATGGTCAATGTGGTACTCCACTTAATGAAGTTGTTGAATCCAAAGATGATAATGATGATGATGATGATAATGATTGTTGTCCTAAAATGTCGGAAATTGATGACAATTTCATTAGTAATATTGAATCAAGAAGACGCGCATCGGCTGTATTTGAAACACACACAAAGACAAACGTTGATTATCAACGACGTCATTCAATGCAAATATTAAGAACCGATGATACAACAAATAATCGTCATCGTAGTAATCGTCGGCCATCATCGGCACAAGATTTAAATCCCACACAAATGTTGTATGCATCAACGGCAGGTTCAAGGTAATGTTAAAAAAATTATATATAAATTTGAATTTTTATTTTAAATTTACATGGAATAATTTAATTTTACCTTAACTTTTAAATTAGCGTGATTTACATAGAGTTACGTTAATTTACACCTAATTACGAAATTTACCAAAATTTACACTGACTTTCATAAATTTACGTTAACTTGCATCAATTTACCAGCTTTTACCTAAAATTACTCCGATTTACGTAGCGCTACGTTTACTTAAACTTAACAGTTTTAACTAAAATTTACAATGACTTACGTTAACTTACGTCTATTTACGAGTATTACGTAAAAATTACTATGACTTACAAAGAGTTAATTAAGTAACATCTAGTTGCCAGTTTTACCTACAGTTAACGTGATTTACGAGAGGTTATGATTACCAGTTTGTTACCTTAATTAACTGTGACTTACGTTAATTTAACTGTAGTTACGAGTTAAACATAAAATTACAGTGATTTACACAGAGTAACGTCAATTTACATCTTTTTACCAGTTATTATCTTAAGTTACCGTGATTTACATAGAGTTACGTTTACGTTTGTTTATCAGTTGTTACCTAAATTTACCGTGGCTTACGTTTTCTCGCGTGACTTAAGTTACCTTACATCTATTTACGTGATTTTCCTAAAATTATCAGTTTTTACATAAAGTAAGGTTAATTTACATTTATTTACCAATTTATACCTAGAATTGCCGTTATATGAGTAGAGTTACGTTTGCTTAAGTTTAACTACTTTAACGTAAATGTAGAGTGACTTATCTTATCTAACATCTATTTACGAATATTATGGAAAATTACCGTGACTCACTTGTTATGTTTACTTACGTAACTTACGTTAACTTACGTGATTTACGTAAAGTTACGTTAACTTACGCGATTTACGTAAAGTTACGTTAACTTACGTAGGACACGCTAACTTATATGGCTTACGTAAAGTTACGTGAACTTAATTTAACTTCGTAAACTTAAGTTGACTTACGTGACTTACGTGACTTACGTTATCTTAAAACTATTTACGAGATTTACTTAAAATTATAATTATTTTAATAGATTTTTGATAAGTTGCATCTATTCAACCGTTTTTACCTACGTTTACTTAGACTTACACAGAGTTACGTTAGCTTACAAGTATTTACTACTTTTACCTAAAATTACCATGATTTACGTAAAGTTACGTTAACTTACGTGAATTACGCTAACTTACGCTAAGTTACGTCAGTATACGTAAACTTACGTGGCTTACGTAAAGTTACGTTAACTTACGTGAATTACGCTAACTTACGTAAAGTAACGTTAATATACGTAAACTTACGTGGCTTACGTAAAGTTACATTAACTTACCTGAATTACGCTAACTTACGTAAAGTTACGTTAATATACGTAAACTTACGTGGCTTACGTAAAGTTACGTTAATGTACGTAAACTTACGTGGCTTACGTAAAGTTACGTTGATTTACATCTATTTACGAGATTTTACTTTTTGTGTCTAGAACGCAAATAATGTCGGATATATCCGATTTACAACGACCTGACTCAAGATCGGCGCAAGATACAAAATCAAGTTGTGAAATATCAATAAGCGAAGATATGAGAACATTTTCAACATCAACAAAATCTGAACGCTATGGAGTATTACAGGATGCGAGAATAAAATGGGTTGAATCAGAGCCGCGACGTTATTCAACGCCTGTCGCTGAATCGTCTAGTGGTAAAAAACCATTGGCAAATTGTGGTGGACGACGTTTTACAGCAATTCCAGTGACAACGGAAATTGGTGTTTCACATAAAGTATTTTTCATTGGTAGTCCACCGGATTCACCGCCACGTGTCAAAAGTGTTTCATCGTCGACAAGCGATAGTGGTAGTGGCAGTGGAGGCGGTGGTGGTGGTGGTGGTGGTGGTAGTGATCCACAACGACGTAGTATTGGTGGCTCGAGTAGTGATAGTGTGTCAATTGGCAGTAAACGTGATTCAGATACAACACGCGATAAGTCAATGACAAATAAAATACCAAAATTGAGTCTCGATTCACAAATGAAGGAGAATGTTGATCCACGTGAGGAGACATCATCGAAATCACATGGTCGACGTAGCAGTCAAGTAAGTTTTTTTTCTTTACATTCACTTGGTTTTTTTTTAATTTGTGCCTTAATTACAAAAAACTAGTTTTTACCGACTGCTGTAAAGGTAGAAATCTGCATTATCGATTGCCACTATGGTAGGGAATTGTATTTTGAAATTATTGCCTAAAATTTACTCTATATTGTTTTTACCGACTGCTGTAAATGTAGAAACCTGCATTACCGATTGCCACTATGGTGGGGAATTGTATTTTAAAATTATTGCCAAAAATTTACTCTATTCCTTTTTTACCGACTGCTGTAAAGATAGAAAACTACATTACCGGTTGTCACTATGATAGGAATTTGTATTTTTAAATTGTTGCCTAAAATTTATTGTATTTTGTTTTTATCTACTTTTGGAAAGGTAGAAATCTGCATTACCGATTGTTAATACATTAGAGAGGTGTATTATTGATTAATTGACAAATTTTAATTTATCATTTGTTTTTACCAACTGCTGTAAAGGCAGAAACCTGCATTACCGATTGTCACTACAGTAGGGATTTATATTATTAAATAATTGACTAAAATTTAATTTATCTTGTTTTTACCAACTGTTGGGAAAGTAGAAAACTACATTACCAAATGCCAATATAATAGAGACCTGTATTAACGATCATTACTATATATTTATTGTCTAATATCCAAATTTATTAATTTCTTTTTACCGTCTGTTGATGAAAATTTTTTTTTTTTTAATCAGGGATTGTCGAGAAGAAGGGGATCTGCACCAGTGGGCCTAATGTCAAGACTCGATGATATTTCAACGTCATCGGTGTCGGCAATTGGCGAACAATATTCAAGACGTGGTTCCGTACCAATGGATATTTCTTGGCAGCAAAGTAAGTTAACAAGCAATAAAAAAAAGAACAAAAAAATTGCGGTGAATTAAAGAAATTAAAAAAAAAACTTAAAAAACAAATAATTAAAAAAAAGTTTTTTAATTTAACATTATAAATATATATATTTAAAAAAGGCAATTTTTTTTATATATGTAGATGGATCGACAAATAGATCAGCATTGGGTCCTCGTGAAGGAAATCTTCCACCGCCAAGAAGAGCGAGTCTTCCACAGGAAACGAGTCTTGGAAATCTTCTCGGTCACTTTATTCCTAATTCAGGTAAAAAACAAAAAAAATAAATTTATTTTTCTGACAAAATTTTACCTTGCCGACGGTTAATAAGGTAGTAATCTATATTACCGGCAGTTGATATATTAGAAATTTGCATTACCGACTGTAGACAAGGCTTAAAACTACATTATCGTCTGTCGACAAGGTGAAAATCTGAAAATCCCAAATGTTGATGCGGTAAAAATCTACATTATCGACTGCCGATAAGTTAGAAATTTTCAATTTTTACTGTTGGCACGGCAGAAATATACATTACCGACTGTTGGCATGGCAAAAATTTACATTATTAACTGTTGGCAAGGTAAAAATCTGCATTGCCGACTGTTGATGCGATAGTAATCTGCATTATCGACTTTGACAAATTAGAAATCTGTATCTTACTGTTGGCAAGGTAAAAATCTACATTGCCGACTGCTGAGGCGGTAGAAATCTACATTATCGAATGTTGATTCGGTAGAAATCTAAATTATCGACTGTTGACAAATTAGAAATCTGTATTTTTACTGTTGGCAAGGTAGAAATCTACATTACCGACTGTTGGCTTAGCAAAAACTTGTATTACCCACTGTTGGCAAGGTAAATATCTGCATTGCCGACTGTTTGTAAGGTAGAAATCTACATTATCGACTGTTGACAAATTAGAAATCTGTATTTTTACTGTTGGCAAGGTAGAAATCTACATTATCGACTGTTGACAAATTAGAAATCTGTATTTTTACTGTTGGCAAGGTAGAAATCTACATTATCGACTGTTGACAAATTAGAAATCTGTATTTTACTGTTGGCAAGGTAGAAATCTACATTACCGACTGTTGGGTTAGCAAAAAAAATTGCATTACCAACTGTTGGCAAGGTAAAAATCTGCATTACCTACTGTTGATGTGGTAGAAATCTACATCACCGACTGTTGATTCGGTAGAAATATAAATAATCGACTGTTGACAAATTAGAAAACTGTATTTTTGCTGTTGGCAAGGTAGAAATCTACATTACCGACTGTTGGCTTAGCAAAAACTTGTATTACCCACTGTTGGCAAGGTAAAAATCTGCATTGCCGACTGTTTGTAAGGTAGAAATCTGCATTATCGACTGTTGACAAATTAGAAATCTGTATTTTTACTGTTGGCAAGGTAGAAATCTACATTATCGACTGTTGACAAATTAGAAATCTGTATTTTTACTGTTGGCAAGGTAGAAATCTACATTACCGACTAGCAAAAATTTGCATTACCAACTGTTGGCAAGATAAAAATCTGCTTTACCTACTATTGATGTGGTAGAAATCTACATTACCGACTGTTTGATATTTTAGAAATATGTATTACCGACTGTTGATGTTGTAGTAATCTACATTATCGACTGTTGATAAGTTAGATATCTACATTTCCGACTATTGATAGGGTGAAAATTTTTACATTACCGACTGTTGTCTCGAAAATAAATTGTAAAATTTTTCTTCCTTTTTTTTTTGTTACAGAGGAACGCGAAAATTGTTCAATGAACAATAACAATAATAATAATAACAATAACAACAGCTCAAGCAATAATAATATTGGAAATAGATTAAATGAAGGTAATATTGGCGTTGGTGGTGGTCTACTACTTGTACCAGGAATGCCATCACCACGACGTGGTTCTGTACCTGCTGATATATCAGAATTACGTCGCGATCTTTTTGGTCGTAATAGTGTTAATGGAAAATCACGTAATCGAAAAAAAGTATTACGACGAAGAAGTAGCGGTGGACCTGAAATGTTTGCTGGTGGTGGTGGCGTTGGCGTTGGCGTTGGCGATAATGAAAATATTTGGCTCAATAAATCGAGGCGGGACTCGATAAAACGTGATTCAATTCCAGAACCCAATGTTGTCAAGCGGCGTGGATCGCTGCCAATTGATGTCGTTGCTGTTTCACATGTCGGTCGGTACATTCATAGATAGATGAATTTAAAAAAAAAAATAAAATAAAAAAAGCAAAAAAATAAGCGAAAATTAAGCAAATAAAATTAAGCAAATCGTGAAAAATAAAATAAGAACAAAAAATCGTCGAGAGAAACTAAGCTCTCTGAACAAAAAAAAAAAAAAAAAAAGAATACGCGACACAAACAAAATTTTTTTGTTTCTAAAAATAGCACTTTCGCTTCTTTCTTTTTTTTCCGTTTGTCTCTCTCACACGTATACACATAAATATTTTTTTTGCAAAGCACGCTATCAAAGCAAAAAAAAAATTTTTTTAATAATATTGCTTCTCACCAAAAAAAAAAACTCACGCCACAGAAGCCTAACGAACGATCGCTTTTTTGTTCCGATAATTCTTACCTGACGTTCAATAAAAAGAAAAAAAGAAAGTAATTTTTCGCCTCAAAGGAAAAAACATTAATTAAATAATAATAATAATAAAATGAGAAATTAGACATTTTTTTTTTTTTTGGTTTGATTAATCGGATTTTAAAAAGATGAAATCGTTCGTTGGTTATTAAATGGATCTTGAATGGAAAACAAAAACGCCTATCTATGTGTGTGTAAACCAAAAAAAACAGGCTCAGCAGCGGGACTACGAAGATCCAGCCTCTGGAGGCTTTAGCGTTCATTGGATGGACCAGCGGCTATGATAAATCTTATGTCATCAACATCATCATCATCATCATCATCATCATCGACAACGGCAACGATGACGACGATGACAACAACGACAACAATTGCCGGATCTCAATACATTCGACTCATCAACATTGTCTCGTGTCCTAAACTTCAGTTTCAATGATGTTCTCTCTCTTCTATATACAAATAGGTACATATAAAATATATACATATAAATATCTAAAAACAAAAAAAACAAAAAAAAAAACATTTCTAAACGTCTCAATTCTCCGAAATCTACATAATGTAAACATTATTAAATCTCAAGAAAAAAGAAAGAAAGAAAGAAGGAAAAAAAAATAAAATGCGAAAAAAAAATAATTTTGATGATTTAAAAATCGTTATTACAAAAAGAAGAAGAAAGAATGAAAAAAAAATTCTTCGAGGATGCAAATATTGTAATAGAACAGGAAAATATCGTTTTTTGTAGGTTAGATATTTTTTAATTATTAGCTGAAATTTAAATAACGATATGTATCGATAATAAAAAAAAAAGAAAACAATTTTTAATAATGTTATATCGATATTTTATTTCGATGTATTCATCAGTGGTGTGTCGATATTAATGATCGATTTTGAAAATCGATACATCGACTTTTAATATCGATATATCGATATAATCGATATTGGAACATCGATATATCGATTTATAGTATCGATATATCGATTTATAGTATCGATATATCAATTTATAATATCGATATATCGATTTATAGTATCGATATATCAATTTATAGTATCGATATATCGATTTTTAATATCGATGTGTCCATATTTCAAATCGATGTATCGATTATTCAAATAAAAATTTTCATATCGATATACTGATATTTCAGATCGACTAATCGATAATAAATATCGATTTTTTATATCGACTTATCGATATTTTTCATCGAGTGATCGATATAATATCGATTTTTAATAACAATGTATCGATACTTAATCATCGATCTTTAAAATCGATATATTGTTCTATCAACGTCGATAAATCGTGTTTTAATATTTATAAATCGATTATTGAAGTCGATATCTTGATTATTTATATATCGATATTTAAAATCGACATCTCAATTATTTATATCGTATTTAGAAATCGATATTTTATGATCGATTTTATAAAACTATATATCAACATTTGTACATCGATTTTAAAAAACACTATATCGACATTTGTACATCGATATGTCGATAATCAATATCGATTTTAAATATCGACTTTTAATATCGATATATCGATTTTTAGTATCGATATATCGATATTTGGAATCGATATATCGATATTTGGAATCGATGTATCGATATTTGGAATCGATGTATCGATTCTTAATATCGATACTAAAAATCGAATTGAAAAAACGATATATCGACATTTATACGTCGATAATCAATATCGATTCTAAATATCGATTTTAAAGATCGATTCTTAATATCGATGTATCGATTCTTAATATCGATGTATCGATTCTTAATATCGATGTATCGATTCTTAATATCGATGTATCGATTCTTAATATCGATGTATCGATATTTGAAGTCGATGTATCGATTCTTAATATCGATGTATCGATATTTGAAATCGATTATTTATATCGTATTTACATATCGATATTTTAGCGTCGATTTTAAAAAACGATATATCGATATTTGTACATCGATATGTTGATAATCAATATCGATGTATCGATATATATATTTTACGTCGAATGATCGATATTAAATATCGATTATAAACAATTCCATTGCAAAATTTTCTCAAAAAACACAATTGAAAAACTTTGTTCTAAAAAGTGAATTTCTTTTTTTGTTTTAAATTTTGCGCATATTAAAATATTTAATTTTTAAAATCGTCCATTTAGAAATGTGATATAAATTTTTTCTTCTATTTTTTTTTTTTTTTTTGTTTAATGGGGATGGAGGTAAATTTCTTTTTAACAGTCAAATAATTATTAAAAAAAAAAATTTTTTAAACAGTAAAATAATTTTTAAAATATCGTTCTTTTTTTAATAGTGTTTTGTTTTTGGCGTTTTACAAAAAAAAATTTTAAATATCATTTTTTGTTAAACGCTTCAAAAAAAAGAAGAAAAAGTAAAAAATTTTTCGCGCCAAATTAATATTGTGCCATATATTAATATATATATATTTATATAATATATAATATATACATAAGAGAAATTATAATTTCTCGCAATTTTTTTTATTTATGGCTCAAAAAAAAAAACAAGAATTTCATATAATATGAAATTCCTTTTAAGACATAGGGTTTTTATTGTTGATTTTATTCGTTTTTTTTTGTTTTTAATTTTAGAAAAAAAGCGAAAAAAAAATTTTTTTTTTTGAAAAATACCCAACACAAACATAAACATACACGCCTAGGTACGGAGAAGGAGAAAAGACTGGTTTAGAAAAACTCGCGGCTCTAGAGTTAGACATTTTAAAAAGCAGAGAATTGTTGTTTAAAAAAAAAACAAACATTAAAATAAAATAAAAGCACAGTAGTTGAATCGATGTCAAAAAAAAAAAAAAAAATGACGATTTTTGCTCATAGTTAGGAAACAATTTTGAATCTCTTTTTTTTCAATTTTTTGTTATGTCTTTTTTTTTTGCTTATAAAATCTCTTTTTTTTTAATTTTATTTGTATTTTTTTTTTTAATTTCTTTTTTTAATTTTCATTTGTTTCTTTAATTTCTTTTTAAAATTTTTTATTTATTTATTTTTGAATATATGATTTTTAAAATTTTGGTTTTTTTTTTTTTTTTTTTTGGGAAAGTTATTCAAAAATATTATAAATAGGGAATTTTAACAAAAGCTATTGAAGCTGGCTCTATAGTAAAAATATACTCAATTACAGACAAAAGCGCATAAAAAGAAACCGTAGACATTCCTTTGAAGGTGTATAGTTCTTGGATAATAATAATAATAATAATAATAATAATGATGAAATTATTAATAATAAAAATATTAATAATATTAGTAATAATAATAATAATAAAAATTAAAAATAATTATTATTATGAAAAATAACGATTATAATTAACATCAGCACAATATTCATTTTGTCATAATCATCATAATCATCATAATCATCAACATTATTTATCATCGTTGTTGTAATAAGAGAAACTATTTCGAGATGAGTTTTCGCATGTAGATAGTGATTCGACCTCAATATTTTAGATAGAAATCATTCTTTCATGTTAATCTCTTCTATTTATTGTTAATTAGATATCATAAGAATAACGAATTTTTCTGAGAAATATTTTAATATAAATTTTCTGTTTCTTACGTTTCTTTTTTATTTTTTAGTATAAACTGAACATTCAATTTTGGGTAAAGAATTTCTTTTTTTGTTAAATATTATTTTATTTGCAAATCAATATTTTGATTTTTAAAATCGATTTATCGATATCTCTAATATTCATTTCGAATTTTTATATCAATATTTTGAATCGATATCTCGAAAGTTCATATCGAATATTTATATCGATATTTTAAATCGATATCTCGAATGTTCATATCGAATTTTTAAATCGATATCTCGAATGTTGATATCGAATTTTCTTATCGATGTTTGAAATCGATATCGCGGATGTTGATATCGAATTTTTTTATCGATGTTTGAAATCGATATCTCGAATGTTGATATCGAATTTTTTTATCGATGTTTGAAATCGATATCTCGAATGTTCATTTCGAATTTTTATATCAATATTTACATCGATGTATTTATTAACGATGTATCGATATATCGATATTTTAAATCGATATATCGATATTTTAAATCGATACCTCGATTGTTCATATCGAATTTTAAAATCGAAATCTCTAATGTTCATATCGATAATTTAAATCGATATCTCGATTGTTCATATCGAATTTTTTATCGATATTTTAAATCGATATCTCGAATGTTCATATCGAATTTTTATATCGATATTTACATCGATGTATTTATTAACGATGTATCGATATAAAATATCGATTTTTAATAACGATATATCGATATTCAATATCGATATTGTATATCGATATATCGATATTTTAAATCGATACCTCGATTGTTCATATCGAATTTTTAAATCGAAATCTCAAATTTTGATATCGAATTTTTATATCGATATTTTAAATCGATATCTCGAATGTTCATATCGAATTTTTATATCGATATTTACATCGATGTATTTATTAACGATGTATCGATATAAAATATCGATTTTTAATAACGATATATCGATATTCAATATCGATATTGTATATCGATATATCGATATTTTAAATCGATACCTCGATTGTTCATATCGAATTTTTAAATCGAAATCTCAAATTTTGATATCGAATTTTTATATCGATATTTTAAATCGATATCTCGAATGTTCATATCGAATTTTTATATCGATATTTACATCGATGTATTTATTAACGATGTATCGATATAAAATATCGATTTTTAATAACGATATATCGATTTTTAATAACGATATATCGATTTTTAATATCGATATAATTTTAATCAATATTCAGTATCGATATTGTATATCGATATAACGATATTTGAACATAGATTTTTTTTTAAATTTAAATTTTTGTGTTTTGGGGTTTTTTTTTTTTTGAAAAAAAATTGATTTCTCGGTAATTTTAGTTTTTTGTATTTTTTTTGGGTGGGGGGAAATTTTTGTTCATTTTGTCTTTTTTAATAACTGGTTAAATAAGAAACTCTTTCGACTGCCTTTCCTCTCGCTAAAAATAGGAGCGAAAATAAAAAAAAATAAATAAATAAATCCTTCGTCTGTTAAACTGTCCGAAAGTAAAATTAATGTTAACTAGAGAAAACAAAAACTTATACATACTATACTAATATAATTATCAAAAACTATACAATTAACTCGAACTTAATAATTCAATGTCAGTATATAGAATAGCGAATTTTTTTCTTTCTTCGAGAATAAAAAAAAATAAGAGACAAAATTAATTATTACATACTCGATTTTTAACGATTCAGTGTCAAAAACCACAAAATGAAATTCCCTTTTTCAAATATCAAAAATATTTTAGCGAGCAATAATTCTGAAAAAAGAGAATTAAAAAAGAAAAAAAATTTTTTTTTTTGGATAAAAATTCTTTTTTTTCAAATAAATTTTTTTTTAAAACAAAATTACTTTTTTTTAACAAAATAAAAAACATTTTTTTTTATAATACAATTTTCATTTGTGAAAAATTGTTATTTAACATATAGAAAATTGGTCCATATGACAATTTTTTACTTTATGAAATTTGGAAATTTAATAATTTAAATTTCCCGCCTCAAAATCTACTTTACCGACTGAACCTAGATTGGCAAACTCGGGTTGAAAAAAAAAATTCTTACTTTTTCAGAATTATTTTTCTCAAACTATTAAAAATAATAATATTAATAATAATTATTATAATAAAATAATTATACATTATTCAGGGTCCTTAATTGCAAAAACAGACCAACAAAAAAGGGACTAAAAATAAAATATGAAAAATTCAACTATACAAAAAAAAAAAAAAAAAACAATTTTCAATATTCTGAACAAAAAAATAATAAAGAACGAGTTCGCTATAATATAATTATTCTCTATAAAAAATATATACATATATATAATATACATATTACGAACTGAGCACCACTTTTTGATCAATTTAAAAGCACTAATAGATAAATGTCGATTAACAAAAAAAAAGAAAAAATCCTTATTCGCTATACTCTCTATATAGAAAATACAAGAAAAAAGTATGTCTTTAACTCTACGATTGAATCGAATGAGAATTTAATCCTAAAAAGTAATTTTTTTCTTATTACTTTTTTTTACAAAATAACCTGGTGAAAAAAAGTGTTTTCAAATTTTCAAAAAAAAAAGAAAGAAAATTTCAGAGTCTTCCCAATTTAAAAATGTAAATCAAATTTTTTTTTACGTATTGGAAAAAAAATGATAAAAAAAAATTTAGATCATGAAAAAAAAGTAAAATTAGAATTTTGATACTTTTGGTAAAAAAAAAAAAAAATTTAATGCAATTCAAAATAAAATAAAAAAATTTTTCGAAATTTTTTTTTTTTTACATTATTGAGATGATAATGTTTAAATATATCGATTAGTATCAATAATTTTTTTAAAATCGATATATAAATATCGAACTGTCGAGAAACGATCTATCGAAAAGTATCGATTTTATCTTTTTTTTAAAAAAAAAAAATCAATGTAATGTTATAACTACGTGAAATTTATGAATCGAAAAAAATCGATATATTGAATCGATATATAAAAAATCGATATATCGATATCTTTATAATCGATGTATCGAAAATCGATATATTCAATCGATATATCGATATATTTGCAATCGATGTATCGGAAATCGATATACTCAACCGATATATCGATATATTTGCAATCGATGTATCGAAAACCGATATATTCAATCGATATATCGATATATTTGCAATCGATGTATCGAAAATCGATATATTTAATTGATATATTTACAATCGATGTATCGAAAATCGATATATTCAATCGATATATCGATATATTTGCAATCAATGTATCAAAAATCGATATATCGAAACTGTTTGTAATCGATGTCTCGATATTTTTTTTAATCGATATATCGAGAATTTTTTTTTTTTTAAATCGATAGTATCAAACGAATTATAATCGACAGTATCGATATATTTAGAATCGATATATCGAAAAATACAAAATCAAAAATACTATTTTGAAAAGTATCGACTTATAGAATCAATTTTTATCGAAATATCTCATTTTTGTGGCAAAAAATTTAAATATATTTTTTTTTTGTAGCACAATAGAAAGTAAAAAAAAATAGAAAACAGAAATTCATAAATTTTCACCAGGACTTAAAAAAAACAGCAATTTTTACTAGAAATTTTTTTTTTAAAATATCCATTGTCTGCGTTCGTGTGAATGTACCATTATATTTTCCTTTTATCTCAGATTAAAAAAAAAGGAAAAAAAAAGAAATTTCTGCGAAAAAAAATATGTGTCCACAAAAAATATTCGTATTCAAAAAAGCAAAAAAAAAAAAAGAGAAATGAATACAAAGCAAAAAAATTACATGAAAAAATAATATTTAATTATAATTATAATAATAAATAAATAAAAATAATAATATTAATAGGTAATAATAATAATAATAATAATAATAATAATAATAATAATAATAATAATGGCAGTCTGAAAAAAAATTGACTACTAAATATATTTGTAAAAGAAAATTTTTCCCAAAAACACTTTTTTGAAAATGTTTCTTCTTTTACAAAATATATACATATGTATATATATATATATACGTTAACACAAATTGTTTTCAAAAAAAAGACTGGAAAATATTTATTATTTATTTTAAGTAAAATATTGGGATTCTTAACCAAAAGAAAAAAAAAAATTGGCTTTTCAAAAAAAAAAAAGTAAACTGCCAATATGAGAATAACGCAAAAATAGTATTGGTGATGTCAATTATGATAGAAAAAAAAAATTGTTAAAAATTAAAATTAAAAAAAAAAATAAAAGACGGAAAAATAGAAGAAAAAAAAAAAATTATGAAACGCAGGTCTGACGATAAAAAAAACAAAAATCATTGTATATTTTCTATATTATAAAAATAATAATAATAATAATAAAAGTAATAATAATTATAATAATATTAATAATAATTATAATAATATTAATAATAATATTAATAATTAATAATAATTAATAATAATAATAATAATAATAATATTGACTGTAGATAAATCAGTGCGTTTAGCTGCGATTAAACAATGTGTTCTTTATTATTAATTATATTCATAATTGTATAATGCTGCGCGACACGTATAAATTAGAATTAGAAAAAAAAAGAGAGAAAGTGAGAGTAATTTAATTAAAAAAAAAAAAAAGAAAAAAAAACAATAGAGAATGAGAGAGAGAAAAAAAAGAGAAAATGAGAAAAAAATAATGAGAATGAAAGAATGCGAAAAAAAAAAATTTTTGTCTCCTTTCCACTGGGTGGAAAAACTATATATATATATATAAATGTGGCGACTATTTAAATGGCCTATTGCATTCGTTAGTAGTCCACACGACAAAAAAAAAAAAAAAATTTTGAATCTCCCCCTTTTCCTCCCCCCCCCTCATTTCCCCCTCCCCCCCAAATATTGTATAAGATAGTAATTTATTTTCTTCCCTTTTTATTTATTAAAAAAAAAAAAAAAATTTTAATTTAATCGAATTGTAAAACCCATGAGATGATATATATATACCCTTTGTAGAATATACATATATATATAAATATATACATATTATAAATATTATAAATATTATAAATATCACACACACACACACACACGCTGGAAATACGAAATGACGTGTGTTGTAAAACCCGTTTTGTTTATTAAAAAGTATTCGCAAAAATAATAATTATTTGCAAAAATTTTCTTTCTCATTTCTCCCAAAAAAAAACCATTAAAAACAACGGAAATAGTATTTTTTCACAATTATATAGACTTAAATTATTAATTTCTAATTTATTTATAATGTTTTATATTTAATATTTATGAGGAATTTAATAAATTGGAAAAAAAATTTAAATTTCCCGCGCTTCATATAGAGGTATTTATACAATCTGCTTTATCGACTGAACATAGATTGAAAACTCGAGGGAAAAAAAGCAAAATTTAATCAATATTTTTATATGAATACAAAAAGTCGTAAAAAACTTCTATAATAATTTTATTAGTTTGTGGCGTATTGTATAAAGGCCAATGCACAATAGTTTTTTGCGAATGAATTTCATTGTGCGTTGACCTTTTACACTATTCGCCATAAACTAATAAAATTATTATAGTGGTGTCACAACTTTTCAAAATGGTTGGTTTCCATTGTCCCCTCACTCGTCATTTGTCAATAATTCTCAATCAACTACCGCACCCTGCTCTAGTGAAAATTTAGTAACTTTTAATTTTAACAATAAAATTACTAAATTTTTACTAGAGCAGGGTGCGGTAGTTGACCATTTGGACATTTGTCAATAATTCTCGTCAACTACCGCACCCTGCTCTAGTGAAAATTTAGTAACTTTTAATTTTAACAATAAAATCACTAAATTTTTACTAGAGCAGGGTGCGGTAGTTGATGGAGAATTATTCGCAAATGGCAAGTGGGGTTGTGAAAAAAATTGTCCAATTATTTTTTTTTCAATAATGCAGTTATTTTTGTTAATAAAAAAAAATATAGATGTAATTATGATTTTTTATTCTTTTTAATTTTTACAAAATTTTCAGCCTTCACCAAAAAGAATTTTTTTTAATATTATATTCCTATATAATAATAATATTATTATTATTATTATATTCCTATATAATCATATTATTATTATTATATTCCTTATAAAAAGTATTGGAATTAAGGCCAACGCACAGTTGATTCACAAAAAAGAAAGATGCCAATGTCCCCAACTTACCAAAGTTCCCATTTGTCATAATTCTCCATCAACTACTGCACCTTGCTTTAGTAAAAACTTAAATTTTTTTATAAATTAAAAGTTACTATAAATCGCAATCTTTTTTTTTTAGTGAATATTTAGTAACTCTATAGTAACTTTCAATTTTAATCACTAAATTTTCCCCAAGAGCAGGGTGCGGTAGTTGATCGATAATTATGACAAATGGGATCTCGTTAGTGAATCTTATTGTGCGTTGGCCTTTATATAATCCATTATTGCAAAACGCGCGCTCTCTATTGAAAATTTTTCGAACTATTGAAAAGTAAATTTGTCCAAATTTCAACAATCAGATTTTATTTTTAGACAAAGCGGAGAAAACAGGTACTACTGAAATGTGGGATTACAATAATTAAGCTACGCTCACAACAGAGGATCAATTTTTTTTTTTTTTATTTTGAGTGTGACGGCTTGGTTGATTTTTAAACACCAGTTTTCTCTTTGATCCAATCGCGATAGTACGCAGTGCTAGTGAATAGTCCAGGAAATTCTGCACCTGCTTTTTTTGACATACTTACAACACCAATTACCAAATTTTTGCCAGCAACCAATGGACCACCGGAATCTCCCTGAATTTTTAGTGAAAAAAATTTTTTTAATGTAAGTAATTTTATTATTATATTTATTTAAAATAATATTACTAGAATAATATTACTAGAATAATAATACTAGAATAATATTACTAGAATATTACTAGAATATTACTAGAATAATATTACTAGAATATTACTAGAATAATACTAGAATAATAATAATATTACTAGAATAATATTACTAGAATAATACTAGAATAATACTAGAATAATATTACTAGAATAATACTCGAATAATATTACTAGAATATTACTAGAATAATATTACTAGAATATTACTAGAATAATATTACTAGAATAATATTACTAGAATAATATTACTAGAATAATATTACTAGAATAATATTACTAGAATAATATTACTAGAATAATATTACTAGAATAATATTACTAGAATAATATTACTAGAATAATATTACTAGAATAATATTACTAGAATAATATTACTAGAATAATATTACTAGAATAATATTACTAGAATAATATTACTAGAATAATATTACTAGAATAATATTACTAGAATAATATTACTAGAATAATATTACTAGAATAATATTACTAAAATAATAACCTAATTATGAACGCCACTTTATTTTTTTCTTTTTCTATTTTAATGGTACAATTTTTACTTTGACTTTCTGCGCAGACGCAATGAGAGTAAAAGAGACAGAAAGTATTTCTATCTGTTTTACTCTTGTATGTTACCATAGTAACCACTACCTGTCTGTCTACAGAGGTGTGAACGTACCTTTATTTTAAAAAGAAAGAAAAAACAAAATGGCTACAAATAATGTAGATAAATACCACCATAATAATAAAATAGTAATTTAAATTATAAAAATAATAATAACAATAATAATAATAATAATAATAATAATAATACACCCAATTGCATAAATACTATCCTCCCGCTTTGACGGGATTTTGAAAAATCGTGACACATCTATAATAATTTTATTAGTTCATGGCGTATAGTGTAAAGGCCAATGCACAATAGTTTTGCAAACAAATTTTGTTGTGCGTTGACCTTTAAACTATTCGCCACGAACTAATAAAATTTTTATAAAAGTGTAACGACTTTTCAAAATGTCGTCAAACCGGAAGTAGAGCATTTATTCTTTAATAATATTTAGGGTACTGTCACACTGCAGCGTTTCTTGTAGTTGGAGTAAGAGAGACAAATATATTTTCTCCCTCTCTCTCTCTCTTTGTCTCTTTTACTGTAAAGGTGCATTCACATCGCAGTTACTCGAGTAGGATTGTCATGGTAACGTATAAGAGTGAGAGAAATAAAAAACATTCTTTGTCGCTCACACTCTTGTACGTTACCATGACGACCTTCCTCAAGCAACTGAACTGTGAACATAACCCTAACTATAACCAAATAAGTTGCGACAGTACCAATATTAAAATTTAAAAAAAAAACTATATTCTCTCATACCTGGCAAATATTTGATACATTTCCCTTGTGCTCCTTTGGCGTACCGTAGCATAAAACACTTTTTCTGTGTTTAATATCGGGGTACAAATTTTTACAACTACTTTTACTTGCTTTCGTTAAAGTTGCATATAGTAATATTGGATTTGTACTTCCGCCCTTGGTAAATAAAAAAAAATTTCATGTGAGAAATATTTGTAATTTGTCATAATTCTCGTGACAGTTCTATAATAATTTTATTAGTTCATGGCGTATTGTGTAAAAGCCAACGGACAATAGAATTGCTAACGAATTTCATTGTGCATTGACCTTTACACTATTCGCCATGAACTAATAAAAATAATTATAGAAGTGCCACACGACTTTTTCAAAATGATTCCTTTCCATTGCCCCCTCACTCGTCATTTGTCAATAATTCTCAATCAACTACCGCACCCTGCTCTAGTGAAAATTTAGTAACTTTTAATTTTAACACTAAATTTTCACTAGAGCAGGGTGCGGTAGTTGATCGAGAATTATTGACAAATTGTGAGTAGAGATTTTGTCGAGTGCGGACAATAAAAACAAACCGGAAGTACACAACTTACAATTTTTGTACAACCCCAGCCAGCAATTTTAGCTTTATTTGTCGTGGCCATTTGATTTTTTCCCGGTAATTTTGCTGGTTTTGTTAATTCATTAAATTCAAATTCAGGTGTTACTTTAAAAACAGAAATATCATAACCATCCAGTTTTCCTTTACTTTTATCGAGACCAAATTTTTCATGCATATGATATTCAGTGATATTGTAAAATTTTGGCGGTGTTTTATCTTGTGTTATCATTTCTTTAGTGTATGTTGTACCACTGACAACTTGATACATTTCAATTTTTAATTTTTCACCAATACTGCAAGTGAAAAAAAGCAAATTATTATTATTATTAGGCCACTTTTTACAATAGCTAAATTGAATCGTCTTAAAGGTGCTTTCATAATTTGCATTTTCTCTGCATACATACAGTTTGCAAGCTATTGTAGAATCACCTTAAAGATGATGCGCGCGCATTCATTGCCTTTTTGGGTTTCCATTGTCCCCACTCGTAAAAATCCCCATTTGTCATAATTCTCGTCAACTATCGCACCCTGCTCTAGTAAAATTTTTGGTGACTTTCTTGTTAAAATTAAAAGTTACTATAAGTTACTGAAATTTTTACTAGAGCAGGGTGCGGTAGTTGACGAAAATTAACTCACCCTTTTTTATAATTCTCGTCAACTACCGCACCCTGCTCTAGTAAAATTTTAGTGACTTTCTTGTTAAAATTAAAAGTTATTAAAAATTTTACTAGAGCAGGGTGCGGTAGTTGAGAAAAATTAACTGACTATTTGTCATAATTCTCGTCAACTACCGCACCCTGCTCTAGTAAAATTTTAGTAACTTTCTTGTTAAAATTAAAAGTTACTAAAAATTTTACTAGAGCAGGGTGCGGTAGTTGAGGAAAATTAACTCACTATTTGTCATAATTCTCGTCAACTACCGCACCCTGCTCTAGTAAAAATGTGAATTTATTGATAAAATTAAAAGTTACTATAAGTTACTAAATTTTTACTAGAGCAGGGTGCGGTAGTTGATCGAGAATTATGACAAATGGAGATTTTTACAAGTGGGGACAATAGAAATCAACCTTTAATTTATTAAAAAAAAATTGTTATTGATAAAAAAATTATTATTATTATTACTTGTTTATTAGCAAAAATTGAAAGAAAAATAAATATAAATAATAATAATAATAATAATAATAATATTAATAATAATAAAAGTATCCAATAAATATTATTTTATACAGTGGACAAAAAAAAATTCTCCTTCCGGTTTGACGATATTTTGAAAAGTCGTAATACTTCTATAATAATTTTATTAGTTCATGGCGAATAGTGTAAAGGTCAATGCACAACAAAATTCATTTGCAAAACTATTGTGTGCGTTGGCCTTTACACCATACGCCACGAACTAATAAAATTATTATAGAAGGGAAAAATTAAAAAAAAAAATCTTACTCCATAAAACAATGAGACGCTGATACTGCCCATGATTTACTAATTATTGCCGCTCCACACAATGGATGATGATTAATACCATGGAGGCTAATTTCAAGCTAAATAAAAAAAAAGTTTACAATTAATTTATTTTATTTCTTTATTATTTATTTTTATTTTATTAATTTTTTTTATATATTTTCAACTACTTTTTAGATTATATAAAAAAAAATTTTATATGAATTTTATTTTTATATATAAATTTTTTTTTATTATAGAATTAAAAATAAAATCGCTTACCAAAAATGGAAACTTTGAGATATCAGTTTCTGTACCACCGATAATTCTATTTTGACCCAATACTATATTAGATTTTGCTGTATTGAAAATATGGAAAAAATAAAATAATTTATTTTTTTTATTTTATTAATTTTTATTTATATTTTTATTTATTTTTTTATTTTTTTTATTTATTTATATTTTTTTAAATTATTTTATTTATATTTTTTTTAATTATTTTATTTATTTATTTTATTTTTTTATTTTCATTTATTTTCTTAATTATTAATTAAATTTTTATAAAATAATTACGTTGAAAAAATATTATTTTGAATTAGAAAAGAAAATGAAAATTTTTTTAAATTTTTATTTATTTTTTTATTTTTATTATTTATTTATTTATTTTTTTTTTTTTACCTAAAATTTTTTTTTTACTTTAAAAAAATTGTAACTTACACGCTAAAAGTAATGGAAAAATAGTCAATGTCAATTTTTGAAAAAACATTTTATTTTTTTATTTTATTTTTTAAACAAAAAAAAAAATTTTTTTTTTTTCTTAAAACTGGTGTTTATATTAATAATAATCCGGTCTTTTATAGCTAAATTTCATATCTTTAAGTGACGTCACGAATTGAACAGAATATATATATATATATATTTATTTTGTATGCATATAATTTAAAAAAAAAATTATTTATATTTAATTACTAGTTTAGTCAACTTTGCTATATAATACGTGAGCAGAATTTTTTTTTTCTCTAGAGAAACGCGATTGTTTATATAAAAAAAATTTATAATTATTTATTTAAAACATAAATTATAGGGTAATAAATCAATTTTTTTTTATCACGATAAACTGTTATTTAAAATGTATTATTATTTTTTTTATTTTACTATAAAAAAATATTTTTTTGTAATTTTTTTTATTTTATAAAAAAAAATTATTTTTTATTATTTTATAAAAAAAATTATTTTTTATTATTTTATAAAAAAAATTATTTTTTATTATTTTTTTTTACTATTTTTTATATTTGTAAATAAATTTTATATTCATTTTTTTTTTCATTATATTTATTTAAATTTTTTTATTCTATAAAAAAAATTAATTTTTATTATTTTTTATTTTATAAAAAAAAATTAATTCTTTTTTGTTAATAAAAAAGTTTTTTTTTATTTTATATTATAAATAAAGAAATAAATTTTGTATTATATTTATTTATTTTTTATTTTATTTAATATTGTTATATATATTTTTTTGTTTTTTATTTTACAATAAAAAATTATTTTTTAGTATATTAATTTTTTTTTTACTTCTATTTAAAAAATACTTTTGAAAATACTATCGTCCATTTTGAATTTTTTAAATATTAAACTAATTTTTTATATCTAAATTATTGTTTTTAATTTTAGTGACGTAATAAATTGACAAGAATTTTTTTTTTATTATCTATTACAAAAATTAATTATTAATTTTCAACTAAAGCAATTTTAATATTCCTTTATTTTTATTTATTTATTTCTATTTATTTAGTTTTATTCATTTATTTCTATTTGTTTATTTTTATTTATTTCTATTTATTTATTTTTATTTATTTCTATTTATTAATTTTTATTTATTTCTATTTATTTATTTTTATTTGTTTTTATTATATTTTTATTTTACAAAAGACATAATTAAAAAAATATATTAACAAATTTTTTTTTGAAAATTATATACAATTTATATTTGCCGATTCAGATAAGCTTATTGCAATTACATTTAAAAAATAATTCATATTATTTTTTATAAATATACTTATTTACTTATTGTATAAATAAGATTATGAAAATTTAGTCGATAATTGGTATTTTAGATTATTTTTAATTTTTTAATTTTATTATTATTAAATAATTACGTTTATTTTATTTTTTTTCATGCAAATAGTCAATTTAGAAGATTTAAATTTCGCGGCATTTTTTTTTTAAATTTTTTTAAAAATGTCGAGTGGCTCCCTCACGTTGAATCTACTTTACCGACCGAATGTAGAAAACGAACTCAATTATTTAGAAAAATACATTAAAATGACAAAAAATAAAATAAGAAAAATAATAACAATATTAATAAAATAATAATAATAATAATAATAATAATATTATATTATAATTATTATTTATTATAAATTATTATCAAAAAATAATATAAATATATAACAATAATAATAATATTAATAATAATATTTTTTTTATTATTTTGATTATTTTTTTAGTTTTGTATTAATATTTTCAATATTATTATTATTATTGTTATTATTATTATTATTTTTAATATTTTTTTAGATTCTTTTTTATTTTTTTATTTTATTATTATTAAATAATTACGTTTTTTTTCATGCAAATAGTAAATTTAGAAGATTTAAATTTCGCGGCATTTTTTTTTTAATTTTTTAAAAATGTCGAGTGGCTCCCTCACGTTGAATCTACTTTACCAACCGAACGCAGATAACGAAGTCAATTATTTAGAAAAATACATTAAAATGACAAAAAATAAAATAAGAAAAATAATAACAATATTAATAAAATAATAATAATAATAATAATAATAATAATAATATTATATTATAATTATTATTTATTATAAATTATTATCAAAAAATAATATAAATATATAACAATAATAATAATAATAATAATACTATATTTTTTGTATTATTTTGATTATTTTTTTAGTTTTGTATTAATATTTTTAATATTATTATTATTTTTTTTAATATTTATTTATTTATACATAATAATAAATAATTAGTGAAATATTAAAGAAATTGAAAATTCAATGAAAAATATTCAATTTTTGCTTTAATTAAAAATGGAAATATTAATAATATATTTATTTATTATTATTATTATTATATTATAATTATTATAAAAATACTCTATTATTAATTATTTTTTCTATATATTTAATTTAATTGTTTCATATATAAATAAAAAAAACAAATTCCATTTTTTTTTTTGCAAAATTCAAATAATCCCGCGCTAAATTTTTGAAGTAACCACACAACTAACTACCAACGTGAGAACAAAAAAAAAAAGAGAAATGTTAAAATTTTTAGTTGCGTCATATTGCGCACTAGTGGCGCACAACAACAACGACAACGACGAAGAACTAAAAATGCATCTCTCTCTGTATATTTGCGCGCGTGTTGTGTAGCCTAACTAAAAGTTGTGTGGTTGGTTGGGTCTCTCTTTCGTTGAATGACAAAAAAAAAAAAAAATAAGAAGTACATATATTTAATAACCTGTTTTTTGAAAGACACATGCCGCGTCGCGCCATCAATTAAATCATCACAAATAGTGTATATCACGTGTTAATTTAATATTATATTCAATGAAATGCTTATTACGTCAATAAATCTATTGTCAAGTTATAATCTCGTGACCCTCTATCATCAGACGTTATTCTTATTCGTGCGCGCTCGGTAGGTCAAAATGGCGTGAATATATAGTGAATATATATATATATAAATGTTTATGTGTATATGTGTGAGAAAGAGAAAAATAGTGAGAGAGCTTATAAACACAGCTCAATGATGATAATAATAAGTGTTTTCAATATACACTAAAAAAAAAGAACCAGTGTTTTATTTTTTGTTTCCATTTTTTTTTTTTTTTTGAGGTTATAAAATCCGTATTTGTTTTTTTGAAATTTTCAAAGACAAAAATAGGAAAGAAAAAAGGGGGGTTTATTTTTTTTTCTTCTTTTTTTTTTTGAATGGTGAAGAAGAGTGATAAACAGTGTTTTTAGTGAATTTTTTGGGGCGTATTGTTGCATGAGTTATGAGGACGGAATGCCCGCAGGCGGTAACAGTCGTTTCCGTGGTTACCCAGCGCGGATGTCTGAGCGCCAACAACTTGCACTTCTTTTGCAAATGACATCACAGGATATTGTTTCAGGTAAAAAAAAAAAATGAATAAATAAATAAATAAAGAAAATGAATTTCCCCTTTCCCCACCCCCCTTAAAATAAAAGAGCGTGAAAAAAAAACCACGTGAAAATTTTTCCCTCGCGCGCCAATTGTACTTTGCTTCTTTCCCCCTCCCCTCCTTTCTTCTCGTCATTCTCTTGGTTAACAAAAATAATATTCCTTTTTTTTTTTGTCTCTTAGTGAAAAATAAAAAATCATTTATTTTTTAATAAATAGAAAATTCTTTTCTTCGGGAATTATTTTTCTATTACGTTTTGTATTGAAATACGACGTTTATTTCGGTTGGGGGGTTTTTTTTTGTTCCTTGTGTGTGTGTGAGGGGAATAGAGACGAATGGAGGTAGGAATTCAAAAGGGTGCTTTTTCAGATATACTTAAATTATTTGTGTGTGTGTGTTTTTTTTTGTTATATATATATATATGTGAGTGTGTTTTGTGCCAGGTGAGGCTAAAGCAAAGTGATTTTCTTTTTCTATAGTACATATATTCATATATATATATATATACACTACTGCAATGCTGCCAACTTGAAATAAAATTATTTCGTGACAGGTGAAAATAACCGCGAACGAAAATAAATATATAAAAATAAAAATAGAGAAAGGAAACAAAATTTTTCTAAAATATTTCTATATTAATATATTAAATAAATAAAAGTTTTTTTTTTCTTTAATGGAAAATAAATTGTAAAACCTAACCTCAAAATTTTATTTTATTAGAAGAAATATCACGAGAATATTTCCCGCCAAAAATAAAAATAATTATTTTCTTTTTTTTGGAATTGTAAATTAAAATTTATGTTTAATCTAACCTATAAATTTTTTGTTTTCTATAATCTTTTTTAAAATATTATATATAGAAATAAAAAAAAATATCTTGTGAACCAAAGGTAGAATATTCCCGCCAAAACAAAAAAAAAAAAAAAATCATTTTTTAAAAAATAAAAAATACAGATTTTTAAAAATAAAAACTTTGTGTTAAGTATAAATAATAATTTTTGTTACGTTAACATAACCTCTAAATTTTTTTTTTTATTGGAAAAAAAAGTATTGTGACAATATTTCCCGCCAAAAAAAGAAAATGGAAATAATTTATAATAATTAACTAATTTTTATAAATATAATATAAATATTATAAATATGATAAATATTATAAATATAATATAATTATAATAAATATAATATAAATATTATAAATAAAATTTATAATAAATTATAATAAAAAAAATTTTTTTTCTTAATAAAACTTGGTACTTCGAGTAAATAAATAACAAATTTTTTTTTTCGTTAACCTAACCTCTAAAATTTTGTTATTCGAAGAAAAATATCTTCCGAATCAATACTAAATAAAAATAATTCCCGCCAAAATATTATTATTATTATTTTTACTATAAATTATATTTTTATTATTATTATTATTTTTACTATAAATTATAAATTTTATTATTATTATTATTATTATTATTATTTTTACTATAAATTATAAATTATATTTTTATTATTATTATTATTATTTTTACTATAAATTATAAATTTTATTATTATTATTATTATTATTTTTACTATAAATTATAAATTATATTTTTATTATTATTATTATTATTATTATTATATTGAGAATGTGAATAAAAATCTTTCGTTATAACCTAACCTCTAAATTTGTTAGAGGAAAAAAAAGTAAAAACCTAAAAAAATAATATCTACATTTTTTTTTTTTTTAAATAAAAATTTTCATTCCGTTAACCTAACCTCAAAATGTATTAAAAATTGCACAGAGTAAAAAAATAAAATAATAAAAATAAAAATAAATAATTATAAAAATAAATTATTGGAAAATAATTTTTTTGTTATACATTTCTGTATAAAAAAAAAATTTTTTTTTCAACAAAAAAAAATTCTTAAAATTTTCTTTTAAGGAAAAAAAAAAAGTTTTGTTAAAAAAAAAATTATGGTTTTTAGTATCTGTAATTAAATACAAATAATTTTTTTTCTTTTTTTTTATATTACAGGTGGTAATAGACCTGAGGGTACAAGTTCACAGAGTAATTCAAAATCATCGCCATTGCAACAGCAGAGAGGTTCAAAAAATCGATGGTCACAAAATAAAAATGGCGAATCATCACCAGCAAGTGGAATTAATCGCAAAGACGATTTTCGTATGCGACAACTTGTTAATGGATATGAAAATACTAAGGAAACAAGCGGTAAATATTATTTTTTTATTTTTAAAATCTTAAATTTTTTTTTTCATTATTTAGAATTTTTTTAATATTTGTTTTTTAAACATTTATATTTGATTATTTTCCCGGGATTTTTTTTTTCATAATTCAAAATTGTCGTTTTTTTTCAAAAATTATACGTTTTTTTTCCTAAATTTGTATTTTTTCGCCTTTAAAGAATGTTATTCACTGCAAAGAACCTAATTACCAAGTTTCATAAGAATCCGTCAATTTCTTTAGAAGTTATAACCGTTTTTTGGATTTTTTTGGGGGTCATTCCGTGATAATTATGCGTTTTTTTCGAAAATTTGTATTTTTTTGCCTTTAAAAGATTTCATTCATTGCAAAGAACATAATTACCAAGTTTCATAACGATCCGGTAATTTTTTTGAAAGTTATAACTGTTTTTTTGAATTTTTTTGGGGTCATTCCGTAATAAATATTCATTTTTTCCTTAAATTTGTATCTCTCTGCTATAAGAGAATATTATTTTTCGTAAAGAACGTAATTATTAAGTTCCATTAGATTCCGTTAATTTCTTTAGATGTTATAACCGTTTTTTGGATTTTTTTTGGGGTCATTCCATAATAATTGTGTGCTTTTTTTTCAAAATTTATATTTTTTCGACTTTATAGGATGCCATTCATTGCAAAGAATATAATTATTCAATTCTATAACGACCTAGAAATTTTTTTGAAAGTTATAACTGTTTTTTCAATTTTTTTGGGGTCATTCCGTAATAAATATACGTTTTTTTGTAAATTTTTTATTTTTTTGTACTAAAAGAATCTCATTTATCGCATAGAACATAATTATCAAGTTATATAAAGATCCGATAGTTTGTTTGGAAGTTATATCCGTTTTTTGAATTTTTTTTGGGTCATTCCATAATAATTGTGCGCTTTTTTTCAAAATTTATATTTTTTCGCCTCTAAAAGATGTTATTCATTGCAAAGAACATAAATATAAAATTTTACAAAAATTCGGTAATTTCATTAAAAGTTGTAACCGTTTTTTGGATTTTTTTTAGGGTCATTCCATAATAATTTTGCTTTTTTTCTTAAATTTGTATTTTTCCACTTCTAATTAATGTTATTAATTGCAAAGAACATATTTACCAAATTTCATTGCGATCCGGTAATTTTTTTTGAAAGTTATAACTTTTTTTTGGATTTTTTTTAGGGTCATTCCATAATAAATATGCGTTTTTTTTCGTAAATTTTGAATTTTTTTGCAGATAAAATTATGTTTTTTATTGCTGAGAACATAATTACCAAGTTTAATAAGGATCCATTAATTTTTTTGAAAGTCATAACTGTTTTTTTTGGATTTTTTTGGGGTAATTCCGTAATAAATGTACGTTTTTTTTATGGTTCTATAAAAATTCTATAATATAGAAAATCAGTTTAATGAAAATTCGGGAAAAAATAATAATTCAAACGAATAAAATTTGTTTCAATAAAAATATGAAGTAAAAAAATGAAATAAAATAAAATGAACAAACAAAAAAAAAAAAAAAAATTTAATTGACTCAGAAAATATTTCGCTTAAGGAAATATTTAATTCTGATAATAGTCCATAATCGATTATTATTTGAATGAAAATAAATTTTTATTTTTCACTGTATAGTTACTTAGTATTTTAACATTGATTTTTAATAAGTTTAAGGTGCGCGAGGACAATTTATATAGCATTTGAAATGCAAATATAAATCACAAGCAAAATTTTTTTGCTTTTGCAAAAAATATTTTTTTAAAAAAAAATTTTGTAAAATTCTATATTTTATAGAATTCATTTTAGTAAATGAAAATTTCGAAAAAATTATTGTTACACAAAGAAATAGTCTAATTTTTTAAATTTTAATTTATTCTATTTATTTTCAATGATAGTCGTTTTTAATAAAGTAATATTTCACTGAGGTCGGTAAATAGGGAAATCTGTTTTATCGATACTATCGGAATTTGTCACCAAGTGATATAATTTAATCTCTGGTATAATTTGATCGTATCGTTATATATATGAAAACCGGATTTTTCAAGTCGTCTTACAATTTTTTTTTCTTCGGGGTTTTTTTTTTTAATTTACCCTTTTTTTTTGGTTTTCTTATTTTTTTTTTTGTTTCTGTTACAAAATCGTGTTTGCACCATTGGTCGCATTATAGGACGTGAATTCTAGTGCCTTCTCTTAGTTCTCTCTCTCTCTCTTTTTTTTTTTTTTCTCTCGGTAGATATGTCTGGGACGTCTGGACACAGGTGCCTGACATCCCGTCAGGCACTAACATAGGGTCAGACAGGGATAGTAGTATCCTAGTGGTTGACTTGGGGAGGGGCGACAGACGACTCTCGCGAAAGATCAATACTCCGGGACAGGGCCGCAGATGGATGCAATCATTGCACACAAAAATTTATCGTTCTCGTAAATAATTTCTCAATTTTTACACTTTAAAGAAAGAGGAAAAAAAAAATTATTTTTCATATTTTAACAATAAATTTTCCAAAAATAGTCAATTTTTTATTTATATCTTTGAATTCTAAAAAAAAATTTTTTTTTGCTATTGAAAATTTTACATGGAATGCCCCTTTTTATACAAAAAAAAAAAAAATATTTTTTTCCTTGAAAACTTTACATGGAATGACCCTTTTTAATTTCGAAAAAAAAACCGGGGCTTTCTATGTTATGAAATAATATATTTTTTTTTTCTATAGAAAAGAGAAAAAAATTGTTTTTTTTACTTGGGAAATTTTATATGGAATGACCCTTTTTGGGTAGGAAAAAAAGTGGCAATCCATGTGGAAAAATAATATATTTTTTTGGGGGGGAATTCGAAAAAAAAATTGTTTT
Organism: Leptopilina boulardi; assembly: GCF_019393585.1. Classification (NCBI taxonomy): domain Eukaryota; kingdom Metazoa; phylum Arthropoda; class Insecta; order Hymenoptera; family Figitidae; genus Leptopilina; species Leptopilina boulardi. Next base: position 949,789 of record NW_026138000.1, on the reverse strand, counting down.
TTTTTTTTTTTCACCGAAAATTTCATATGGAATGCCCCTTTTTATGTATAAAAAAAGGGGACATTCCATGTGAAATGTAAAAAAATTAGTAAAAAAAAAAAAGTAGTTTTTTATGAAATTAGAAAAAATTTATTTTTTTAATGGAAAATTTCACATGGAATGCCCCTTTTTATGTATTAAAAAAAGGGGACATTCCATGTGAAATTTTCAGTAAAAAAAAAGTAGTTTTTTTATGAAATTAGAAAAAATTTATTTTTTTAATGGAAAATTTCATATGGAATGCCCCTTTTTATGTATAGAAAAAAGGGGACATTCCATGTGAAATTTTCAGTAAAAAAAAAAGTAGTTTTTTTATGAAATTAGAAAAAATTTATTTTTTTAATGGAAAATTTCATATGGAATGCCCCTTTTTATGTATAGAAAAAAGGGGACATTCCATGTGAAATTTTCAGTAAAAAAAATCTATATGAAAGAATAAGTAATTTTTTATGGAATTGAAAAAAAAATTATTTCTTTTTTTTACTGAAATTTTTACATGGAATGTCCCCCTTTTTCTATATATAAAAAGGGGCATTCCATGTGAAAATTCCAGTAAAAAAAACAATCTATATGTAAAAAATTCTATATTTTGAATTGTTATAAAAATTATTTTAATGAATGAAAATTTTAAATAGAATTCCCCTTTTTATATATAGGAAAAAAAGGGTCATTCCATGTCAAGAAAAAAAAATGTATTTTTTTTTATATATTTTTACAAATTTAGTTATTCACACACGACAAAATTTATCATCAATGGAATATTTTTCAAATGCAGGAAACATTGTGTAAATTCATTATGCCTGCGACCTTCGTATTCGAATTTAAAATTTTTTTATTCACCAATATTTGCATTTAAAATTAAAATCAGAAATACGTAAAAAAAAAAAAATGTTTTCAAACTAAAACGAATTTTAGATTTTTTTCTTTGTTCGATTCTCAAAAATTAAAAAAAAAAACAGTATTTAAAGGAGGAACAGAATTTTTTTTCAAAAAATTTCGATTTAAAAATTTTTTTTTTTTTAAATTCGATATAAAATAATAGTAAGTAATTTTTATTATTTAGAAATGAAAAAATTGAACATTATTCATAAGAAATATCGCATTGAAGTGTCTGTGTTAAAAAAGTGTTTTGAGAAAATAAATTCCTAGGGCGTGTGTATAGTTGCAAAATTCCGGAGGGGGATCGCAAAGCCAGTAAATCTGACAACCGGAACTTTCTATCTCAGATTAAAACGGTGTAATAACATGCGAGTTTGCTCTGTAAGATCTTAATAATCTATCTGCTTTAAGCACGCGGGCGGCGCCCTGAGGTGTCTCTCTCTTTCCCTTTTTTTTTTCAAGACAGAAAGAGAGAGAGAGAGAACTGAAATTTTCATTCACACTTTAATTACTTATTATCTTTTTGAAAATTAAGACATTTACTCAAAGTTTAATTCTATCCAACCACTTTTTTTCTATTTAAAATATTAAAAATTTTAATTTAAAAAAAAAAATTTTGATTTGTAAAAAAAGTTGATTTTAGGTAACATAACCTAAAAAAAATAATGTTAAAAATGAATTAATTAACAGTTTTTAGATTTTTGAAAACGATTTAGGTAACATAACCTAAAAACGCTATTTTTAGGTTATGTTACCTAATTCGTTTTCTAAAACCTAAAAATAGTGTTTTTAGGTTAGGTTACCTAAAATCTAAAACCATTATTTTTAGGTAACGTAACCCAAGAACACTATTTTTAGGTTATGTTACCGTATTCGTTTCCTAAAACCTAAATACATTTTTTGGATTTGTTACCTAAAACCTATAAATATTATTTTTAGGTTATGTTACCTAAATCGTTTTTAGGCTTTACGAACCGAATTAGGTAACATAACCTAAAAATAATGTTAAAAATGAATTAATTAACAGTTTTTAGATTTTACAAAACGATTTAGGTAACATAACCTAAAAATAGTGTTTTTAGGTTATTTTACCTAATTCGTTTCCTAAAACCTAAAAACATAACCTAAAAATAGTGTTGTTAGGTTAGGTTCCCTAAAATCTAAAACCATTATTTTTAGGTAACGTAACCAAAAAACACTATTTTTAGGTTATGTTACCGTATTCGTTTCCTAAAACCTAAATACATTTTTAGGATTTGTTACCTAAAACCTATAAATATTATTTTTAGGTTAAGTTACCTAAATCGTTTTTAGGTTTTAGGAACCGAATTAGGTAACATGACCTAAAAATAATGTTTAAAATGAATTAATTAACAGTTTTTAGATTTTACAAAACGATTTAGGTAACATAACCTAAAAATAGTGTTTTTAGGTTATTTTACCTAATTCGTTTCCTAAAACCTAAAAACATAACCTAAAAATAGTGTTGTTAGGTTAGGTTCCCTAAAATCTAAAACCATTATTTTTAGGTAACGTAACCAAAGAACACTATTTTTAGGTTATGTTACCGAATTCGTTTCCTAAAATTTAAATACATTTTTACGTTTTGGTACCTAAAACCTATAAATATTATTTTTAGGTTATGTTACCTAAATCGTTTTTAGGTTTTAGGAACCGAATTAGGTAACATAACCTAAAAATAATGTTGTTAGGTTTTAGGTAATGTAACCTAAAAACACTATTTTTAGGTTTTAGGAAACGAATTAGGTAAAAAAAAAAAGAAAAAGATTTTTCAAAATAAAATATTATGAAAAAGTGAAAAAATTTGTATTAAATTTAATAAGGGAATTTTTTTCAAACTTAAAAATTTTTTTTTTTATATGGGGCATTCTATATCAAATGTCACAGTCGAAAAATAAAATACATATGTTCGATGAAGAGTAACATGTGACATTGTAACTGTGATTTGAGACAGGATGGCATTCGATGAGCACATTATTTTATACTTGAATAAAATGTAGACAATGACTTGAGCGGATTTGCGGTCTCACAAGTTTCGAGCCAACATTTTAGACCTTCGAGTCATATTATGTTATTTAATAGTAGTACCTATAGATACACTCGAACTGGATTGATTGCCTAAAAAAAAATTCTCACTAAGAAAAATGTTTCTTTGATTCAAAGAAGTAAATTTTTTGGAAATCAAAGAAATATTTCTTTGAATCAAAAAAATATTTCTTTGATTCAAAGAAATATTTTCAATTTCAATTTAAAGAAACATTTTTCTGGGTGTAAAAATTTGTTATTGGTTTAAATAGGACTAAATATTTTAAATGATTTGATTTTTATCTGATTTTTATATAAATGTGAGAGAAAGAGAGAGAGATAGAGATAGAGTGCGAAAAGGAACTTTGTCATTGACCTGATATTATCGTGACAATATGAAATTCGAATTTCCACACGTTGATTCTATCCATCTGTAAATAAACTCAAGGACACCTTCTTTAACACCTAATTCACTTTTTTTTCTCTCTCCTTCTTTCTTTTTTTATTCTTTCAATGTTTTTTTTTTTTTTTTTTTTTTAAATATTGTTTTATGAAAATATTTTAGAAATTATTTATTTTTTCTGCGCGAGTTTAAGAAAAATATATTCTTTATTCGATTTTCTGCGGATTTTTAACTGCAACATTTAAAATATAACATAATACTGAATTTAAGTATAAAAAATATTCTAAAATAGGTGCCAAGTAATTTAAAATTTCAGAATATACACTAGGGACCTATTTTAGAATGTTTTATATATATATATACTTAAATTTAGTATTATTCTTAAAATTAGAATATAAATTCTTAGTACTTTTAGTACACACTAAAAAATAATACTTACTTTCAGTTTACTTTTGATTAAAACCGTTAACATTAGAACAATTTTTACTGAATTTCAGCCTTCAGTGTATGATTTTAAGTCTTAAAATTGACTTAATCTAGTTTTAAGATAAAAATTACGCTAGTTTTCAGGTATTTTGATTTTAAAATGTTAATGATTTCAGTATTTGTTTTTTGTGTGTATATATACACATTCTAAATGTTACACGGAAAAAAAATCTTTATCTGGAACATGTTTCTCTAGAATAGCGAAAACTTTCCCTGTTTCCGTGAAATTTATCGCTGTACCAAATTTAAGTCAAAAAATATATATTCTAAAATAGATCCCAGTACCTATATATATTCTAAATTTAATATTTTTTTTTCGCTGTAAAAATTGTTAAATACTAATATTTTTCGCACTAATTAAAATTAGCGAATCAATTCTCACTAATTCAAATTTAGATTGTAATCATAGAAATTATCTTCAATTTGTAAAATAAGAGACACCCTCTAATATATATATTCCAATATAGGATTCATTGAACCGAATCAGGAGAAGAGAGAACTCGATGCGTGACGCTTATATCTTGTTCTATCGGAAATCCATAACAGGGTTGGTACCTGTATAGATATATAGTAGATGGTGAAGGGACGAATCAAACATATATATATATATATACAGTTTAACCATTTTGACGGGGAACATTAAAAACTCGGTATGCGCCAATCGAGTTTGTAACTTCTCCGAATTCGTATAAAACCTTCTTAAAATGTTGTCCATGGACCGGTTGTGTGAATCGGCAGAAACGAACACACTACTACTATATGTATTTAAAGATTCCAGCATATCCTCTTTAACTTAACGCTTTTCGCATGTGTAAATATTCCAGACTCGTTCTTGCCACCAGTAAGCTACATGTCAGCCTGAAACCCTTTTTAACTCTTCTTTTACTCTTTTTATCATCACTGATCCGAATATATATATATATATATACTCTTTAATGATCATTTAGGACCAATTCTCACCGGAATTTAGGGTTAAACCTTTCTTCATTTTGCCTCTAATTATATAGAGATGTATATATAGGGATTTTAATTTTTCTTTTTGCTTGATTAGAATGCTAAGTATTTTAAGTTTGGGAAAATAGAATAGTTCCTTTGTTTCGAAGTATTTTTATGCCTGTGGTATAGTGTACTGTACTATACTGTATATACAATACTACCGTATACTGTAGTATAATAAAATTAAAGTGTACTGTATTATACTGTACTTAAAGTATACTGTACTTAAAGTATACTGTACTTAAAGTATACTGTACTTAAAGTATACTGTACTTAAAGTATACTGTACTTAAAGTATACTGTACTTAAAGTATACTGTACTTAAAGTATACTGTACTTAAAGTATACTGTACTTAAAGTATACTGTACTTAAAGTATACTGTACTTAAAGTATACTGTACTTAAAGTATACTGTACTAAAATGTACTCTCTAAATCTGAATTAGTAGTTTTTCTACTAATGAAAGAGTACGGATTTGTTTACCAATTGAATTAGTAACAGTTTTGACTCTTTTTTTAGTAGAAAACTACTAATTGCTAGTAGAAAACTACTAATTCAGGGAGTAAATCGGCTTACTTATTTGAAATAGTAAAAAATACGACTTACTCCATAAATTAGTAGTTTTCTACTAGCAATTAGTAGTTTTCTACTTAAAAAGAGTCAAAACTGTTACTAATTCAATTGATAAACGAATCCGCACTCTTTCACACGGAGAAAAAAGATTTCTTTTATAAAGTAACTTTTACTACTTTCAGAGTAAAACTGGACCAACTCGAAATTTCTGCGCATCTCTGGCAATTTTTACTCCAAAAATAGTAAAATTTACTCTAGAAATAGTAAAACTTACTACGGAAACAGTAAAATTTACTACAGAAATAATAAATTTTACTATTTTTGGAGTAAAAATTGCCAGAGATGCGCAGAAACTTCGAGTTGGTCCAGTTTTACTCTGAAAGTAGTAAAAATTACTTTTTCTTTTTCTCCGTGCATTAGTAGAAAACTACAAATTCAGATTTAGAGAGTACTATACTAAAGTATACTATACTAAAGTATACTCTACTAATGTATACTATACACTGAAAAAAAACTAGTAGGTTTTACTACTTTTTAATTACTCTGAGTAGTAGAATAGGTTCTCAACTGAATTTAAACGGTTCTATTAACTGAAAAATAGTTAAACCAATTAAAAATGTAATTGGTAGAATGACATTTTGTGATTGTATTAACTCAATTTAAAAATGTTAAAACAACTCAAGATGTAAGTATAGTAGATTTTACTACTTAAAGTGGTTCAATATAGGCTTTAAGAACATTTTTTTGGTACATTTAATAAATATTTTGCAATTGAAACTACTACTTTAAGTATATAGTAAACTTTACTACTCAAAGTGGTTCAATAGGGCTTTAAGAACATTTTTTTTTGTAGAATTAATAAATCTTTTGCAATTAAAACTACTACTTTAAGTATATAGTAGATTTTACTACTTAAAATAGGAAAATAAAATTATTTTTTATTTATAATTGTTTATTATCAGTAGAATTGACTTTTTCATCCTCTCTCCTATACTGACGCTTATTTTATGCTGCCCTAACGATTATGTAACTAACAGAGAAAATTTCTAACCGACGGGAATTGAACCCTCGACCCTAACACGCTCGCAATCCGATACCTTAACCGACTAACCACGCACGCTCTCGCTACGACAGTCTGCAAACTACTCGAAGACTACTTTCTGCTTGTCCAATTTGGTAATTTAACTATTTAAATTAGTCATTTTTACTACTTTTATTAGTTGCTATAACTATTCTTTTTAAGTTTTGACTTGTAAATTTTTCATCTTTTAATTATATTATAAGTTATTTAATTGCATAGTGCAGTAAAATCTACTACTTAAAGTGATAGTTTTAATTGTAAAGGATTTTTTAATTCTACGACATCAAATGTTCTTAAAGCCTATTGAACCACTTTAAGTAGTAAAAGCTACTACTGAAAGTAGTAGTTTTTGGAAACGATTTGTAAATTTTACATCAAAAACGTTTTTCAAGCTTATTGAATTAATTAAAATAGTAAAAAATTACTACTTAAAGTATAGTAGTTTTAATCACAATGGATTTGTTAATTCTACAACAAAAATGTTCTTAAAGCCTATTGTATTGAGTAGTAAAATCTACTACTTAAAGTAGTAGTTTTCACTGGAAACGATTTGTAAATTCTACATCAAAAATCTTCTGTAAGTTTATCAAAATTAATGAAAATAGTAAAAATCTACTACTTAAAGTATAGTAGTTTTAATTACAGACGACTTTTTAATTCTACAACAAGAATTTTATTGAAGCCTATAAAATCATAGAAATTAATAAAAAAATTTACTATACTCAAAAAGCAGTCCCAGGTGAAACGATTCTACGGAAACTACTCCACGGAAATTCCACACGGAAATTCCACACGGAATTCCATACGGAATTCCGTAAAAATTATATACGGAATTCCGCAAAAATTTCCGCAAAATTTTTGAAAGAAGTTCTTTTGTAATTTTGCTAATTTTTTATAAGAATTGCACACATAATCTCTATACGGAATTGCACAAAATTTTTGTTGGAATTGCACAAAATTTTTGTTAGAATTTCACAATTGTACACTGAAAAAAATTTAGCCGAAATACTCAACTACCTTTACACGGAAAGACTTCTTATATTAAAAATTTGTAAAAATAGAACCAAAATTTAGTATTTTACTATATCAAAGTGAGGCTATTCAGGGTCAATATTTAAAATCACTATAGTCACTATTAATTCTGTAAATCATTTGTCAATATTTGTAAAATTCATAAATACAATTTTCTTAATTAAAAAAAGTGATTACAAATTTTAAAACCAAGAAAAGCAAATTTTAATATCGGCACTGTTAAAAATTGATGAGTTATCTTAAAATATTTTAAGAAATAATAATAAATAATCAGTAAATATAAATGTAAATTATTAATAAACTAAAATATTTTAAAATATTAAATTATTATTTGGGATAAAATTACAAAAGTGCTATTCATAACGACAAATATATAATTTGAAAGAGAGTAAAAAAATGAAAAAACCATTATTCAGATCCAAGTTTTATTAATATACATTCCATCTCTTGTCGTATTTAAATACGAAAAAGCAGCATTATTTAAATCATTTCTGCTAATGATTTCCCAGTGAAAATCGTTAAAATCGAACTGATTGTCGTTTATCTTCCCGCGCGGCATATTCATAGTTTCGGGTAGATTCGTCAATCCTCGGGAGCCAAGCGCGAGGATCAATAGTGGTCGATATTAAATTTCCAAAGTGAACATTTTAATTTTTCACATCGATATACGTGTGGCTATGGTTTTAAGATCTTTTCATATTTAATATGTTAAAATTTCAAAAACTTTATTTTAATTCGTGTTATTTTTAGTAATGAAAAGTAAACTTTTTTTTTTTACAAATTACTAGTCTCAAATTTAATAGAGACAAAAACTAAAATTTCTAAGTCAATATATGAAATTTAATTTTCTTTCATTAATAAGTATTCATATTGCAATTTTAAATATTATTAGTGAACTGTGAATAGCCTCCATTTAATATTGAATTTCTTAAAATGTATTACCATTTTTAATGTCTTTTAATATAAGAAGTCTTTCCGTGTAGTTAACTGACTTGAAAGTAGTAAAAGTAACTAGTTTTTTGGTTATTTTAACTATGTGCGTGTAGTCAATTTAACTATTTTTTATGGAGTTAAGAATTATAGTAGTTAATTGTACTTAACAAAAGTTGTTAAATCAACTTCAAAAATTAGAACAATTACTAAATCTCCTTGACCCAACTAAATTATTAGTTCTTTTAACTACTTTTTAATAGTCCATAAAACTTTTTAAATTCAGTTAAGGACTGTATTGAACTATGCATAGGGTAGTTAAAAAGTATAGTCAAATCTACTAGTTTTTTTTATTGAGTGTATTTTTTACTGATTTTTTTGTAATTTTAAAATAATTGCTGGTGGATACACTGAAAAAAATTAGTCGAGAAATTCAACTACCGTTAGTTATAGTTGACTGAAAGATAGTAAATTTCTTTTGGAAAACGTTTTATTGACCTCTCAAATAAGTTCGACTAGAATCACAAAAAAATCAGCAAAAAATAAAGTTGTGGAATTTTATTGAAAATTTGGTGCAATTCTGTATGGAATTCTTTCAAAAAAATTCGCAAAATTACGAAAGGAATACTTTCAAAATTTTGCGGAATTCCGTATAGAATTTTTGCGGAATTCCGTATGGAATTTCCGTGGAGTGATTTCCGTAGAATCGTTTCACCTGGGCGTTATATTAAAAAAAATAATTCCTTTTACTACATTTCATATAACTGGTGAATAGTAGTTGGATTTACTACTCTTGAAATTTTGAGTTGACTATACAATTCCACTTGTTTTTACTACCTTAAGAAAGTTAATTTTACCACCGACCTGTAGTTGTACTTTAACTACATTTTTACGTAAAATCAACTATTATTAACTTCTTAAAAATAGTTATACATTAACTACATGAACATGATTAGATTAACTAAAAAAGTAGTTATTTTAACTACTTTCTATAGTCAACTACCCAATGGTAGTTGAATTTCTCTCGGCAACATTTTTTTCAGTGGTACTAATTTAAATTAGTAGCTCACTTTTCACTAATTCAGATTTTGAGAGTAGTGGATATAATACCAAATATTTCTCAATTACTAAGTTATACTAATTTTATACACTGAAAAAAATTTATCCGAAATCTTCAACTACCTTTGGGTAGTTAAGTGAAAAGAAGTTAAAACAATTACTTTCTTAGTTAGTTTAACAATGTTTGTGTAGTTAATTTCACTATTTCTTAAGTAGTTAAAAATTAGTAGTACAATTAACTTAAAAATGTAGTTAGAATTTAAAACTAGCTACAAAATCTTATTATATCAACTACATTCTTAGTTATTTTAACTACTTTTTAGTAGTTAATACAACTTTTAAAATTGAGTTGAGGACCTATTGTACTATACAGGGTAGTTAAAAAGTAGTCAAATCTACTACTTATTTTTTTGAGTGTAAAAATCGCAGTAATTGGAGGAATCAGCAGTAATTGATACACTTATGACAATATTCATAAAATGAAAATTCTAACAATTTTTAAAAACATATTCATCAGTCCCATTTCTTCATTTTAAAAGAAAAATTTCAAAATTTTAGAATTCGAACATCATTAGCTTAGAATTCATAAAAACGATAAGGCCAAAAGTGTTTCTTCTTTTTTTTTTTTTGCCAAAGTGTTATATATATATATATATGCGGTTGGGTTGCACACAGTGAACAAAGAAGAAAGAGGGGATGAACTGTGAGGGGGGGGGCGGGGTGGGGTGCTTGTGGCAAGGGGGGTATTCAGTTTCTGTGAGTGAGGGATAGGCGGAGCCAATTGGACGACGTAGCAACGAGCAATATGGCCACCAGTTCGCGAGGGGCCGTGTTCGCAATCACATCGAACGCGTTCGCGTACGGTGTTTAAAACCCTCCCCCCCTCACTCTCTCTCTCTCGCTCTCTCACTCACTCACTCATTCTCTTTTTTGGCGGCGAGAACCCCGCCAGATGACACTACCCCCGTTTTAAAATAACCATTGGGGAAAAGAAGAAATTATTTATTTTTTCCGAAGTAAAAAAAAATTAAAAAATTACCCCCCTCGTGAACTCAACGTGTGTTTTTTCCCCCCCTCTCTCTCTCCCATCTTTTAATTGTGCAAAAAAAAATAAGTCAGTATCAAATGGGTCAAAAAAAATTTTTTTTGTTGAAGGAGTAAATATCTAGAACTGTGTGTGTGTGTGCCTTGAGAAAAGGGGGGCAAAAGGGGGGTTAGGAAATATTAGCCTCTACTAAATATAGGTGTTGTACCTAGTGTATGTATATTTAAAATAGTGGTGTAATTTTTTTAAAAATTAATTAAGTTTTGTATTTTTGTGGATGTAATTTGCATCTTTTTTATGTGTTTGTGTGTGTGTAGATATTACTGGGGCAAGTTCACCGGACGAAGCGACAACGGTCACGAGTGGAGACAATAGTAGTCCACGTTCTCCATTGGATATTGCAGCGCTATCCAACGAACAGTCGGAACATTATCAACACTATCAACAACGCTCGGTTGGCACTGCTGCTGCTGCTACTGCTACACTCGTTGCAGAGGACAGTGGAGCCCCCTGTGAAATGCGGAGGACACCACCGCAAAACAAAGGTAATTATACATATATCAAAAAGTTATTGTTTACTTTTTATTATTAAAAATTTTTTTTTTAATAATGCACATGAAAAAAAGGAATTGCTTACAGATGTTAAATTTGCTATCAGATCTATCAAAAATTATAGTAACCACGGCTAAATTTTTTTGCTATGACAACACAGAAAATTAAAAGGCATTAAAATAAGCTGCAACGCTTATTATTTTAATCAAATTTTGCGCAATTAGAAGTTTTTTTTTTTTACTAAAAATTAGTCAAAACTATTACTAATTCAATTGGTAAACAAATACGCACTCTTTCCATTAGTAAAAAACTACTAATTCAAATTTAGAGAGTAAATATTAAGAGTATATTCTAGTTTTAAGAATATTACATATATACTGAATTTAGGTATATAAAATAGTCTAAAATATACCGAAAAAACGTAAATCAAAATTTAAGTTATATCCTTGGCGCCTATTTAAGGATATTTTATACTTAAATTAAATATATACTATTCTTAAAATATAAGAATATATACTCTTAATATTGGAAATATATTTTAAGATGAATATCTAATAGTATATTTCTAATATTAAGAATATATATACATATTTTAAGAATAGAATATACTGAATTTAAGTATAAAGTATCCTTAAGTAGGTGCTAAGAAAATATACTTAAATTTAGATTCTTTTTCAGTATTTTTTCAGTGTAGGTCCCAAGTGTATATTTTGAAATTTAAAATATATATACTTGGCACCTATATTTTTCAATATTTTATTCTTAAATTCAGTATTTAATATTCTTAAAATTAGAATACTATAATCCTTGAATACTAAATCCTATAGTATTTAGTATATATGGTACTAAGTACCAAGAATCAATATTAAACAAATATAGTAAAAAATTAGTAGTGAATTACATATTATTATTATTATTATTTTAAAAAGTATTTTAAATATTTTTAACACTTTTTCTTTCCGTGTATATTATACCTTTTATACGATTGCTACGTGACTAGCAATTAAAATTTCATTTTCTTGACGATATCGGTCACGATAATACAAATATGTAATGCGATTTAACTTTAAGAGAGAGAAACGAAATTTTGATCTGTAAATCATTCACATTTTAAAATACGACACAGTTTCTTTAATGAATTTTTTTTTTTTTAAGTATAGACATTTTTTTTTTTTTTATTTGAATTATGTATATTACGAAACAAAAGAAAAAATATTCTTGTTTTAAGAGGAAAATTCCTCTTTTAAAAATGGTTTTAAATTTTATACTTGTAACGAGAGTATATTACCGGAGAATATATATATTTTCGTCTTTTTTTTTTAAGAAGTTCGTATACATATTAAATAGGTTTACTTTAGCACATTCCTCTTACATTGAGAGAATAATATTTTAAGAATAACAGTAATATTCTTAGAACATAGAATAATTTCTTTGGTTTAATAGTATTCCTCTAATTTCTAAGAGGATTTTCTATTACAATTTTATTATTTTAGAGTTTTTTTTTTTTTTTTAAGAAAGTCTTTTCTTAAAGTAAATAAAGAATATTCTTGGTTTAAGAATATTTTATACTTCAATTCAGTATATATTATTCTTAAAATAAGAATATATACATAATTTAAGTATATAATATTCTTGGTATAGGAATATTTTATACTTGAATTCAGTATATATTATTCTTAAAATAATATATACTGAATTTAAGGATTAAATATATTTTTAAATATAGGCGCAAAGAATATATTCTTAATTTCAGTTTACGGATTTTTTTTTCTGTGAAAATATGCATCAAAATAAGAGGAATCCTCTTAAAACAAGAAATATTTTTTTCAGTGAAAGAATTTTTATAAGAATTCTTAAATTGTTTTTAGATGTTTGTATTCTATATATGTATATACATATTATACGCAGTATTAAAGTATAGAATTAAAAAAAAATAATTTGCAATTTAATGCGCTTGAGAGATGTGCAGACGTGTTGTTCTAATTTTAAATGTTGCCTATATATATATATATATATATATATATATATATAAATATATATAATTCTTCGTCGTGCAATGAGTCATTATACCATATTATAGAATTAGAATCTTGACATGTTATGTACATTCGTTTTATTGAGAATTTTTTTTTGTTTGTTTTTCCATTAAATTTTCTATTTTCTTTTCATTTTTTAATTTACTTATATACAGAACTGAAGTTATTATTATTATTATTATTATTTTTTTAATAATTATTATACTACTATATAAATACTATATACATATTTTATATATAAAAATATTACTTATATCATTATATTATTATTATTATTATTATTATTATTGTCATTATCCTTGTCTGGTAAGGGTAATAATCACGTACTTATCACACTGGGGTCTATTAGACCCCTAAATTTCATACAAAAATAAAAAAATATTGATTATTTTTACTTTATAATTTTTTTTAAGGTATTACAAGATAATCTTGAAAAATTCTATGTAGATTACGTGGTCCATTTGACCCAACAGTGACAAATTAGGGGTTAAAATATTTGTAAATTCAATCCATATTTGTATTTTTAGGTTATATTTTAGGCAATATTTACGCCTTCTTAATTCATAACTATTTTTAGGTTATGTTTTAAGCAGTATATAGGCCTTCTCAATTTATAATTACTTTAAGGTTATGTTTTAGGTATTATTTAGGCTTTTTCAATTCCTCACTATTTTTAGGTTATGTTTTATGCAGTATTTAGGCATTCTCAATTGTTTACTAGTTTTAGGTATTATTTAGGCTTTCTCAATTCATAACTATTTTTAGGTTATGTTTTAGGTAGTATTTAGGCTTTCTCAATTCATAACTATTTTTAGGTTATGTTTAAAGCAGTAATTAGGCATTCTCAATTGTTTACTAGTTTTAGGTAGTATTTAGGCTTTGTCAATTCATAACTATTTTTAGGTTATGTTTTAGGTAGTATTTAGGCTTTCTCAATTCATAACTATTTTTAGGTTATGTTTTAAGCAGTGTTTAGGCATTCTCAAATTATAATTACTTTAAGGTTATGTTTTAGGTATTATTTAGGCTTTTTCAATTCCTCACTATTTTTAGGTTATGTTTTATGCAGTATTTAGGCATTCTCAATTGTTTACTAGTTTTAGGTATTATTTAGGCTTTCTCAATTCATAACTATTTTTAGGTTATGTTTTAGGTAGTTTTTAGGCTTTCTAAATTCATCACTATTTTTAGGTTATGTTTTAAGCAGTAATTAGGCCTTCTCAATTTATAATTACTTTAAGGTTATGTTTTAGGTATTATTTAGGCTTTTTCAATTCCTCACTATTTTTAGGTTATGTTTTAAGCAGTATTTAGGCATTCTCAATTGTTTACTAGTTTTAGGTAGTATTTAGGCTTTCTCAATTCATAACTATTTTTAGGTTATGTTTTAGATAGTATTTAGGCTTTCTCAATTCATAACTATTTTTAGGTTATGTTTTAAGCAGTAAATAGACATTCTCAATTGTTTACTAGTTTTAGGTAGTATTTAGGCTTTCTCAATTCATAACTATTTTTAGGTTATGTTTTAGATAGTATTTAGGCTTTCTCAATTCATAACTATTTTTAGGTTATGTTTTAAGCAGTAAATAGACATTCTCAATTGTTTACTAGTTTTAGGTAGTATTTAGGCTTTCTCAATTCATAACTATTTTTAGGTTATGTTTTAGATAGTATTTAGGCTTTCTCAATTCATAACTATTTTTAGGTTATGTTTTAAGCAGTAATTAGACATTCTCAATTGTTTACTAGTTTTAGGTAGTATTTAGGCTTTCTCAATTCATAACTATTTTTAGGTTATGTTTTAGGTAGTATTTAGGCTTTCTCAATTCATAACTATTTTTAGGTTATGTTTAAAGCAGTAATTAGGCATTCTCAATTGTTTACTAGTTTTAGGTAGTATTTAGGCTTTGTCAATTCATAACTATTTTTAGGTTATGTTTTAGGTAGTATTTAGGCTTTCTCAATTCATAACTATTTTTAGGTTATGTTTTAAGCAGTGTTTAGGCATTCTCAAATTATAATTACTTTAAGGTTATGTTTTAGGTATTATTTAGGCTTTTTCAATTCCTCACTATTTTTAGGTTATGTTTTATGCAGTATTTAGGCATTCTCAATTGTTTACTAGTTTTAGGTATTATTTAGGCTTTCTCAATTCATAACTATTTTTAGGTTATGTTTTAGGTAGTTTTTAGGCTTTCTAAATTCATCACTATTTTTAGGTTATGTTTTAAGCAGTAATTAGGCCTTCTCAATTTATAATTACTTTAAGGTTATGTTTTAGGTATTATTTAGGCTTTTTCAATTCCTCACTATTTTTAGGTTATGTTTTAAGCAGTATTTAGGCATTCTCAATTGTTTACTAGTTTTAGGTAGTATTTAGGCTTTCTCAATTCATAACTATTTTTAGGTTATGTTTTAGATAGTATTTAGGCTTTCTCAATTCATAACTATTTTTAGGTTATGTTTTAAGCAGTAAATAGACATTCTCAATTGTTTACTAGTTTTAGGTAGTATTTAGGCTTTCTCAATTCATAACTATTTTTAGGTTATGTTTTAGATAGTATTTAGGCTTTCTCAATTCATAACTATTTTTAGGTTATGTTTTAAGCAGTAATTAGACATTCTCAATTGTTTACTAGTTTTAGGTAGTATTTAGGCTTTCTCAATTCATAACTATTTTTAGGTTATGTTTTAGGTAGTATTTAGGCTTTCTCAATTCATAACTATTTTTAGGTTATGTTTAAAGCAGTAATTAGGCATTCTCAATTGTTTACTAGTTTTAGGTAGTATTTAGGCTTTGTCAATTCATAACTATTTTTAGGTTATGTTTTAGGTAGTATTTAGGCTTTCTCAATTCATAACTATTTTTAGGTTATGTTTTAAGCAGTGTTTAGGCATTCTCAAATTATAATTACTTTAAGGTTATGTTTTAGGTATTATTTAGGCTTTTTCAATTCCTCACTATTTTTAGGTTATGTTTTATGCAGTATTTAGGCATTCTCAATTGTTTACTAGTTTTAGGTATTATTTAGGCTTTCTCAATTCATAACTATTTTTAGGTTATGTTTTAGGTAGTTTTTAGGCTTTCTAAATTCATCACTATTTTTAGGTTATGTTTTAAGCAGTAATTAGGCCTTCTCAATTTATAATTACTTTAAGGTTATGTTTTAGGTATTATTTAGGCTTTTTCAATTCCTCACTATTTTTAGGTTATGTTTTAAGCAGTATTTAGGCATTCTCAATTGTTTACTAGTTTTAGGTAGTATTTAGGCTTTCTCAATTCATAACTATTTTTAGGTTATGTTTTAGATAGTATTTAGGCTTTCTCAATTCATAACTATTTTTAGGTTATGTTTTAAGCAGTAATTAGACATTCTCAATTGTTTACTAGTTTTAGGTAGTATTTAGGCTTTCTCAATTCATAACTATTTTTAGGTTATGTTTTAGGTAGTTTTTAGGCTTTCTCAATTCATCACTATTTTTAGGTTATGTTTTAAGCAGTAATTAGGCCTTCTCAATTTATAATTACTTTAAGGTTATGTTTTAGGTATTACACTGTTAAAAATCGGGCTTCAACTTTACACTAAAAAGATTGAAATTATTTATTTTCAATCTCGACAAGTGCGAATGTTTATATTTCATTGGCTTAAAGTTTTTTGTCCAACCAATGACATGCAAACATTTACCCTTTTCGGATTGAAAATTTATTATTTCAATCTTTTTAGTGTAAAGTTGAAGCCCGCGATTTTTAACAGTGTATTTAGGCTTTTTTAATTTCTCACTATTATTTTAGATTATGTTTTAAGCAGTATTTAGGCATTCTCAATTGTTTACTAGTTTCAGGTGGTATTTAGAGTTTCTCAATTCATAAATATTTTCAGGTTATATTTAAAGCAGTAATTAGGCATTCTCAATTGTTTACTAGTTTAACGTAGTATTTAGGTTTTCTCAATTGATAACTATTTTTAGGTTATGTTTTAAACAGTAATTAGGCCTTCTCAATTCTTTACTAGTTTTAGGTTATGTTTTAAGCAGTAATTAGGCCTTCTCAATTCTTTACTAGTTTTAGGTTATGTTTTAAGCAGTAATTAGGCCTTCTCAATTTATAATTATACTTTTAGGTTATGTTTTAGTCAGTTATTCAGACCTCGTCAATTTATAATTACTATTAGGTTATGTTTTATTAGATATATGTACTATTAAAGCTTTCTCAATTCATAACTAGTTTTAGGTTATGTTTAAAGCAGTAATTAGGCCTTCTCAATTCTTTACTAGTTTTAGGTTATGTTTTAAGCAGTAATTAGGCCTTCTCAATTTATAATTATACTTTTAGGTTATGTTTTAGTCAGTTATTCAGACCTCGTCAATTTATAATTACTATTAGGTTATGTTTTATTAGATATATGTACTATTAAAGCTTTCTCAATTCATAACTAGTTTCAGGTTATGTTTTAGGCAATTATTCAAATCTCGTCAATTTATAATTACTTTTAGGTTATGTTTGAGCTAGTACTTAGGCCTTTTTTAAATTCATAACTATTATTAGGTTATTAGATTATTAGGTTGTTTAAAATAATATTTAGTATCCTTCTTTTTAATTTACAATTATTTTTTAGGTTATGTTATTGTTAATTAAAAAAATGTCAAATATATCGAAATTTTGAATGAAGTTACGTATATGTATATATATATGTATTCAGGGAGGTGAAATACAGAGAGAGAGAGAGAGAGAGAGAGAGAGAGAGAGAGAGAGAGAGAGAGAGAGAGAGAGAGAGAGAGTAAAGTTAAATAGTCGAAGAGACGGAAATTGGCAGAGAAGAGAGGGGGAGGGGGAAAGAGAAACTGATGCATGAGAGAATTGTGGAAGGGGGAGAGAGGGGGGAGGGTATGGGAGAAAGAACAAGAAGAGGGCGTCAAAATCTCACTAAACCTCCAGAGCCTCTTGATCCCTCTTTTGAAAGCTCATAAACCTTTCCATAAAAAAACCATCTCTTTTTTACTCTCTCTCTCTCTCTTTGGCTCTCTCTTTTTTCTTCTCTCCCTCTCTCTCTCTCTTTTTTCATTTTTTCAATTGTTTCCATCTCTTTTTTCTGTGTTTTTTCTACGCGGAACTAAAGAGTGAGTGAGAGAGAGGGGGGGGGAGCAGAATAATTGAGAGAGCGAGAGAGAGACAGAGAGAGAGAGAGAGATGGCTCTTCCTTTATCACTTCTCTTCCTCTCTATACTGGAGCTGCTTCTCTCTCTCTCTCTCTCTCTCTCTCTCTCTCTCGGTGCTGGACTCTCATGCATTCGGTTCGACTCGTTTAATCTCGCGATTGTTCGTGTCCCAGGTTACAGACACTTTTACAAAGCCCAGTGCCGGAGAGAGACGATGATGACGCCACAGTGGACAAGTGCAAGTGTTGTATGTTATTACAATACAAAACTCTCGGGTGTGTAATTGAAACCATTTTGTACAGCCTCAAAAAAAAAAAAAAAAAAAAAAATCTTTTTTCTTCTAAAATACAGAAAAATCAATTTTTTCTCAAAAAATAAATAAATTTTTCAAACAAAAGGAGGGGGGCGAAAAAAAATTACTTTTTCCCCCAAATATCTCTTACGATAGAGAAGGAATTGTGTATATATGTGTGTATGTGTGTGCATAGGGGGACAATAAAGGAAGGAAAAAAAAAACTTTTTAGAGAGACAGAGAAGGATATATATATATATATATTTAAAGGGGCTTCTCACAACGTTAGGATTTTTTGTTTTTTTAATAGATAGAGTGAGAGAGAGAAAAACGGAGTTTGCGCTTTTTGTGTTTAAATAACGTGTGACACAAGGAAAATAGGATTTTTTTTTCCTATTGGAATAGAGAGAAAAAGGGAACAGGAATTAGAATTTGTTTGTTTTTTTTTTTTGATTTGAGAAGGAATCTGGATTTGGAGCAAACACGTGCTAATACGCGCAGACGCCAATTTTGTTTTGTCGTCGTATACGTGTCCGATTCGAGCCACTTGGAACAAAACGCTCCAAGCAGACAAAGTTACCAGGTATTATAGTGTAACATATACATACATACATATATATATAGGTATATACAAATATAGGAAATTTAAAAAAAAATATAAATCCACATTTATTAAATTATAAAAATTTTCGTTAGAAACAAAAAAAAAAAAGGAAACCAATTTTATTTAGAAAAATATAATTATAATTTATAATAATATTATAAATATTATAATTATTATAATATATATTATATAAAATAACTATGTTTTTGTAAAAAATAAAAAATAAACACGTGGATTTTTTTTACTTGAAAAATATTTTTTTATAAAATTAAAACTAAGTTATAATAATAGTAGTGGTAATAATAATAATAATAATAATAATAATAATAATAATAATGATAGTAACTAATAATAATAATAATAATAATAGTAGTACCTAATAATAATAATAGGAATAATAATAATAATAATAATACACTGAAAAAAAATTTACTTGATTCAAATATTCGATTACTTGACTATTATCAAATAAGTATTTACTTGAACCAAATAAATTTTTTTCAGTATATTAATAATAATATATACTAATAATAATAATAATAATAATTGTTACAATAATATAATAATAATAGTAATAATATTACTAATAATAATAATAATAATAATAATAATAATAATAATAATAATGATAGTAACTAATAATAATAATAATAATAATAGTAGTACCTAATAATAATAATAGGAATAATAATAATAATAATAATACACTGAAAAAAAATTTACTTGATTCAAATATTCGATTACTTGACTATTATCAAATAAGTATTTACTTGAACCAAATAAATTTTTTTCAGTGTATTAATAATAATATGTACTAATAATAATAATAATAATAATTGTTACAATAATATAATAATAATAGTAATAATATTACTAATAATAATAATAATAATAATAATAATAATAATAATGAAAAAAATAATATATATACGAGTTCAACAAGTTCACTGCTCGAGATAAAAGGAATTTACATTTTCGATTCAAGAATCTTGAAATCGAAATATCGAATTGATATACGGTACAATTTTTTTTTCTTAACTTTTTACTTACTTTCCCCCTCCCTATCGCTTCCCCTCCCCTCTCTTCCTATTTCTCTCTCACGAGAGTATAATTATTATTATTATTATTATTAAAAAGGGGAAAACTTTTCTTTTCTTTTTTTGTAAACAGTGTGAGTCCCTTTAAATTCCAAATGTAAGGAATATAAATATTTTTTTTTTTTTTTTTCTTTTATTATCTTAAATGATATAATTAATGCCGATAAAAACGAGACGTATAAATTATTGTTGATAATTTATTTTTTTTAATTTTTTAAATTTATTAATTATAAATAATAATAATAATAATAATAATAATTAAATAAAAAATAAATAATAAGGGATTTTTTAAAAAAAAGTAATTTTTAATACAAAATTATGTAAATTTATATAGGTATTATTTTGTAAAAGTAATTTTTTTTTTATATAAATTTTCATGAAAATAACATTTCTTTTTTTATTTAACTTTGCATATAAATACATTTTTTTAGTAGTAAATTTTTTTTATTTTTGTTTTTCTATTTAATTATATTTAATTATAAAACATTCAACACATTTTATAAAATTTTTCATATAAATTTACATATATATATATATATATATATATATATATATATATATAGACATTTTTTAATATATTATATCATTAGAATTTTTAATATAAATTCTGATGAAAATTTTTTTTTGAAAATTTTAATACAGAAATTTTAATAAACAAAAAAATTCTTTCTTCCTTTTTAATTAAAAATTTTTTATATTAATAAAAAAAAAAAAAAAAAGAAATCAATTAAGATATAAATTTTTTATGTAAATTTTCGAATATAAATTTTTTGTGTAAATTTTCGAATATAAATTTTTTTACGTTAATTATTATAATATTATTAAAGAAATAAATAAAATATAGTTTTTTTTTTTAAATATTTTTTTATAACTTTTTTTTTTTTAATATTAATTTTATTTTTTTTTGTAGAATAAATAATTGAATATATAATATAAAATTTATTTAACGTCATGTTTGTTAAGCGGAATACAATATTTTTTTTAAATTTATTTTTATGACCATGTATAAA
Organism: Leptopilina boulardi; assembly: GCF_019393585.1. NCBI lineage: Eukaryota > Metazoa > Arthropoda > Insecta > Hymenoptera > Figitidae > Leptopilina > Leptopilina boulardi. The sequence goes on along the minus strand of NW_026138000.1, from coordinate 928,472 downwards.
TGTAAAGCGACTGGTTATTTTTTTCGCATTTTACGATGCAACGCAAGATGAAATTGATAATAATTTCTTTATAACAAAGAAGTTAATTTATTTGAAAGATTCAGCCTTGAAATGATTTATATTCGAAATAATAATAATAATAATACCCAATAATAATAGTAATAATAATAATAATAATAATAATAATAATAATAATACCCAATAATAATAATAATAATAATAATAATAATTTTTTTAAATAAAAAAAAATAATGGAATAAATTATAGAACTAGTATTCAAGGTCTTAACTTTTATCATAATTTAATTTCGATTCGTTTGAAAATTTTTATTGTTTTATTTTTTTTTTTCTGTTTATCCAATTATTAAATAAAAAAAATATTATTAATTAAAAATTAAGAAATAAAATTATAATTTGTTGAAATTAAATATTTTGACTAATTAAAAATTGAAATTAATAATAAAAAAAATGCTAATAATAAATTACTTTCAATATTAAAAATATTGACTAACTTTTTTTTTTTCAATTGTCGTCAGCATTATATTTTCATTTTTTTTTTTTTGTTTTGATATTGAAAACACTCTGACGTATCGGTCAAAGAATTTATTGTACAAAAAGTTAAACATTATAAATGAAACATTATCCATTTTGTCTCTGATAAGATTTACTCGCGCGCTTTCAAATAAATATATATATAACGAAGATTAGTTTCATTATTTTCTTTTCTGCACGTTTTTTCTGATAATAAATTTTAAATTTACAATTTTTTTTTACCTTTAGAAGTATTTATTTTTCTCTAAAAGAGAAAAAAAAATGAAAATTAATTTGTTTAAACTTTTTGTTGAGAAAAAAGTATTTAAAAAAAAAATGAAAAATTTGTTAATAAACTTTTTTAGTGAGAAAAAAAAATTTTTAAATTAATTTTTTAACAAACTTTCTCGTTAAGAATATTGTATTTGAAAAAGTGAAATCACTATATATAATTAAACATTTTTTATGATGCAATCGTCGGAAGCAAGGACCGTTTGTTTCTATGAATATTTTCAAGGCACAAATCCAAGTTTGTATTTTCAATGCAATTTTTACCGCTTATGTTCTGACCTTGTTCAATTTCTCTTTCTCTTTTGTTTTGTTTTTTTTCCTTTAGATAACAAATTTTTTTCTTTTACAAGATTGGAATTTTTCTAATTTTTTGAGACGGATTTTTTAAATGCCAAATTGTCCGAATTTTCATTTGTCCGAAATTTGTCCGAAGTCCCAAAATGACCAAACAAAAATTTAACCCTCAAATAATATAAATGTCCGAAATTTGTCCGAAGTCTCAAAATGACCGAACAAAAATTTAACCCTGAAATAATATAAATGTCCGAAATTTGTCCGAAGTCTCAAAATGACCGAAAAAAATTTAACCTACAGTTAATATTAAAATTTCGAATTTTGTTTTGTCCGAAATTTGTCCGAAGTCTCAAAATGACCGAAAAAAATTTAATCTACAATTAATATAAATTTTCGAATTTTGTTTTGTCCGAAATTTGTCCGAATTCTCAAAATGACCGGAAAAAACTAATCTAACCTATAAATAATACAAATACAATAAGTATACAAATTTCCGAATTTTAATTAGTCAGAAATTTATCCGAAAATTTGTAAGAATTGTTCTATTTGCGTTGAAATTCCCCGAAACATTGATTTTTCAATTTGACCGAAATTTCAAAATGACCGAAAAACGGATTTAGCCTAAAAATAAAGATTATGGCGCCAATTTTCAAAATTCAACCAATCAGAAATTAACAAACTAATATTGTGACCCCCTCCCCCTTTTTTTCTAAACTTATTATTATTTTTTTTAATCGATCGATAATTAATTGTTTCCTTTTTTTTTGTTACAGTTGACAGATTGGGATCTGGTCAGTCTGGTAATTCACCAAGAGTGACTCTTCGTCTCAATCAGGTGCGAGGCACGAGGGATGAAAAGAAAAACAGCTCCAATTCCCGTCAGGGTGGTGTGAACGCACAGGTAATTATTATTATTTTTATTCGAAAAAAAAAATGTTCTAATTTTGAGCAAGTAACTGATCCTAATCTAAAAATTACGAAAGAATTCTCTTTTTTTTACATCTCTATTCTCAAAATAAATTGGGAAAAAAATAAATAATTTTTTAAGGGACAAAATCAAATGGAGGGTAATTCCACAAAATCGTCGGGTGTTCCTGCGACGAGTGGGAATAACGCAATATCGCCAAATTCAAATAGTGGAGGCGCTGGCGGTGGTGGTGGTTCAACGTGGTCGGTTGACAATAACGACGTTTATGAATTTAAAAGTTCAAAAGAAGCGACACCAGTGAGGGGTTCGAGTATATCACCAAATCCTGAAAAGGATAATAAGGAGACTGCTAAATCTTCTGGTAGTCAAAATTCAAGTGGTGGTGGTGGTGGTAATACAACTGCCAGCGGTGGTTGCACTTCAAATTCATCAACCGGTGAAACATCAACGACTTCTGGAATTGACGAGGCAGCAATGACGACTTCACCATCATCGAAACGACCATTTGAGGGCGATGCAAATGACGATCAGGATGACGAAAATCGTAAGAAGAAACGCAAGGACGGTGAGAATCCCAAAGATAATGTCAAAGGCGGTGCATCAGGGAGGCAAGGTACCGGTAGAAGTGGCGCCAACGCTGGAGAAAAGGTATTTGGATTTTGTTTCTCAGTTTTGTTTGCTTACAGTAGTCGAGGAGTCGAAATAGTTCGTTAATTGCAAGTCTCCGATTGTAGATGACTAAATTCTTTTTGGGAGATTCCTTAAGACTTCAATTGTAGAGAACGAAATTCTTTCGGAGACTTTAGTAAATTCCTTAAATTACAAAATTCCATTGTAGATGACTAAATCCGTTGTTGGAGATTTCAGAACATTCCTTAAGACTCCAATTGTCGATTACTAAATTCTTTGTTAGAGATTTTAGGAGATTCCTTAAGACTCCAATTGTAGATTACGAAATCCTTTAGGGAGACTTTAGAAGACTCCAATTGTAGATTACGAAATCCTTTTGGGAGATTTTAGTAAATTCCTTAAATCCCAAGTCTCCGATTCTATGAATGACGAAATCCATAAGGGAAATTTTAGGAAACTTCAATTGTAGATGACAAAAGCCTTTATGGAGATTTTAGTGAATCCCTTAAATTCCAAGACTCCAATTTTATGGCTGACGAAATCCATTAAGGAGATTTTAGGAGATTTAGAATTCCAAGTCTCCAATTGAAAATGATGAAATCCTTTCGGAGACTAGATTGATAGAGACTACAATTGTAGATGTCGAAATCCTTAGAGGAGATGTTAGTAAATCCGTAGTAAAACCTTCAGTACAGGTTCAACTATCTGTGAAAAGAATCCAAGTGCTGCTGTTGCAGCAAAATTTTAAATCTCCGATTGTGGATACCGAAATCCTTTTGGAGACTTTTGCCTAAATTCCAAGTCTCCAATTGGAAATAACGAAATCCCTTTCGGAGACTTTAGTAAATTCCTTAAATCTTAGGACTCAAATTGTAGCTAGCAAAATCCTTTAGGAAGATTTTGGGTGATTTGCCTAAATTCCAAGTCTCCGATTGTAAATAACGAAATCCTTTTCGGAGACTTTTGCCTAAATTCCAAGTCTCCAATTGGAAATAACGAAATCCCTTTCGGAGACTTTAGTAAATTCCTTAAATCTTAGGACTCAAATTGTAGCTAGCAAAATCCTTTAGGAAGATTTTGGAGACTTTTGCCTAAATTCCAAGTCTCCGATTGTAAATAACGAAATCCTTTTCGGAGACTTTTGCCTGAATTCCAAGTCTCCAATTGGAATCAACGAAATCCCTTTCGGAGACTTTAGTAAATTTCTTAAATCTTAGGACTCCAATTGTAGCTAGCAAAATCCTTTAGGAAGATTTTGGAGACTTTTGCCTAAATTCCAAGTCTCCGATTGGAAATAACGAAATCCCTTTCGGAAACTTTAGTAAATCCCTTAAATTCCAAGATTCCAATTGTAGCTAGCAAAATCCTCTGGGGAGATTTTGGATGATTTGCCTAAATTCCAAGTCTTCAATTGAAAATAACGAAATCCCTTTCGGAGACTTTAGTAAATTCCTTAAATCTTAGGCCTCCAATTGTAGCTAGCAAAATCCTCTAGGGAGATTTTGGATGATTTGCCTAAATTCCCAGTCTCCGATTGTAAATAACGAAATCCTTTTCGGAGACTTTTGCCTAAATTCCAAATCTCCAATTGGAAATAACGAAATCCTTTTCGGAGACTTTAGCAAATTCCTTTTAAGACTCCAATTCTAATTCTACTTTCTTAAATCTTAGGACTCCAATTGTAGCTAGTAAAATCCTCTAAGGAGATTTTGGCTGATTTGCCTAAATTCCAAGTCTCCGATTGTAAATACCAAAATCATTTTCGGAGACTTTAACAAATTCCTTAAAGACTCCAATTAGAAATAACGAAATCCCTTTCGGAGACTTTAGCAAATTCCTTTAAGACTCCAATTCTAATTCTAATTTCTTAAATCTTAGTACTCCAATTGTAGCTAGTAAAATCGTCTAAGGAGATTTTGGCTGATTTGCCTAAATTCCAAGTCTCCGATTGTAAATACCAAAATCATTTTCGGAGACTTTAGCAAATTCCTTAAAGACTCCAATTGGAAATAACGAAATCCCTTTCGGAGAATTTAGTAAATTTCTTAAATCTTAGGACTCCAATTGTAGCTAGTAAAATCCTCTAGGGAGATTTTGGGTGATTTTCCCAAATTCCAAGTCTCCGATTGTAAATACCGAAATCCTTTTCGGAGACTTTAGCAAATTCCTTAAAGACTCCAATTCTAATCATAAATTCCAATTAAACAAAACAAAGCAAATTTAGAAAAAACAATTCCTGATTCCAGTGTACAAAATCAGGCAAACAGGGACTGGGCGCCACATCCGGTAAAAATAACCAAAGTTCAGGTTCAACGAATATCGACAGAAAGAGTCCAAGCGCTGCTGCCGCCGCCGCTGCAGCAGCAGCATCAAGCGCCAGCAGTCCAAAACCATCAGGTGGTACAGTAACAAGTGGTTTAAATCCAAAAACAACAACAACAACACCAGCACCCCATGAATCTGACAGTGAGGACGGTGGCGATCGTTCAAAGTTAGATTCCAATTCAGCACCCAAAGTACCGCCATTAAAAATTGTCATTCCACAAAGTACAACATCAGAACAGGAGCAAGGCAATCGTAATGGTAAGAATACATCGAATCGAAGTCATCAATTGCCCTATGTGGTTGCAAGTTCAAATAGTAATGATTCAACGGAAAAGGATCAAAATCAATCGGCAAGTGGTACAACAAGTCCAACAGAAGCTGGTACAACTGGCGGAGGTACTGGTGGTTCAAGTGGTACAGCATCCAAAGCAGAGGAGAAGAAAGATTTTGCTGGCGCATTACACGGTGAAGAAAGATCGTCGACTCATCATCAGAGGGTTTTACGAAGTTCGCATCGGTGAGTTAGGGAATTTTCTTTTTAATTTTTGCTTTACAGATTGTATGTTTTCCTCTTTGGACAAAATCCAGACAAATAGGAGTGCTTCTATTTTGGTCTAAAATAAAAATTTGGAGTTTAAAAGACTTTTTGGATGACTATCCAAATTCGATCACAATTCGATTGTCAATAAATTTGATTGGAGAAGGGTTTTTATGTTTTTCTCTTTGGACAAAATCCAGACAAATGGGAGTGCTTCTATTTTGGTCTAAAATCGCAATTTTGGGTTTAAAGAAGTTGGGTTTTTTTTAAATTTTTGTAAAAGAATTTGTTAAAAATTTTACATTTCCAAAAACAGTGGCAATGGTGGGAATGGTTCAGCGAATTCCAAAGAATCATCATCATCATCATCAGCGTCGTCGTCATCATCCTCTCAATTGGCGGGCAATGGAAATTATTCAAATTCCTCGCCATTGCCCGGCGCATCGGCTGATCGTTCAAATAATTCATCACCGCAACCAACGCCTGAAGTTGGTAATTCCGAGGCAAATAAAACACAATCCAACGATACAACAACAACAACAAATACAAAAATTGGAACATCAGAGAAGGTGGAGAAAAATTCAGATAATATTAAAGCACAAAAGGACAATGGTAATAATGAATCGATGGAAAATTCATCAACAATGACATCGTCATCGTCAACATCGTCATCATCATCGTCATCAACAACATCGACAAATATCACAACAACAGCGCCCGTTGAATTACATCCAAGAAAAAGGAAAATTAAACCAAATAAAGAATCACAACAATCATCGGTTACAGCGGCAAATGAAACATCCGAGGCAACTAGTTCTGGTCCCGAAGTACATCCACACGATCAACCGATAACTAATTGTTATCAATTATTTCTCAATATTCGAAAACAGGTAAATTATTTTCTAAATTACACAGGCACACAAAAAAAAAAAAGTTGTCTGTTTCTTGAACTAGACATATATTTTCTACAGTATTTTGGCCCGCTGAAACCGAATCTGAGATCAGAATTGCTCCATCACCCTCAGTTTTTTTTTTAAATCGACCAAAACCACCCTTAAACGGACAAATTCACACTTCGGAGATAAAAAATAAATCAACTTATTTTTAAAAAAAACCGAATTTTACATCTACGAAACTTTGCTCCACTAACTCAAAAAAATAAAGCCAGCATTGATCCAGCACCCCTTGAATTTTTTTAAATCGAAAAAACTACCCCTAATCTGAAGCATCAAATTCAGGAGATAAAACAATAAAATAACTGATTAAAAAATTTTATAACCAGGTACACTGCCGCTCAGTAGATTTTGCCCACCCTACAGAATTTTGGGCTTTGCAAAAAGTTTTATACTTTTTGTTTCTAATAAAGATAAAATAATAAACAATGACTTTTTTTAAAGCTTATATCCTCTACTTTTAGAATATTTAAAAATTTAATTAAAAAAAATTTTTTTTTCATTGCTTAATTGCTATTATTAATTAACAAAATTTTCCATTTCTTTTTCGTAAATTTTAAACTGATATATTTTTTTAACAAATCATCACATTTTATTTTCACATATATCATTGGTAAGGTAATTTTATCACCTTTAAAACGATTTTTTGAAAATTGTTATACGATAATTTTTAACCCTTTGCGTCACAGTGGGTCGCTCAGCGACCCACCTTTGGTTTTTCACTATATTACAATTATATTTCATATGAATTCGCTTGAAAATCGTTACTCGGGGGTTTTCGGGGTCGCTGATTACGAATCTGACTTTAGTTTTTAAAAATTCAAAATGGCCGATCCAATATGGCGGACTTGGAGTTAAAAATTAACTGAATTCGCTTGAAAATTGTTACTCAGGGGTTTTCGGGGTCGCTGAATACGAATCTGATGTCAGTTTTCAAAAATTCAAAATGGCGGATCCAATATGGCGGACATAAAAATTAAAAATTAACTGAATTCCCTTGAAAATCGATACTCCGGGGGTTTTCGGGGTCGTTGATTACGAATCTGAAGTCAGTTTTTAAAAATTCAAAATGGCGGATCCAATATGGCGGACTTGGAGTTAAAAATTAACTGAATTCGCTTGAAAATTGTTACTCGGGGGTTTTCGGGGTCGCTGAATACGAATCTGATGTCAGTTTTCAAAAATTCAAAATGGCGGATCCAATATGGCGGACATAAAAATTAAAAATTAACTGAATTCCCTTGAAAATCGATACTCGGGGGTTTTCGGGGTCGTTGATTACGAATCTGAAGTCAGTTTTTAAAAATTCAAAATGGCGGATCCAATATGGCGGACTTGGAGTTGAAAATTAACTGAATTCGCTTGAAAATTGTTACTCGGGGGTTTTCGGGGTCGCTGAATACGAATCTGATGTCAGTTTTCAAAAATTCAAAATAGAGGATGCAATATGGCGGACATAAAAATTAAAAATTAACTGAATTCCCTTGAAAATCGATACTCGGGGGTTTTCGGGGTCGCTGATTACGAATCTGACATTAGTTTTTAAAAATTCAAAATGGCGGATCCAATATGGCGGACTTGGAGTTAAAAATTAACTGAATTCGCTTGAAAATTGTTACTCGGGGGTTTTCGGGGTCGCTGAATACGAATCTGATGTCAGTTTTCAAAAATTCAAAATGGCGGATCCAATATGGCGGATATAAAAATTAAAAATTAACTGAATTCCCTTGAAAATCGATACTCGGGGGTTTTCGGGGTCGCTGATTACGAATCTGACATTAGTTTTTAAAAATTCAAAATGGCGGATCCAATATGGCGGACTTGGAGTTAAAAATTAACTGAATTCGCTTGAAAATTGTTACTCGGGGGTTTTCGGGGTCGCTGAATACGAATCTGATGTCAGTTTTCAAAAATTCAAAATGGCGGATCCAATATGGCGGACATAAAAATTAAAAATTAACTGAATTCCCTTGAAAATCGATACTCGGGGGTTTTCGGGGTCGTTGATTACGAATCTGAAGTCAGTTTTTAAAAATTCAAAATGGCGGATCCAATATGGCGGACTTGGAGTTGAAAATTAACTGAATTCGCTTGAATGGATGATGGATCAATGCTGGCTTTATTTTTTTGAATTAGTAGAGCAAAACTACATACATGTAAGGTTCTGTTTTTAAAAAAAGCCGGTAATTTAATATTTTTTTACTTCTTAAATTTGAATTTTTCTATTTAAGGGTGGTTTTTCGATTTAAAAAAAATTTAGTGGGTAAGGGAGCATTTCTGGCTTTGTTTCTGCTTTGCTGGAGTAAAAATACCTGGTTATAAAATTTTTTAATCAGTTATTTTATTGTTTTACCTCCTGAATTTGATGCTTCAGATTAGGGGTAGTTTTTTCGATTTAAAAAAATTCAGGGGGTGCTGGATCAATGCTGGCTTTATTTTTTTGAGTTAGTGGAGCAAAGTTTCGTAGATGTAAAATTCGGTTTTTTTTTAAAAAATAAGTTGATTTATTTTTTATCTCCGAAGTGTGAATTTGTCCGTTTAAGGGTGGTTTTGGTCGATTTAAAAAAAAAACTGAGGGTGATGGAGCAATTCTGACCTCAGATTCGGTTTCAGCGGGACAAAATACTGTAGGAGATATATGTCTAGTTAAAGAAACAGACAACTTTTTTTTTTGTGTGCCTGTGTTATTTCTTTAAAAATAAAATTAATTTTTCTTTTTTTTTTTTTATTTAGATTGAGAGCAGAAGAAAGGGTCTCTTTCCAGTACAACCAAAACCCCCACAAGGTTTTAAAGATTATTTAATGAATCGTTGTACTTATGTATTGGCGGGTAATCGTGAAACAAAACCAAATGTTAATATACCAGCGGGTTTAATACAATCAATGAAGGATTTATATGTTGATCAAGAGAAATATCGTCATCGTTTACGTATGCAGCATGTTGTTGAAAAAGAAAAATTAGTCCTATCAGTTGAACAAGAAATATTAAGGGTACACGGTAGAGCGGCACGTGCATTGGCCAATCAATCGCTTCCATTTTCTGTTTGTACAATTCTTAAAGATGAAGAAGTTTATAATGTAATAACACCTGAGCAAGAAGAAAAAGATCGTAATGCAAGAAGTCGTTATAATGGACGATTATTTTTAAGTTGGTTACAGGATGTCGATGATAAATGGGAAAAAATTAAGGTAAATTCAAATTTTTTTTTTTTACTATTTTTTAAAGATTTTTTAATTTTTAATTTTCTACAAAAAAAACGAATTACTTAAAATAAATAAAAATATTTAAATATTTTTTAATATTTTATATTTTTTTTGTATTTTAATATTTAAATATTTTTAATATTAATAAAATCCCAAGTCATTTGATGAAAAGAAATTTGGAATTAATGATATATTTTTTTTTTTTGATGACTTATTGGGGAAAGAAAAAAAAAATTGTTACGTGAAAACCGACTGATTTGTGTTTTTAACTTATTGGTTTAAAAGATCGTAATACAATTCACACAATGTAGGAGAATATATTATTCGGTATTTATAATTGAAAAAAAGGTGCCATTTTATCCGATTTTAATATATTACTTCTTGGAAATTAGATATTTGTACCATTTTCCCCCCCAACTATTAATTTAATGTCACATTACCCGTTTTAAGAGATTGAAATATAATTGCACCATTTTATCCCACTATTACAGGGTGTCTAAACAAAAAAAAAAAATTTTTTTTAATTGAAAATCACAAATCAATTTAAAATCAAATGAAATTCGATTATTTTCAAGAAATTTCAATTCAAAATCAACTGAAATTCAATTATTTTGAAAAATTTACAATTCAAAATCAACTAAATTCAATTATTTTCAAAAATTTTAATTCAAAATTAATTATTATCAAAATTATCAATCAAAATCAACTAAAATTCATTTATATTAAAAAATTTCAATTGAAATTGAATTATTTTCAAAATTTTCAATATATAATCTATTAAAATCGAATTATTTTGCAAATTTTTAATTCAAAATATTTTAAAATTCAATTATTTTCAAAATGTTCAATTCATTAATCTTCTAAAATTCAATTATTTATAAAAAATTTTAATTCACTATCTTTAAATATTGATTTTTTTTTTGCAAATTTTCAATTCAAAATTAAATAAAATTCAATTATTTGGCAAATTTTCATTTCAATATCAAATAAAATTCAATTATTTTCAAAATTTTTAATTATAAAACTTTTAAAAAAAATTTTTTAATTCACTATCTTTTAAAATTGAATTATTCTCAAAAATTTTAATTCGCCATCTTTTAAAATTGAATTATTTTTCAAATTTTCAATTTAAAATTAAATAAAATTCAATTATTTTCAAAACTTTTAATTCAAAAACTGTTAAAATTCAATTATTTTTAAAAATTTTAATTCACTATCTTTTAAAATTGAATTATTTTCAAAATTTTTAATTCGTTATCTTTTAAAATTGAATTATTTTGTAAATTGTATGTAATTGTAAAATTTATTTATTTATTTATTTATTTATAAAAAAATATTTATAAAATTTATTTATAAAAATTTAAAATTAAATAAAATTTATTTATAAAAATTTTAAATTAAATAAAATTCAATTATTTTCAAAGTTTCAATTTAAAGTTTTTTAAAATTTAATTATTCTTCAAATTTTCAATTCAAAATCAAATAAAAATCAATTATTTTCAAAATTTTCAATTCAAAATCAACTAAAATTCAATTATTTTCAAAATTTTCAGTTCAAAATCTTTTAAAATTCAATTATTTTGCAAATTTTCAATTCAAAATAAAATAAAAATAAATTATTTTCAAAATTTTCAATTCTAAATCAACTAAAATTCAATTATACTTAAAAATTTAAATTCATAATTAATTATCAAAATTTTCAATCAAAAATCAACTAAAATTGAATTATTATCCAAAATTTCATTTGAAATTTAATTATTTTCAAAAATTTGAATTTAAAAGATTCTAAAATTCAATTATTTCTAAAAATTTCAACTTTAACCCTTCCAAAGTATTATTATTTAAAATACAATTTTATTTAAAAATCTGTAAAATATTTTTGTTAAAATAAAAAAAATCGATTTTTTCGACTTTTTTTTGAAATTTAAATCGACTAAAACGACTTTTTTGTGCTTTTAAGTATTTAATTTAAGTAAATAATTATTTACTACTATTTATTGAATTTAATAAATGATTTTTTAAACTTGGATAACAATTAATTAATTTTTTTCAGTGAAATATTTGGTTTTTTAATATAAATCAAAATTATATGATAGAATTTTATTTTATCGGTTTTAACTTCAAATAAAGTAAATTATTCATTAATATACGAATAATTTATTATTTAATGCTAATATCCACATTTAATTTATAAAAATTTTTCACGCCGTCGAATATTAAATTATCGAATTTCTATTTAGCAAAATTGTATAAAGTTGGATTTTATATTATGCAAAAATTTTCAATTTACATTTAACTAAAATTCGATTTAATTTCTATTTAGCAGAACTTTTATAAAGCATTTTTTCTAATATTTTTTTTAAAAATTCCAAATTAATATAATTTCAATTTAACGAAATTTATGTCTGGAAAAATTGACAAAAAAAAAGAACTATGTAGAATTTTTCTTTAAATGTGAATTCTGTTAAATAAAAATTAGTTGGAATTAAAATTTTCTTTAATAAAAACTTTGGTTAATTAAGAATTTTGTTAATAATAAATAATAGAAATTCCGTTAATTGTAAATTTATTCAATGACTGTTAAATAAATATTTTTTTAAATCAAAATTTACTAAAATAACAATTCTGTTCAAAAAAAAAATCGTTTCTTTATGCAATTTTTCTTGCCATAAATTCCGTTAAATTTGAAATTGTATTAATTTGAAATGAAATTGTACTAGAAAATTTGCTTTAAATAATTTTATCTAAATTAAAATTTGATAATTTAAGATTTGCTCTCTAAATCTGAATTAGTAAAAAAGTTTACTAATTTGAATTAGTGACTCACTTTTTGCTTCTGAATTAGTAAAAATTTACTAATTTTTAGTAAAATTTACTAACAATTAGTAAAATTTACTAACAATTAGTAAAATTTAACTAATTCTAAAGCAAATAGTGAGTCACTAATTTAAATTAGTAAACATTTTTACTAATTCAGGTTTAGACAGTGACGCCGTAAAAATTTGTTTAAATTAAATATTGAGAATATTTATACATCCCCCAAATTAGTTTTATTTATTTCACTTAAATAATTTTATTTTTTTACAAAAAACTTTAATTATTTGGTTCAAATAAATATTATGAAATTAGTGGATAATAGACAGTGTAAATGATTTAATTGTATTAAAATAAATTTTATTTGATCAGAATAAAAATTTTTTAGTGTAATTTAGTTAGGGAATTTTTTTCCTAACAGTTATTAGGCACCCTGAATAAAATTAATACCATTTTACCCCACAATATTATGTTTGTCTCATAATTTAAATGATTATTTCCTTTAAAGAAATTACAATTTTTTGATATGAAGATGAAAAAAAAATACTTTTTTTTTTGTTTTTTGAACAGAAAAACAAAAGAAATACATTTATAATTTTTTCTTTTTTTTTGCAGGAAGCAATGTTACTGCGACATCACAATGAAGCGGAATCACTTCACGCTGTACAACGTATGGATTGGGAATGGAAATTGAAGGAAGTTGGCCTTTGCGAATTTAAGGCAACGCCACAAATTGAAGATCTTCATGTACCAATGGTCCACGTTGCAGATGACTTTGATCTTCTACCAACATAGTCTAGCTAAAGAAGAAAAAGAGAAAGAAAAAAGAAAAAAAAAAAAAAAAAAAAAACTGTACAAAAAACTTACACTTACAATTTTTAGTCAAAAAATACCCCCCTTTTTATTACGTTTTATCTTTGACAGTGTCGAAGATAATAAAATCTCTCTGTGATCTCTTCATCGATATAAGAACAAAAAAAAAAAAAAAAATTCGTACAGCGACGCCAATTATTTTCATATTTTGTTCATTAAAAAAAAAATTGAAGGTAAAAATATTAATATATAAAAATATTTTCAATCCAAAGAGAGAAATTTTACTAAAATAATTTAGTAAAGGAAAATTTTCAAAAATAATTTGCGTCGATTTACGAATCTGGTTCTTTTTTTTTTATAAGAAACGAGGCTGCATATTTTTTTTTTGAAGTTAAATCATCTACAATGTGTTTAATAATATTATTTTATTTTTTCCTTTTTATTAATAGGCTTTTTTTTTATCTTCATCTTCACAACACATCTTGTACATACTTTGTAACTAGCCATCAGAAAAAAGAAAAAAAAAAAAAAAAAGACGTCAGTGTATAAAAGCATTTTAAGGTGAATGGAGGAAAGAGGAAGAGGAAAAGGAAAAAGGAGGAGGAGGAAGAGGAGGAGGAGGAGAAAGTAAAAAACAAAAATAAAGTTAAGAACTTTCCAACGATTTGTTTTTTTATTTAACTAATTCCTTTATTTATTTATTTATTTTTACTTACTAGGTTCGGCGACTTTATCATTATTTAACGGATTATCAAGTTTCAAATCAATGGGTTTATCATAGCCCATTATTCGTTTGTAATGATACAAATCGTCAAATGATTCTGGAGTGAGAAATAGTGGAGTTTTTTTAATGAAACAAGAGGTAAACATTCCTGGTACGTCTGGTACTAAGACGTCTTTTGGTTTAAAGTCAATCTAAAGAAAAAGTAATTTTTTTGAGTTCTAAAAAAGTTCTTCTATTATATTAAATTAACAAATTTTTAATTTGTAAATATAAATTAAATATAATTAAGGGGAGGGACCGCTGAAATTTTAACACATCAAAATTAAAGCTGTTTAAGGGTGGTCAATTTTTTTTCTGACAATATTAATTATTTAAATGTATAATATATCATGAAAAATTGAAAAACTATAAATTTGTTAATAATTTTTAAAATCAAATTCAAAATTCTCGAAAATTTAAAATTTAAACTTCTCTCACAATTTTAATTGAGGAGCTGGAAAGTAAAACTCGCTCTCCGCTCGGATGGACTCCGTAGAGCCAGTCAAACATTTGAAAAAGTGATGAAAATTGAAATTCAAAATTTTGAATTTTGAAAAGTACTACATTATAGGAAATTAAAAGGCGCATCTTTTTTTCCTTTGAAATTTTTTTATAAAACGAATATTTTAGTTTCTAGAGACCAAAAACTGAGAAATTTAAATTGTTAAATTTAATTAAGTTTTAAAACATAAATCATCGTATCTCCGACAATTATTAATGAATTTGATTCAAATTTGAGATGTACACGTAATAGGGTCTACTAAAGGCGACAAGATAATGAAAAATTAAAAAATCATTAATTGTTTAAATTTTTTTTAATAAAAATTGTGACCAGTTGATAATAACGTTTTCTTACTTTCATCGACAAAAAGTCTGCGGGGAACTTTGTAGTTTAGAAAACTTCCAGTGAGACATTTGTTTATCACTATATAAGGAAGTTTTCTGTAAAATATTAAACCAATTCATTGAAAACTTTAAAAATTATTCAAGTTTTAAGAAAGCGCGGTCGACGCGCAAGTAAGTCCTAACGCTATTCGTACAGACAGCTGTTCCGTGCATGAAATATAATTAGATTTTCACATTAAAGTATAAATTTCTTTATTATTATTATTATTATTATTATTGCCTATTCAGAATTAAAGTTTGTTGACAATTAATACTACAATGTTCAATTCTGTAATTACCATGTTATTTTACAGAACGTTAATTTTCCATTTATCCAAAATGACAAAAAATTTGTAAATTATATTTTTTCAATAAAATAACATGGTAATTACAGAATTGAACATTGTAGTATTAATTGTCAACAAACTTTAATTCTGAATAGGCAATAATAATAATAATAATAATAATAAAGAAATTTATACTTTAATGTGAAAATCTAATTATATTTCATGCACGGAACAGCTGTCTGTACGAATAGCGTTAGGACTTACTTGCGCGTCGACCGCGCTTTCTTAAAACTTGAATAATTTTTAAAGTTTTCAATGAATTGGTTTAATATTTTACAGAAAACTTCCTTATATAGTGATAAACAAATGTCTCACTGGAAGTTTTCTAAACTACAAAGTTCCCCGCAGACTTTTTGTCGATGAAAGTAAGAAAACGTTATTATCAACTGGTCACAATTTTTATTAAAAAAAATTTAAACAATTAATGATTTTTTAATTTTTCATTATCTTGTCGCCTTTAGTAGACCCTATTACGTGTACATCTCAAATTTGAATCAAATTCATTAATAATTGTCGGAGATACGATGATTTATGTTTTAAAACTTAATTAAATTTAACAATTTAAATTTCTCAGTTTTTGGTCTCTAGAAACTAAAATATTCGTTTTATAAAAAAATTTCAAAGGAAAAAAAGATGCACCTTTTAATTTCCTATAATGTAGTACTTTTCAAAATTCAAAATTTTGAATTTCAATTTTCATCACTTTTTCAAATGTTTGACTGGCTCTACGGAGTCCATCCGAGCGGAGAGCGAGTTTTACTTTCCAGCTCCTCAATTATTTTTGACTGCCGATTTTTTTATACGCTTGTTTCATGATTCTAAACAATCAAGCGTATGGATTTTGAAAAATTTCAATTTTTTCAAAAAATGAAAATTTTGAAAAATAAAAATATTTGTAAAATTGTTAAAAATTACCTTTTGTTGTTTTTCTCAGTAGAATAAGATTTTTGGTTGAAAAAAAAATGTTGAAAAAAATTATTACCCCTAAACAAGATCAATTTTGATTGCTTTTAATTTTAGTGGTAATTTTGAAAAAATTCAACTACTTCCACAATTTTCATTATTTTTTATTGTCGAATTTTTTTTACGCTTTTTTCACGATTTTAAACAATCAATCGTATGGAATTTAAAGAAATTTAATTTTTCCAAAAAATAAATTTTCTAAAATGGCTAAAAAAATTTTTTTTTGAAATTTTAATAATTTATAATAATTTTGGATCCTAAATTATGCCAGAAAAAAAATTGACACTCTTTAACAAGAATAACTTTAGTAGGCTGAAATTTCACCGGTCCCTCCCCTTAATTTACAAATATAAATTAATATATTTATTTTTATAATTACAAATTAATATAGGGTCAGTTGGGGTAAATGGGGACAAAATCGCTATTTTTCACAAATCACGTAAATTTCTTCCTTTAAAAGGTAATATTTGTGGGTTTATAATTTTTTAAGTTGTTATTTACGTTCCCAGGATTAATTTTATGCAGCAGAAAAAAATTTAGATAAACTTTAAACACATGAAACTGACTGTTCCTATTTACCCCAAAAATTTAGCAAATTTTATAAAATTCGGGTTAAATGGGGACAGCATAGTTTCTAAGAAAGTTTTAAGAAAAAAAAAAGTTTCCTTAAGTATATTACAGGCCTCGGATCGACTTAAAAGCACAAAAAAAAGTCGTTTTAGTCGATTTATATTCCAAAAAAAGTCGATTTTTTTTTTTTATTTTAACAAAAACATTTTACAGATTTTTAAATAAAACTTTATTTTAAATAATAATAATAATTTTGGAAGGGTTAAAGTTGAAATTTTTAGAAATAATTGAATTTCAAAAGATTCTGTTAATTTTCAGACAATAATTAAATTTTACTGAACTAAAAATAATTTATCAAATAAGTTTAGATAACATTTTTTAAATGTAATGAAATTTTCAAAGATTTACAATTTTGAGATTTTTGAAATTAATTGAACTTGAAGTGATTTTTAATTAAAAATTTTTTTTCACTAAAAAATTTATTAAAAACTGCAGACAAAAATTAATTTTGAATTGAATTTCTTTAGTATAATTGAATTTTAGTTAATTTAGAATTGAAAATTTTGAAAATAATTGATTTTTATTTGATTTTCAATTGAAAAATTAAAAAATAATTGAATTTTAAAAGATAATGAATTGAAAATTGTGAAAATAATTGAATTTTAAAAGATTTTGAATTGAAAGTTTGTAAAATAATTCAATTTTAAAATATTTTGAATTGAAAATTTGCAAAATAATTCAATTTTAAAAGATAACGAATTAAAAATTTTGAAAATAATTCAATTTTAAAAGGTAGTGAATTAAAATTTTTTTAAATAATTGAATTTTAAAAGATTTTTGAATTTTATTTGATTGTAAATAGAAAATTTTAAAAATAATTGAATTTTTAAAAATTATAAATTGAAAATTTGCAAAATAATTGAATTTTAAAATACTTTAAATTGAAAATTTGCAAAGTAATTGAATTTTAAAAGATTGTAAATAGAAAATTTTAAAAATAATTGAATTTTAAAAGATTTTGAATTGAAAATTTGCAAAATAATTGAATTTCAGAAGATTTTGAATTAAAAATTTACAAAATAATTGAATTTTAAAAGATAATGAATTGAAAATTTTGAAAATAATAGAATTTCAAAAGATTATGAATTGAAAATTTTGAAAATAATTCAATTTTAAAAGGTAGTGAATTAAAATTTTTTTAAATAATTGAATTTTAAAAGATTTTTGAATTTTATTTGATTGTAAATAGAAAATTTTAAAAATAATTGAATTTTTAAAAATTATAAATTGAAAATTTGCAAAATAATTGAATTTTAAAATACTTTAAATTGAAAATTTGCAAAGTAATTGAATTTTAAAAGATTGTAAATAGAAAATTTTAAAAATAATTGAATTTTAAAAGATTTTGAATTGAAAATTTGCAAAATAATTGAATTTCAGAAGATTTTGAATTAAAAATTTACAAAATAATTGAATTTTAAAAGATAATGAATTGAAAATTTTGAAAATAATAGAATTTCAAAAGATTATGAATTGAAAATTTTGAAAATAATTGAATTTTAAAAGATTTTGAATTGAAAATTTGCAAAATAATTCAATTTTAAAAGATAATGAATTGATAATTTAGAAAATAATTTAATTTTAAAAGATTTTGAAAAGAATTAAATTTTCTTTGATTTTGAATTGAAATTTTGGAAAATAATTGAATTTCAATTGAAATTTTGGATAATAATTTAATTTTAGTTGATTTTTGATTGAAAATTTTGATAATAATTAATTTTGAATTGAAATTTTGGGTAATAATTGAATTTTTAGCTGATTTTGAATTGAAATTTTTGAAAATAATTCAATTTTATTTGATTTTGAATTAAAAATTTTTGATAATTTTATTTGATATTTTTTTAAAATTATAAATAATTGTTAAATTGTATAAAAATTTTAATTGAAAAATAATTTGAAATAATTGAATTTGTAATGAATTTCATTAAAATTATTAAAAATAATTAATTTAGTGAAGAATTTTAGTTAAAAAATTTGTTAAATAAGATAAAAATAATAATAATAATAATTTCAATAAAATTGAAATAAAGAAGATCTGAAGAAGATCTGCATTTTATACTAAAAAAAAAAATATATTTTTTTTAAAAAACTTTTTTAAAAATGTAAAAAAAAAAGTCGAAATAGTCGCATTTTATTAAAATAAGTCAAAAAAAAAGTCGGTATTTTTGAAAAAAAAGTCGGAAATAGTCGAAAAAGTCGTATAATCCGAGGCCTGATATTACTGTATTAAGGGATGAAAAAACTTGAAAAAAATTTTTTGGTAGATTATTACATTTTTTTGGTATTATTAAATTTTTTATTTCAGTTATTTGTCTCGCATTTAAAAAAAAAAACAGACTTAAAAATCATATCAAATTTTTTTCTTATTTCTTATGACTCCCATAACAGAAATTCACTTGAATTTTTGATTTTTGTTATTTTTGTTAATAATGACAAGCTGTCCCCATTTACCCCAAAAATTCGAAAACTCAGGATAAATGGGGACAACTTGCCATTATTAACCAAATTTGACAAAAATCAAAAATTCAAGTGAATTTCTATTATAGGAGTCATAAGGAATAAGAAAAAAATTTGGTATGATTTTCTAAGTCTGTTTTCTTTGAAATGCGAGAAAAAATACTAAAAACTGTTTGACTTTGATTTTCAAGTTTTTATGCATTGAGCGTTAACTTTTTTTATCTTGCTGCCAATTGTCAAGATAAAAGCTTGGCAATACTCAAAACCTCTTGTCCCTTATTTACCCCAACTGACCCTACAATATTTTTTATTTCTTTTCTTTTTTTTATAAAAAAAAAAACAAACAAACCTGTTTTTCTTTCAGAAATATCGTGTACGTTGAGGCAATATATTTATCCTGTTCCGGTAAGTACTTTATGTGTGTAATATATTTTTTTGTAATTATATGAAGTAAAAGTGGCGTTGCAATGGCAAAAAAGCAAAAAAATACTGAAACACCAATTAGTGTTGCTGTGCCATTGGATTGTGCCATTTTTTGATAAATTATCGGCTGTGCCATTATACCGAGACATGAGGTGAATAATGAAAATATTTTAATATTACGAATTTGTCGTGTTAAAATTCCCGTGTAAATTTGCAACGACGACGAAGACGATGAATTCTGTTTAGTTTCATTTGTTGAAAAATTTCTCGACTTCACGCATGTCGTTATCTGAAATGGAAAAAAAATTTTTTTTCTTATATTTAGAAAATAGAATAAAATATGGTCCGGTTTAGGTAGAATTCCCCATATACAAATTTTTTTTTATAAATATTAATTTATTTATATAATTATAGAGTGGCTACGAAAATTTACTACTAAAATTCAAGGTTTTTTTCTTGGGTGGTTTTAAAACGAAATTTTAATTTCAATTTCAAATCAGTAAAATTTTTTGCTTTAAACTAAAAATACTTTTAATTTTAACATATTTTCCTCTATATTTTATGAATTTTTTACGTCGGTGAAGTTTATAACATTTATGATCAACGATTCAAAAAAAAATATTTTCCACTTAAAAAATAATAACTAATTTTTTGCCTACAAATTTGTTTTTTTCAAATAATTGTTGATCAAGAAACGTTGCAAAAAATTTTGTAGTTCAAAAATAATAATAATTTGCATAGGGAAATATTTTTTCTTCTTAATCGTTGATAATAAACGTTGTGAACTTCACCGACGTAATTTTTTTTTTTTTATTTTTAAACATATATTTAAGGCTTAAATCATTTTTAATTTAATTAAAAAAAAAAAAAAAAATTTTTTTGCTTGAAAATTTGTAATTTTTTTTAAAAATGAAAATTTTCTAAAAATTTAGGGTGTCTTAACTGTTAGGAAAAAAATTTCCTGACTTTTCACTGACATTTCTCATGATCTAAATTAGACTAAAAAAATTTTTATTTTAATCAAATAAAATTTATTTTGATACAATAAATTTTTATTAACAAATAGTAATAAAATAGTTGGAATATTTTTGAATAAATTTACAGTTTATTTCTTAAATCAGATATATTACTAATTTTTAATTTAACTAAAATATTTACCAAGAATTTACGAAGAATATTATAAAAATAGTTCAAAAAAAAAAATTAAATTTTCGGAGTGTTATAATTGAAATTATTAAATTTCAAAAAATTTTCAATAAAAAATTTTTTGAAATAATAAAATTTTAGAAGCTTTAAAATTCAAATTTTTTAAAATAATTGAATTTCAATTGAAATTTTGAATAATAATTCAATTTTAGTTGATTTTTGACTGAAAATTTTGATAATAATTAATTTTGAATTGAATTTCTTTAGTATAATTGAATTTTAGTTAATTTAGAATTGAAAATTTTGAAAATAATTGATTTTTATTTGATTTTCAATTGAAAAATTGAAAAATAATTGAATTTCAAAAGATAATGAATTGAAAATTGTGAAAATAATTGAATTTTAAAAGATTTTGAATTGAAAGTTTGTAAAATAATTCAATTTTAAAATATTTTGAATTGAAAATTTGCAAAATAATTCAATTTTAAAAGATAACGAATTAAAAATTTTGAAAATAATTCAATTTTAAAAGGTAGTGAATTAAAATTTTTTTAAATAATTGAATTTTAAAAGATTTTTGAATTTTATTTGATTTTAAATTGAAAATTTGCAAAATAATTCAATTTTTAAAAATTATAAATTGAAAATTTGCAAAATAATTGAATTTTAAAATACTTTAAATTGAAAATTTGCAAAGTAATTGAATTTTAAAAGATTGTAAATAGAAAATTTTAAAAATAATTGAATTTTAAAAGATTTTGAATTGAAAATTTGCAAAATAATTGAATTTCAGAAGATTTTGAATTAAAAATTTACAAAATAATTGAATTTTAAAAGATTTTTGAATTTTTTTTGATTTTAAATTGAAAATTTGCAAAATAATTCAATTTTTAAAAATTATAAATTGAAAATTTGCAAAATAATTGAATTTTAAAATACTTTGAATTGAAAATTTGCAAAGTAATTAAATTTTAAAAGATTGTAAATAGAAAATTTTAAAAATAATTGAATTTTAAAAGATAATGAATTGAAAATTTGCAAAATAATTGAATTTCAGAAGATTTTGAATTAAAAATTTACAAAATAATTGAATTTTAAAAGATAATGAATTGAAAATTTTGAAAATAATAGAATTTCAAAAGATTATGAATTGAAAATTTTGAAAATAATTGAATTTTAAAAGATTTTGAATTGAAAATTTGCAAAATAATTCAATTTTAAAAGATAATGAATTGATAATTTAGAAAATAATTGAATTTTAAAAGATTTTAAATTGAAAAATTTTGAAAATAATTAAATTTTCTTTGATTTTGAATTGAAATTTTTGAAAATAATTGAATTTTTTTTATTTTGAATTAAAAATTTTTGGTAATTTTATTAAATTTTTTTTTAAATTTCATAAAATTTTAAAAAACAGTATTTATAAAATCGAAAAAAAATAAACTTTATTAATTTAATTAATAATAATAATAATAATAATAATAATAATAATAATAATATAATAACCTCCTTTTAATTTTAAAGAAACTACTATGAATTATCAATTTTCAATTGTTTTTAAATTTTAATTTAATTTAAAAATATTTAAAACTACGAAATCGAGTAAAATACGTCAAAATATATATTTATTTCTAGCTTCGTCAAAAAGCCTTCTATCGAAATGAATTTTTGTTAATATAAACTAAAGGTTATTGTTTTGACAATTATATTTTTATTATATATATTTTTAAAAACAAAATTTAAATTTGAGGTTAGAAAAATACAAAAACTAACCTTAATTTTATTATCAAAAATTTTTGTATTTACAAGGCAAGTATATTTTGAATGACTTATTTCCAAAAAACATCGTTTTCCATAATTGCTGATAAACGATTTTAATAATAATGCCATTTTTTTTAATGTCCTCTTTCTTTTTTTTTTATATCTATATATTTTAAAAGAAATTAAACATTCTCTCTAAAAGATAAAAGTCAACATAATCAAAATATGATTCAACCTTGTGAATCAGGGTTGGGATAGTAATGCTTGCTAATTGTCTCTTTTTCGTAACGGTTGGGAAGTTTATTCGAATGAAACTAGTGAAACGTCCCAAATGTGTCGCATTACTATAATCGAAAATTATTCCAAATTTCTTTTGCAAAAGAAATTTTAAAAGTTAATAATTCAAACGAATATTAAGACCTAGATTTACACCAAAAAGTCGATCAAAAATTTTTTAAAACTAGAATTAAAATTT
Source organism: Leptopilina boulardi (assembly GCF_019393585.1). Classification (NCBI taxonomy): domain Eukaryota; kingdom Metazoa; phylum Arthropoda; class Insecta; order Hymenoptera; family Figitidae; genus Leptopilina; species Leptopilina boulardi. The sequence continues at coordinate 905,302 of NW_026138000.1, read as the reverse complement.
TTTTTTCTAATATTTAGGCTTCTTTCACAATAGCTAAATCGCATTGATTTAAATTTTCGTAACAATAGCGCCGCCAAACGGTCTTCTTGGTCAATTACTAAACTATCCCATTGCTATTTTTGTTTCCGAAACGTTTGAATATTTGTTTCTCTAATAAATAAATAAATAAATAAATAAACAAATACATAAATAAATTTAATTATTCTATTATTAAATAATAATTATTAAAATATTTAACAAAAAAAAGGATAGGAAAAGAAAAAAAGAGACATGATATAAAATATTATATATTATTTTATTCTCTACGTCAGTGGAGGAAAAATAATTGGGCTTTGTGCGTAAAATAATAATAATAATAATAAGACTTAAATTAAAAATTAAAATTAAAAACATAAATATATGTATATAATTTGTATATAGATATATTCAATTTAAATAATAAGAGAATTAAAATAAAAAATTTCATTAAAATTTGTAAATTTTTTTTTTCTTCTCGTTGAAACGTTAATTATTTTAATTCTTCGGGATGTGTGTATATATATGTGTAGAAAAAAAATAAAATTTTTTTTTTCGATTTTCACAGTTAATAATTGCAATATTGTTGTCACGTAACAAAATATAAATATTTTTTTTTTTTTCAATTCAGTTCAGATTTGGTTTTTTTTTTTTTTTTTTTTCTTCAAAAATCAGAATGGCCCATCACACTGTACATGATTCTCTTGAAGCTGTTGCTTTGATGAATTTTTTCATCATCGTCTATCTAAAAAATACATAAGGAGAAATTTTTCTTTTTAATTTATTTTATTTTTTTTTTCAAAAAAGAAAAAAATTATATATATATAGCTTTATGTGGTTTTCGATGGGAGGTTTGTGTACTTAGAAAACCGAATTGTCCTTTTAAAAAAAAAAAAAAATTATTAATTTCCTGTTAAAATTTAATGAATTATTAAATTTTAAATAATTGCTAAAATTATAATGTAAATATTGTTATAAATTTAATGAATTTTTATTGTTATTATTAAATTAAATTAAATTAAATTAAATAAAATTAAAAAATATAAATAAATAAAATTATTAAAAAATAACAAAATTATTATTATACAAAATAATTTCCAAATTAATTAATTGAATTTTTAATTATTATAAAAAAAATTTAATTATTTCAAATTAATTAATTTAATTATTATTAATTAAAATTTAGTTATATTAAATTAATAATAATAATAATAATAATAATTTTTAATTAATTAGTATTTAAACTCGGTGAATTATAAAATAAATGAATGATAATAATAATTAATAATTGGTTAAATAATTAATTTTTAAACACGACGTATTTATTAGTTTATGATTAATTATTAATTATTTAAATAAAATCGAAATTTTCATATTTTTTTTAATTTTATTTTTAGTAAAAAAGTTTTAGGCGAAAAAAATTTTTTTTTTTAATTTTATTTTTGTAGATAAATTTTTATCAGTTTTAGTCGTAGTTTGTGAAAAAAAAAATTTATAACTTTTTTTTTTCTTTCTTTTAGTATATATAATGAGCGAATTTTAGTCGAAGCCAAGTTTTTTTCAATTTAGCGAATGTATATAAGCGACGATTTATATCAAGTACACAAATTTTCACGTACAAAATTTCAGTAGTCATTGACTCGATCCTTAACGAAAGGAAGAGGAAAAGGGCGTCTAAAGTTCCCACCCTTAAAAAATTTTATTAATTTGAAATTATTATTTATCATACAAAAAGAAAAAATTTTAAAAAAATTAAAATTAATTAAAATTAAAAATTTTTTTTTTATTTTATTATTATTTTTTTAAAATAAAATTAATAAATTTAATTAAAATAATTAATTAATTTCATCACTTAAATTAATATAATAGATAATTTAAATTAATTAATTAAAAAAAAATATTAAATTATTTAAAAATTATACTCACAAATGAGGCAGGACTCCTTGGTGGTGGTTGTGGTGCCTGAAAACAATGTAATTGTAAAAGAAAATTTATTTTGCGTTAAAAAAAAAATTTACAATAAATTTTTTACATATGGCCATATTTAAAAAAAAAATTTTAATTTTAAATAAAAAATTTTTAAGATAATAATTAATTATAATAATAAAATTAATAATAACAAATTTAATAATATAAAATTATTTAAATAATTCCCTAAAGAAAGGGGGAAAAAGAATAAAAAAAATTATAGGTTATGTTTATGATAGTTTGTAGAAAAGCAATCATAAACATAACCTATAATTTTTTTTGTTTCTTTTGCCCCTTACTTCAGAGCGTATCACAAATATTTATTACCATTGTAAAAAATAATTAATAATTTATTTACTCAAAAAATTAGCGGGTAAATTTATTATTAATTTATATAATTTTAAATAAAAAATTTTAAAGATAATAATTAATTATAATAAAAAAAATTAATAATAACAAATTCAATAATATAAATTTATTTAAATAATTCCCTAAAGAAAGGGGGAAAAAGAATAAAAAAAATTATAGGTTATGTTTATGATTGTTTGTAGAAAAGCAATCATAAACATAACCTATAATTTTTTTGTTTCTTTTGCCCCTTACTTCAGAGCGTATCAAAAATATTTATTACCATTGTAAAAAATATTTAATAATTTATTTACTCAAAAAATTAGCGGGTAAATTTTTAATTAATTTATATTTACTTCGAAAAAGGCATAAAAATTTAAATTTAATTTTTTTTTTTTTTTTTTTTTTTTTTAATAATTTTTTTTGTACCCCAATATGATTTGATCTTTGTGGTGAGAAAACTCCGGTACGTGCTGGCTGTCTGATTTCGTGATGTGCATAATCCCCAAATGCGTCGTCCTGAAGAGCCTTGTATGCTTCGCTCTTACTCGGGTCGTACTTCACCGGTTTCTTGATGCTATACATTGTTCGTACACGAATTCTTAATCGTTTCATTTCGCGAGTTAAATTAGCAGCAGCCAATTATTATTATTATTATTTTTTTTTTATTTTATTAATTAACAAATTTAGCATTTCTAAAATCTACTAAACTCTCAATAATTTATTCAATTTCTATTCTTTATTTAGAACGTGCAATTAAATTTAGTTTTTTCTTTCCCAATTTTTAAATTTTATTTAAATTATCAAAATGAATTTAAAAATTTAAATTTTCAAATATTTCGCGGGCTTTTGTTACTTATGCGTCACAATATTAAGGTACGTTTACTCATTTTGCTCTAAATGAAAAGTTATTAAATTTTAGTGTTGGCAACAGTGTAAAGCGAATTGGCAACACTGGTATTTGTCCAGAAATTTTGAAATTCAATTTGATAATTTAAAATTTTCAATGGAAAGTTAAAATCTAGTGCAAGCAATTATTTTTAGAATAGAAAAGTAAATAAAGAAATATAATTTCTAACCTATATCGTTAGTACCTAATTTTTTGTCCAATTTTTAAGTTATCACGTAAAAGCATAGTGCATGCAAATATAAGAGAAATTATTGTCCCATTAAAAAAAAAAAAAATTATTCTCTTAGGGAAATTAAGAAATTTTTTTTTTTCAAAATCTCGTTTTTTCGAAATTCCTCTTTTTTTTATTGTATTTTTTTTCATAACAAAAACAAAACTACTGATTTCTTTTTAATGGATATGATTTTGAAAAAAAATGATTTTTTAAAATTTAAATTTGTATTTTTTTTTTTTTTTTTATTTAATTTGGTTTATTAAATTGAGGCCACACGTTCTTTGAAGTGGCTGCCATTGCCTGTTCTTTCATAATTCTCGCTTTCTCCTGAATTTGTTGTTTTTGTTTCACGAAGGAAAAGTCTATGAAAATGCTGCAAAAAATAAAGAAACAGCCACAGTAAATATCAGGGTGCGAAATCACTCCAATTTACTTTCATTTAGCCTCTTTTTTCTTTTTAAATTTTTCCCGCCAATAAAAAAAGTTTATCTTTTTAAAATGGCAAACATAACCTGTAAAAAAATTTGTTCTTGATATAAAGATCTTTCTACATTCTGACGCAATGACCGTAAGGGTCAGTTCACAGTGTTTTTTTTTATTTTGGGTTGAAATCACAAAAGAAGCTTTAAGCTGCTTTTACAATAATTTTTTTTTTCAAAGAATAGACACCATATTTTTGACAGTGAATATTCTTCATGGAGAAGAAAAAAAATTTATTGTGAAAGCAGCTTAAGGATTCCTTGTGAATTCACCTTTAATATCAGTAGTTCACACGTTCAGGATTAGGCAGTTACGTGTTGAGTAGATTAGTTTTAAGGTACATTCACATTACACCTTTGCAAAAGGATGTCACATTTGAGATGTTCTACTATATGCGAATGATTAACTGCAGTTATGTGATTGTACCTTTAGTGAATTAAAATTTGTAACGTTTTTTACGTCTATATTTAAAAAAAACCTACTTAATCGGCCTAATTTATCGAAATTTATGCATAAAGGTGCATTCACACGTAAATGCAAAACAAATTGCATTGTCTTTTCATTTACATGTGAATGTACCTTTACCCCTAATATTATTCCACTGTGAACTCAGCCTAATAGACATTTTTCTAACCTTTCGGAGAAATCACTAAACTTTTACGTTCCCTTTTTATAAATAACGTTCCTTTTTTTTTAATTAAAATTATTTTTTTTTTCCTTTAGTTGTGAAAATTTTAATACATAGAAAGCGAAAGCAAGTTTGTTATAAACAATTTATTATAAGCAGCATATTATTTTTTTTCTAAATTTTTTTTTTCTATTTAGAGGGTTAAAAGCTAAATATTCTGATATGTTTCTTTTTTTTTTTTTTATTCGATTACTTACGGAATGGCAGATGCCTGACATTTAATAGTGTCCGCGATATTTTGTTCAGAGTAGAGTCCGATCGGTGTATTGAATTGCTTATGCACAACCTGTCGAACAAAATCAATTGAAACGTGAAGCGTTAGAAAATTTTTGTTCCAAAAAAAAAAACGAAATTTTTGTTAATTTTCTTTTTTAGAAATATTAGAAAATTACAAATTTTTTTTTTTAACTGTCATGGAGAATTAAATTTTTAACAAAATTTTAAATCAATAATGAAACGTTATTTGATTAAGAAAAATAAAATAGTTTATTGATGATTAAATATTGAATATGTGCGATAAATTTTTTGTATTTTTAACATTTTTTTTTTAATGTAAAGAATCTGATTGGTTGATTCTGTTGTCACTGTTGCCACGTGACTCTAAAATTGACCAATAAAATTGTGCACATATTCGATACTATCGAATTAAGGTACGTACACAATGCAAAATTGTGTACGTGCCTTTAGAAGAAGTTTTAAGTCTGAAGGACAGTGAATTAAAAAAAATTACAGTCAGTTTGCAGCGTCAGTTTATTAAAGAAACAGGCAGTCAGCACAAAAAATTTCTCAAGTCACACAAAATGTAATAAATTTATAATATTATTATTATTTTATTGTATAATTATTTTTTTTTATGTAAATTTTCAAAATTCACTCGACGGCTGGAGTACATCAGCTTCATCCTGTGTTTTTATTTATATTTTTTCTTTTTTTAAAAAGAAAAAAAAATCTATTGAAAATTAGTAATTATATGATGAAATATATATATATTAATTAATACTTTGAATGGCTCACGATGAATTTCGATGATTGATGTGTGTCACTGCAAGTCAAGAAGCAGGAATAATACTCTGAATAAGGATAAAATAATTCATTTCCTGTTTAGTAAATATAATATGGGTTAATTATCATTTTTTTTCTGATTTTGAAAATATTTTTCTAGAGAAAAAACCTTTTTTTGTATAGGGAAAATGAAATTTTTTTTTTGAATTTGAAAAACCCGCCACGACTGACGCCCAGTTTTATTCAATTTTATATAAATAAAAGTTTGCATTCCCATCCCTGATCTTAAGATTGGCACAAAAAAACATTCGCGAACCGTTGTTTCATGAAAACGCACCTTAAGGGTTTTACTCTTTTGGACAAAAATACACAAATTTGATTGGTTCATACAATAGAAAATTTTTCGTACTTTTGAGACTATACGTGGACAACGAATCAAGTTTTTGGTTGATTTCCATTGTCCCCACTCGCCATTTGTCATAATTCTCGTCAACTACCGCATCCTGCTTTAGTAAAAATTTAGTAACTTTTAATTTTAACAATAAAGTTACTTAATTTTCACTAGAGCAGGGTGCGGTAGTTGACGAGAATTACGACAAATGGCAAGTGGTGACAATGGAAACCAACAATTTGTCCAAATGTAAATGTACCTTAAAGGTGCGTTTTTATGAGAAGCATGAGATAGAGAAGGACAGATACGTTTCTATCCTTTTCTATCTCATGCTACATGATTCTATAAATTGAATTTAAAGATATTTATTTTAAAAATAAATAAATATAGAAATAAATAGAAAAATAGAAAAATAAATGTAGAAATAAATAGAAAAATACATATAGAAAAAAATAGAAAAATAAATATAGAAAAAAATAGAAAAATAAATAAAAAAAATAAATAGAATTTAAAAATTTATATATGGAATTAATGATAATACCAGATACGCCTTTAAAATTCTGGTGGATAATGAATGATAAAATCGCGTAAGCTTTTTTTTTAAATATGATGCAAAAGCACTTATAAAAAACAGTTTTTCTTTTTGTCAAACCTTAGGCAATTCATCGGGTCCCAAAACACGCTGTAGAACCGACTCAGCCACCTGATGAGATTCGTATTTTTTGTTTTTGAAAAAAATTATTATACTCTTTTAGATATATTATGAAAAAAATATATAATATATAAATATAAAAAATATATAATATATAAATATAAAAAATATATAATATATAAATATAAAAAATATATTTACAAAATACAATGCAATAAATGTTGAAAGGAAAAATATTTTTATTAATATACAATTCGCCTTTTTCTTTTTTCGTTAAGAAAAAAAGGTTTATAAAAATAGTTCCAGTTTCTGAATTTTTTTTTAATATTTAAAAATACCGCGCATTTTTTATTAGGAATTTTCTCATTAGGATCTCTAATTTAATTTTGTTGATATTTTTGTGTTAACAAATTGATTTCATTGTGGAGACAGCTTTAATTTCAACGGAAAAAAGGAAAACTTGTTTCTGATTGGTTGGTAATATTTCCAACAAATTAGAAACGAGTTTTCCTATCTATTGAAATTATTGTTATTCATGGTTTGAAGTTACATCGTTCAATGAAGTATCAAAGTTTGTATTAACGTTTGTATTTTATATTAATTGCGATTTACATTAATATTAATTTAAAAAAAAAATTTGTTAAATTTAATCTATTGTTTATATATTTATTTTTTTTGAAATATCTGACAAAATTATATTATATATTGGAATTTATCACTTGGTAAAAAAATTTTTTTATTTTTTTTTATCTGACAAATTTTGTTAAAAGCTAAAAAAAGTTAGGTTAGAAATCTCGATGTTGAATTTTCTTTATTATAGTATTTTAGATTATTTTATTTACATTTAATTTTTGAAATTATAGTTTTTTTAAAAGAATTTTTGCCTAATTTCTTTTTATGAACGAAAATAAATAGTAATAATATATTTTACCAAAATAATTTAACGGAAAAAAATTCGTGAAAAGGTAATAGAAACAAAAACGCGGGAAACATGAGAGTTGGAAAAGGACAAAAAATATGTCTGTCTCTTTCTAACTCATACCAATATTTCGATTTTAATAACTTTAATAATTTTTTAATTAAAAATTTCATTTTCATGGAGGAAATAAATAAATTTTTTCATATTAAAAATTAATTATTATTTATATTATTATTTTCCATATTAAATTAAATATTAAAAATTAGATATTTTTAAAAATATTAAAAAAAATTCGAAAATTTCGAGAAAAAAAAATTTTTAGTTCTAATTTTAAGAAATTTAGAAATTTAATTTAGAAATAAATTTTTAAAAAATGAATGAAACAAATAAATTTTAAATAAATAAATTGGAATAAAAAATTGATTTTAAAATATATAAAATTAAAAGGGGAAATTTTAAAAAAAAATTATATAAAATTTTTTTTTGTATTTAAAAAATTTATTTATTTATTTATTTAACAAAATATAAAAGAAATAAAATTTATTTTACAAAATATTATAAATTAAAAGGGGAAATTTTTGTAATTTATATATAATTTAAAAAAAACAAAATTAAGAAACTGGAAATATTTTCATTGCCTTTTTAACAAAAATGCAGATTTACAATATAATTTTTTTTTTTTTTTTTTATAATGTTATAATTTGTTCACTCACTACTGGCGAGATATGATATTTAAATTTACGTACTTTTTGTTTCATAGCAACTTCGGGATGTGCAATCTCATAATGATGTGGTGCTGCTCTTATCATCGGATTTGGATGATGACGTAGATAGCATTCACCAAGGGGGGCATCTTTTTTTATTTTTGCTCCTGGCAAAACAAGGGGGGTCGTTCGATAAGGCTGAAATCAAAAAAAAATTTATTCATTTTTTTTTTTTTTTTAATGAAAAATTAATTTTTTTCTTGATTTTCAAAATTATTTTTATTCTAAAATTAAAAAAAAATACAATTTAACTTTTTAAATGTATAAATTAACATTTACATTTTTAAATTTATTTTTTTTATAAAGGAATAAAAATAAGTGGGGAAAAATAGTATTTTAATTTATGGGGAAAATTACCATCACAAAAATTATGTTTTTATTTTTAATTTTTTTTTGAAATAAATCCAAGTCACTTGGATTAATTACAGGATTATCAAATATGAATTAATTTTTAAAGGGCACAAAGTAGCGATTAATAATTACAAATCGGATTTTCCTTAATGAAACTAAGAACAGCAGTTAAGAATGATTGAAGTGATTGACCAAAAACATAAAAAAAAAATGCAGAATTACTCCTGTACATCATATTTAGCGTTTCACATACTTTCAAAAATATTTTTTCCCTTTGATATTTTGCAATTAAAATTGAATTGAAAAAGTTACAGAGCTTCAAATATCAAAAAGCAGCAAAAAATTCGAAATTTTTATTAAAAATCAAAGTACATTGAAAGAAAATAAATTTAGTTCACAAAATAGACATATTCTCATCCCAAAGCACTCAAAAAATATGATAAAACTAAAAAATAGCTAAATTCCTTAAAAAATTACTGTATATACATATAAAATTATATTTTTTTTAATGCAAAATCCAAAATTCTGACCAAATTATCTTGAAACCTATTGCCTCTAAAAATTCGGCCTCATAAGCTTTTTTTCTCACAATTTACCAAGTTACAACTTTGCTATACAACATTTTTCTCTATCTTTTAAAGTTTTCGAGATTATTTTTTGTCTTTTATTAAATATTTTTATTAATTTTATTAATAAATATTTCGAATAGAGGTTGATGACCAAGAGATTAAATATAATTTCAAGTCACTCATGCCAAATGGGTGTCAATTACCCTATGTCAATGATGAAATATTAAAAAGAGAAAAGAAAAAAAAAGAAATTAGGGTTAAATTTAAATCGGATGATCGCCAATTAATCAGTGCAAGCGCGGACTCAATTTAATAATTTCTCTCTAGACACCTACGCATAAACTACAAAAATAAATGATTTTGATAGTAGTCCATTATACAGATGTTGCCTTTTTGCCCGAGGTCTGCGATTATTTTGTTTTTGAAAATTTTTAACTCGAATTTCTTTTTTTTTTACATTTCAGTTTAATTTTAAATTCAAAAATTGGTAATTTAAATGAAAATTTGAATTTAATTAAAATTAAAAAACGAAACTAACTACTTTAAAGGGGTTAAAAGAATTATTTTTCTACAATTACATACTGACTTCTTAGACAAAAAGGAATGGAAATTTAAAAAATTTTCTTTTGAAATTAACTTTTAATTGCCATTTACATTGTTTTTTGTGAAGATTTTTGAAAATTTGGCTAATAATAAAAATTCCTAATGTCAAGAAGTCTGTGTAAATATATATATATATTTAATTAAGGAAAATTACATAAATTTGTGTGTGTGCTTTTTCAATTGAAAGGTTTGGCAAAGACATACTTTTGCGTTTGTTATGTCATACATTTTCAATTGCGCACACACGATTCAATATGTTGAAACTTTCGTGATATGCTCAAAGAAAATTTCTCGCATTTAAGATGCTCCACTAAACTTGCAAGTTCGCGTGAAATTGGGACAAACTTTTTGCTATAAAGATAAAAACATTCTACTGCAAAGTTAAAAAAAAACATTTACAAAGGCAACGCGGTTAAATTTTTTTTTAAATTCCCTCGATCAAGAAAAAATAATTTCAAAAACGAAAAGTATTTTTTTATGTGATGGAAATTAAATTATAATTTTTAATTAATTAATTATTTTAGTAAATATGTAAAATTATATCCTATTAGAAAAATGACAACAAAAGCGGTTGGAAATAAAATTTTCATTCTTTCTAAGAAATTAGAAAAGAGGGGAAATTATTTCCGACCATTTTGGTAATCAATTTACATACTACAAAAAATGTAAATTAACACACTAAAGAAGAAGAGATACAACTGGTATTTTCATCAATTAGACATTCACAAGGAAATATTGTTGAACGAATACGTATAATTTTTTTTTTACCAAACAAAGCATTTTGGAAAAATATATTTTTCACCAATTCCAAAAAAAATATGGATTATGATACAAAACTCGAATTGGCTTATTTATAGAAACAAATTTTATATAAATTTTTATTTTATTTTTTGAACAAAAAATTCAATTCTTACTTTCGGAAATATTTGGAAATCGGGTTTTTTCGTTATTCGGAAAATTAATTAAGACGCTAAATTTTTTAAATTCATTTATTAAATTCCCCCGGTTAAAGAATTACTTTTTTTTCAAAATATAGCCGTTTAATAATAAAATTAGAATTAAGGAATTAATAAATAAAGTTAATTTAATAAAAAGTAAATTCGGTTTAAATTAAAATCTATTATCATTTATTAAAATCGCAATAAACATTTAACGGGAACTTTAAAAGCCGCTAAAATGACATTTTTAGCTAGAGAGCTTGTCAAGCATTAAGATTGAGAGGCAACACTTGGTCGTTAACGATCCTTTTTAGATTTCCGTCTACGTAAAGTGCTTCCGGCTTTTTGAGACAAAAGCATCGGTTTATATAGAATTTTCGCGATTAGTCGTAGAAAAAAAAGAAAGAAATATATATATATATGTATATAAATGCTTAGTTATAAAATTGCTTGAGAGATTTTGAAGGGCAGGGCTAAAGTCTATTATTAAATCTCGACAAATCGCGCCGCGCTGTTTCATTTTGCATCGTCGCATTATATATATATATACACCTAATCTCAAGAAAATGTAGCTTTAAATTTTTTTTAAAAATTATTTAATAAAATTCCCTTCCTCTTTTTTTTCTCGTCAAATAATAATAAATGAGTGATATTTTTTTTTTTTCCCCGGAATTTCATTATAAATAGGTCAGGTACATTATTTTGTGACAAGAGTTGTATGTGTGGAAGCTGCGTCGCGACTCGAAATAGATGAAGGCTTCGGTGGGCAAAAATAACGCGCACTTTGCGATCAAGTTGCCATCCGTTAAACTCCATTTTCCATAATTTTTTTTTTTTAAACCCCTTCCCCCCCCCTCTAACGACACTCGTCACGATTGCGTCGATTTAAATGAAAAAAAAAAAAAGAAAAAAAACTTCTGTAGGTCAAGTTTCGAAGGTCAGGTTCCACAACCTAAATTCCGTCTTCTTGCGGTGTTTTGAAATCTCTATTTTTTTTATATTCCAAAATTATTATTTTTTTTGCATTTAAATATATATAGTTGAAAAGCATAAGAAAATTGTTTCAGGAAATTTATAATCGGAAAATGAGATCAAGATTGATTTAATGTTGACAGACAAAATGTTTATCCGCATTTCTAAATATTCACTTGACACTTGTTGGTAAATCAAAAATTTTGTTACAAAACTGTTTGGAAATAAAAAATAAAAAAAAAAAAAAAAAAAAAAAAAAATATTAGAAAAATAAAAAAACAAATTTGGCTCAGATAATATAATTCTAGCTAGAGAAAATTTTTGGCAAAACATATTCATCGCATAATTTATCAAAATGATTATACGCAAAGTTTGAATCATTGTGACGAAAATGTTTTATTCGAAATAACTATCTAAATTTTAGAAGCATTTATTATTATTATTATTATTATTATTATTATTTATTTATTTATTTTGTAATTTATTTAAAAATTATTTTCCCTTAAAAAAATGTTTCATAATACGAAGATAATAAATTAGAAATACAATAGATAGTAAAATAATAAATTGACAATTTAGTTACATGAATATAATTTTTTTAAATTTTACGAGTTATTAGGCCAAATATTTTTAAGCCTAGGGAATACTATTTTTCGTTCTAGTAAGTAAAGTAGCCTTTTTTTAACCCTAGGGAGTAAAATACCCTTTTTTAACCCTAGGGAGTAAAATACCATTTTTTAACCCTAGGGAGGAAAATACTCTTTTTAACCCTAGGGCGTAAAATAGTATTTTTTAACCCTAGGAAGGAAAATAGTTTTTTTTTAACTCTAGGAAGTAAAATACTCCTTTTCAACCCTAGGAATTTAAAGGTTTATAAGATAAAAAAAACAAAGAAAGGAAAAACAGTTGAAGCAATATTAAATTCTCAATGTTCTCTTATAGAAATAATTTTTTATACAGAAAAAAAATTTGTTTTTTAAATTTAATTTTCCAATATATATATTTTTTTTACTTCTTTAAAAAGATTACAATTAATTTTTTTTTTTCTAAAACAATTTTTTTTAATTATAAATTTAATGAAACAATTTCCTTTTGGTTTAATGACCGATGAGGAAAACAGCAAATCTATTTGTTTACTCCAATAACGTTTAGTAATTTTTGGCAGCAGTCGTTCACGTCAGAGTTGAATTATTGCGAAACAAATTTGAGAATTGAAAGTATTTTTGTAACTATTTCATAATTTTTTTTTTCTCTTAACAAAAGTAAAAAAAAATTTTTAAAAATTTATCTTTCTGTTTTGATTTAGAGAAAAGGAAAATTACATTTTGAAAAAAATTTACTCTTAATTAATTTTTTTTTTTTTTTCTAAAACAAATAAAATCTTTCTCAGATTTATTGACTTTTTTTTAATACATAAATCTTTTGTGTATAAAAAAAAAATGTTTATTTCTAGAATTTGAAGTGTTGAATTTTAACTTTTTCAAAAAAACGATACGTATTTAGAAAAATAATTTTTAAATGGTAATAATTTAAAAAAATGTTCTATTTAAATTCATCTTTAAAAAATAATGAAAACAAATTTTTTTTTACATTACATTTTTATAATTAAAAAAAAAAGAATATTTCAAAGTTGAGATTTTTATTTACGAAAAAATTCGTTTTTTGTAATTATTTTTTCTTACTAATCGTATTAAAAATTTTCTCTAAAATTATTTTTGCTTGATATTTTTTTTTTGTTTTAAATAAATTTTTTGGGAAGTAAATTTTTGATAGTTTTAAATGTAATTCACTTTTTCTCGTTAGTTGATAGAAATTATTAAGATATTTTTGCAAATTTTTTTTTTATTATTATTTTTTTAAATTCAGAATTAATTTATTTGTAATTAACGCCTACCCAATAAACGGCAGCTTCCTCCTCTCTCGTTGTTCGTCGTTCCACGGGGAAACGATAAGTGTAAAGGGGCATTTTTTTTTTTTTTTTTTTTTTTCAAAGAAAACTCGTATTTTTCCGAAACTTAAAAAAAATAGAAGATTTCAAAATTAAAATATAATTTTTATTTTTATTGACAAAAAAAAATTTTTTTTTTTTGAGTAACGCACTGGTTAGGCGCGCGGGCGGAACTAACTCTGGCTCACGGCTTAAATTTCGAGCAGACTTGAATCTCTCAAAGCAAGGATATCTTACACCTACGTATATTATAATCCCCATCTCAAACGTTTTTATATGTATATACAATATCTATACTTTTTCAAAAAATTGAATTTAAATTCCCGCCAAGAAAAGAGCTAGAGATTTTTTTAAAAATATTAAAAAATTTTTTTTTTTAATTTAAAATTTAATTAAAATTTAAAATGATCAATTTAAATTTAAAAGTTAAAAAAATTAATTTTTTTTTAAATTTATAAAAGAGGAATTGAAAAAATTATGAATAAAAATAAAGGAAAACAATTGAAGAAAGAAAATAAAGAAAAAGAATTGAAGAAATTAAAAAAAAATGATTGAAGAAAGAAAATAAAGAAAAAGAATTGAAGAAATTACAAAAAAATGATTGAAGAAAGAAAATAAAGAAAAAGAATTGAAGAAAAAAGTTTAAAAAAAGGGAGAAAATAAAATTAAATAATTAAAAATAATTAAAAAAAAGAATTGAAGGAAATGCAATTAAAGAAATGAGTAATATTTAGTGAAGAGAAAATAATTCAATAAAGAAAAAATTATTTCCCACATAATTGGAAGAAAAATTATGACAAATTTGAATTCGTGAATAAGAAGAAGAAGAAGATGAAGAAAGAAGGGAAGAAACAAAAACAAGTCAAGGCTAATGTTTATTTTGGCAAACGTCATTTCTTTTAAGGTGTTTTTGGATGAAAAGCGAAACTCTAGCGATTTCCCAACTGTCAAGGTCATTGAAAAGATTCACATTTTCATATGTATATACATATATATATATACTTGGGAAAAATTTTCCTAAAATGAATAGCATATGCTTTAGAACTATATTTATTTTCTCTGCTAAGATTGTTAACTTGCATAATACTTCATGAAGCACCGAGAAAATTTCTTTTTCGACTATAACAAAAAAAAAAAATATTCCTTTGAAATTATTAAAATTAAAAAAATTAACAAAAAAAAGTTTTTTAAATAAAAATCTATAAAAGATTTTTTTAAATAAAACTCTATAAAAGATTTTTAAAAATAATAAAATAAAAAAAGAAGGTACAAATAATAAAAAAATAAAACTTAAATTTCAAAAATTAAAAAAAAATAAATAAGTAAAAAATTTTTTTTTTAAATTAATAAGTAATTAAATAAAAATAATAAAAATTGAAAAAACAATTTAAAAATTAATAAGTAAAAAAAAATAATAAAAAATAAAAAAACAATTTAAAAATTAAAAATAAATACAAATAAAGTAATCAAAAACAAAAAAATCAAATATACAAAGTAAAAAATAAAATTTAAATTAAAAATTTTTTTTTTAATAAAGAAAAATAATAATTAAAAAATTTAAAAGAATACAATAATAAATAATAATAATAATAATAAGTTTTGTCAATATTCGAAAAAAAAAATTGAATCGGAAAGTATAATTTTTATTGGACAAAATTGAATTTTTGAGAAATTGGAAAAAGATAAAAAAAAAAGAGTGCATTTTGTGTTTCGCGAGTCAAAGAATTGAGCAGTATCGAATCGAGGCGGTGATTTCGATGCAAAAGTTATATTTATAGCTTTGCAGACTGCCTCCACGTGGTTTTTCCGGCATCGATGCTTGCCAAGAAAAATATATTTGCAAAACTTCACTTTCGCGCGACCCTAAATCGATATTTTATATCGATAATTATTTTTGTTTATTATAATTTAATTTATTCAATTTTTTTTATATTGGCAACAAAAAAAGAAGGATGGAAAAGTAATAATAAATGAAAATAAAATAAAAATGATTAAAAAAAATATCATAAAAATTAAAAAAAAAAAATCAAAGTTGAAAAAAAACGAAATAAAAATAATAAAAATTAAAATAAAAGTAATAAAAATTAAAAAAAAAAAATAAAAAAAAATTAATAAAAATAAATTCTTTTAAATTAAATTAATAAAAATTTTATGAAAATTAATAAAAATTAAAATAAAAATAATAAAAAATTTAAATAAAATAAAAAAAAATAAATTCTTTTAAATTAAATTAATAAAAATTTTATGAAAATTAATAAAAATTAAAATAAAAGTTATAAAATTTAAAAAAAATTAAATTAAATTAATATAAAAATAAAATAAAAAATTATATAAATTAAAAAAAAATAAATTAAATTAATAAAAAATTTTTAAAAAAATTAATTAAAAATAATGTAACTTAAAAAAAAATTTAAAAAAAACAATTAATCTTGAAAAAGTTTTTAAAAAAATAATAAAATACCTGAGAAAGGTAAATCCTCTCCTCTCGTATTTCATCTAAATGTTCTCTCGCAAGATGAATATGTTCCGTACTCGATAGACTGGAGAAATCATCCTCAATTGGCGTTGCCGGTGGAATTGGACTTTTTGGCAAAATTTTTTGCTCCTGTGCCAATTTTGGTCTGGACGGTTCGCAAAAAATGAAAAAAGAAACCAAAAAAAAGAAAAAAAATATTTCACATTATCATAATGTATGTAATTTAATTTTTTTTTTGAGAAAATTACGCGAAGAATCTGCAAAGAGTCAGTATTTTGCCAAGGCATCAAAGACAATCAATTTTTTTTCAATTATTATTTTAGCAAGCATTGCGAAAAAGGGCTTAAGCGTATAATCGACAAAAAAAAAAAATTCTCAAGAAACAAAAATTTAAAAGAAGATAGTATTGGAAACAAAAATGAAATAAAGAAAATATGGAAATAAATTTTTTTAAATCTCAAAGGAAAAGAAATAAAAATTCTTAAATGAAATGAAATAATGAAGCATTAGTAATGGAAAATAGTAGAAATAAAAAATGAATTAACAAAAAAAAAATGATGAAATAAAAATAATTACACGTACAAATAGTTACGATAATTATAATAATAATTTATTTTTTAAAAAAAGAGCAAAGCAAGAGAAAAAGATTTTAATATCTTAGAAAAGAGAAAATTAATTTATAGCAGAAATAAAAGAGAAAAAAAAATGTATTCTAACAAATTTAAACCGTGAGCCCCATTATCATCAATGATTGATTTGAAAATCGATGATTGCGATGAATGATAATGAGATGTGTAATCTCTCAATGAATCAGACCTTTCGATGACAAGTCTTACAGACTCTGAATTTTTTAGCAGATTCTGGGCGTCAATGTGTCTCAAGTCCCGAACGTCGTACTCGTCAATTTTTTTGATCACGTCACCCTTCTGGAGGTCTTCGTTCTCCGACTGTAAAAAAAAGAGGGAAAACAAAATTATTTTTTCAACAATTCATTTATTATTAGAAAATAAAAAAAAAATTTTAATCTATTTTTAAATATTCGCTCCCTTTTTGTCATTTGACCAATCGTGATCGAGAAATTAAAATTTATCAAATTGTCAGCCAATAGGAATTATTCGCATTGTTTCGAGACTGTTGACTTTCATTTTCTACGGTTGGTAACAAACCTCCTATAGGGGAAAAATAAATAAGGGTTTTTTTTTGTGAAACTTCCCAGTCCTGATTAAGTCATCATCTTGTCAGGAGGTTAGAAATAAAAGTGTTACCTTTACTTAGAAAACTATTAAAAATTTTCCTTTTGACAAGGAATTAAAATATTTTTCTAGAGTAAAGGAACAAAAAAATTTTTTTAGTCTGATAACTTCAAAAAAAAAATACAGAACAATATTGTTCTGGTACGTCTAATCTACGAAACACTTTTCCAAACAGATCACTTTTTTTTATTTTGTCAATAGTAAATTTTTTTTCCTCATAATTAAAGCACTTAAAATAATTTCGGTAATTAAAAAATTAATTTCCAGTAAATATATTATTTATTATTGTATATTAATTATTATTATATTATTTTATTGTCCTTTAAATTCACTTGTAAATAGACGCAACCACCTGTATAGAAATTTAATAATTTTCAAACTAAAAACCAATTTTCATTTTTTTTTTTTATAAAAAAAAAGGTTATTATCAATCTCATTTGTTTTCCCACCTAGAAATTTATTTCGAATTCTAATTTTTAAAAACATAAAAAAATTTTTTATTTAATTTTTTCTATTCTATAAACTCACACGGGTGACGATGATCGGTGTTCCTAAATCAGCACCCCCGGCGATGCTGATACCCCACGGTTGACATCGACTTGGTCTCCGTAATTTCACGACCACGGTTTGTCTTTTCGTCATAATCTAATATTTAATTTTTAATTATCCCGTTGAAAAAAAAAATTAAATATATTTTTTTTAAATTTTCCCTAACAAACCCTTTTGAGAAAAAAAAAATTAAAAAAAAATATTGATTCACCGCGCGCGCTGAGGTTAAAGAAATTTTTGGTGGGCAATTTTTTCGACGATTGAAAAAAACCGTGACTGTAATCGGACGAAATAGAAACGACCACTGTTCGGGGAGCTTTGACTTTGACAGGCTTTAGCCGCAAGCTCGTTGCCCAACTGACTTCGAATCTGTTAGTGCCATTCTGGCCTCATTTCCAATTGGCATTCGTTGTATTGTTCTCTGACTTATACGACCTGCACTCGTTTTCTTTTTTATATATTTATAAATAAATATATATACATTTATGTACACATATTTTTAATGTGTCCCTCATATATAGCCAAAAGAATCGCCCATGAATTTTCAGTTTTCGTTATATTTTTCTTTTATTCGAAGGGGGAGGAAAAAAAAATTTTTTTTTTCAAACTGTTTTCTTAAAAAAAATTTTAATTTTTGTTCTGGAAATTATAATAATAATAATAATAATTAATAACTGCAATACTAATAATATAATAGTAATAATAAATAAAATAAATTGCGAAAATAATATTTGATAAAATTTTAGTAAAAATTAATTCTAAAAAAAAATTTGTAAATTAATTTTTATTTATAACAAATTTTCTATTTTTTTATTCTGTTTATTCGATTAAAAAATGAATTCAACATGAAAGAAAAAAATAATTTTTTCAATTCATTCGATTTTAAATTAATTAAAATAATAATAATAATAATAATAATAATTGTTGCTCAATACTTTTAAGTGATGTTTTTGGATAAACAAAACAAAAAAAAATCACGATGATCCTGTTTTGAAATAAAACCCTTCTGATTTACGAGCTGTTTAAATTTAGAGCTGAGGAAAAAGTTAATTTAAACTTTCTCTATAGTCGTGTGTGCTTCCCATCCAAACTGAGATCGATCTTAAAAAGACGCGCGGTGTCAATTGACTGTCAATCAAACGTCATTTAAATCAAATAGATGCAATTTAATTTTTTTTTTTACTTATTTTTCGAATTTAATTTAAAAAAAAAATTTTTTTATTTAAAACTTTTTATATTTATTAATTATTTATTTTATTACTACTTTTATTACTATTGTTATTATAATTTATTAGTACTGTTATTATTATTATTCTTTTTATTATTATTACTATTATTATTATTATTACTATTATTATTTATTATTAGGTTTTTTTTTATTTATTTACTATTTTTTGTACTATTCAGTTTTTTCATATTTTGTTTACTATAAAAGAATTTTTTTTTCCATTAATTTTAAAAATTAATTTAACTAATTTTTCCAACTTTAAATTATTATTTTTTGCAACTTTATATTTTAATATGTTAAATGAAAAGAAATTTATATAAATTAGTTTTGACTGAACGAGATTTATTAACTGAAAATTCATTAAACAATTATCGAATAATTTATTAATAATAAAGTAATAAAATTTATTAAATAATTTATTAATTAAACAAAAAATTACCAAAATATAATAGTTAATTAAACGGAAATTATTTAAATTTTTAAAATACAGTAGTTAATCAAAAGTAAAATCAGAAATTATTATTAAATAAATTTTATTAAATTTAATTAAATGGCATTAAATAAATTTTATTAAATTTAATTAAATGGCATTAAATAAATTTTATTAAATTTAATTAAATGGCATTAAATAAATTTTATTAAATCAATTAAATTAATGGTATAAAGTTCATTAATTAATTTATTTATTAGGTAAAAATTAATTTTACTTCATCTAAATAAAAATTTAGAAAAAATTAAACAAATTAAATTAAATTTACATCAAAATTAATTTTTTTTTTTTAAGAAAAAGGAAAAAATTTTATTTTGTAGTTTCCATAAGATGTATGTTTCATGTACTCACGTAGGTCTCATAGTAGTGCCCTAAGGAAAACCTCAGGGTCGTTCGCCTCCGCAGATCCGTTTTTGGACGATTTTCTTTTTCCAATCCACAGTCCACGTGAAATTGTTTGATAATATTAATTTAAAAAATTCTTCAATTCAAATTAAAAATATTTAATTAGAAAATAATTTAAAAAATTTTTTTTTTTTTCCCAAAAAATTTTTGAAATACAATTTTCCTCTTCCTTGAGAGGAGAACAATTTATCTACACAGCACTTTGTGTAATGAGTTTAAACTTCCAATCATAGTGGAAAAGAGAGAAAGAGAAAGTGCGAGTTGAGCGAGTGAGATAGAGACAACAATACTTAAATTAGCAACCTATAGTGGTAAAGGTTAATCAATTAAGAGAAAAGATTCTAATTAGATTGGAAGGCGGCAATTTGAAAATTTCGAAAAAAATTAAAGTAAAAAATTTTATGTTTAGAAAAAATAATTTAAAAACTTTTTTATTTTATTTTATTTATTTATTATTTTCCCCGTAGTAATTTTACTAATTACCCTTTTTCAAAAATTAAAAAATAATAAATACCTTAATTTTGTTTTTTAAAAACATTTTATTTATTATTAAAAATTATAAAAATGTTTCATTTTCGTCGTAAAAATTATTTCCAAAATATTTACGTTTAGTATTTATTATTATTATTATTACGAATAAATACTCGAGATTTACAAATAGTAAATAAATTCGTGGACAAATGAATTTTTGAAAAATATTTACAAAAAAAAATGGAGTGATTTGAATCAAAATTACAAATTTCCAACTGAAAAAATTACCGAACAATATTTTTATTTATTTTATAGACATTTATAGTCAAAAAATAGTTTTAACTTTTAAATCTAAAAATTTAAAATAGAATTTCTTTTCCAATAAAAAAACAAAAAATGTAGAAAAATATAAACAAAAATTGATAATTCAATTAAAATTTCAAGTCTAAATTAAAAAAAAAAACAAAAATTGAATTAAAAGTCCTTTTTAAATATTCAAAATCAGTAATTTTTTTTTTTTTTGCGGAAAATAAAACAAAAAAATTCTTTTAAAAAAAAATGAGAATTTTTTTTTTATTTCTCACTCATTGGTTTTGTCGATAATCGTGGAACAATATTCATTGATTGTAATTCTTGAAATAAAAGTTTACATGCATACGGTATTGTAATTGTCGAAACGCCGGCATTTCTTTTATCTTTATCTTGTTTTGATTCACAACTACGACAATGTCCACTGTAAACCATTAGGCCACAACCTTTACAAACATCAACTTCAAATGCATCACTCGATAACATTAATCTTTCAACAAGAAGATTACTTGCACCATATGCAATTAAACAATCGCGTTCCATTTCACCTAAACGTAAACCACCTTCTTTAGAACGACCCTCAGTTGGTTGACGTGTTAAAACTGCACGCGGTCCTCTTGCTCTCGCGTGCATTTTATCCTGTACCATGTGTTTCAATTTTTGATAGTACACCTTTAAAACAAAAAAAAAAAACAGAAATTTTTTTTTTTAAACATTCTCAACAAGAAAAAAAATTAAAAATTTACGTGCCTCAACTTTCGAAAACCAAAAATTAATTTGCTTCCAATTTTATATTTAAAAAAAAATTTAGATAAATAATATGAAATTAATAGTAAATTATTCTTACAGGTCCCGAATAAACATAAGCCTGCAATGGTTCACCAGTTGTTCCGGAATAAAAGAAATCTTTTCCGAGATAATTGTATCCTTGTTTTTCCAATTCATCGCAAACATCCTTTACTTTTGAGCCTCCAAATGCTGAAAATTGATTTTGTTTTTATTTCGCCCTTACGTAAAAAATTATTAATTACAAAAAAAATAGATATTACCGACACAGAAATCTACATTATCGACTGATAGTAAAATAGGAAAAATGAAAATATAACAAATTACCGACATAGAAATTTATATTACCGACTGATGGCAAAGAAAATCTTTTGAAAATGCTAATTTAAAAAATTACCGACATAGAAATCTACCTTACCGACTGATGGTAAGATAAAACCTTACCTACATTACCTTTACGTATGGTAAAACAGTTTTGAAAAAGTTGGTAAAATTTCAAAAAAACAATTTCTTACCATTAGTCGGTAAGGTAGATTTCTGTGCCGGTAATTTTTATACTTTCCTGTTTTACTATTAGTCGGTAAGGTAGGTTTCTATGTTGGTAATTTTTTATATTTTCATTTTCCTGTTTTACCATCAGTGGGTAATGTAGATTTCTATGTTGGTAATTTTTATAACAATAATTATTTATGAAAATTAATAATTATTAATAAAACTTCAATTATAATTTAAATTGTATATAGAAGAAAAATTTAACTCAAGGAGTCTAAAAAGTGGTCCGATGTAAGCGGGTATTTTAACACAGACTTATATAGGAAAATTCAAGGGACCGGAAAAAATCTGATGGGTTCGATACACGTGGGTATCACTGTAATTGAATTTTTGAGAATTTTCAATTTCTTTTATGAAACAGGAAAAAATACGTTAATCCGATATGATCTAGTAGCAAAAAATATAGAAAATACCGACACAGAAATCTACCTTACCGACTGATGGTAAAACAGTTTTTTTGAAAATTGAAATACAAAAATTACAGAGACAGAAATCTACCTTCCTGACTGATGGTACAGAAATTTTTTGAAAAATGAAAATATAAAAAATTACCGACGCAGAAATCTACCCTGCCGAATGATGTTAAACAATTTTTTTTGAAATTTTACCAACTTTTTCAAAACTGTTTTACCATAATTAAAGGTAAGGTAGGTAATGTTTCACTTTACCATCAGTCGGTAAGGTAGATTTCTATACCGGTAAATTTTTATATTTTCATTTTCCTGTTTTACCATCAGTTAGTAAGGTAGATTTTTATGTCAGTAATTTTTCATATTATCATTTTTCAAAAAAATTACCATCAGTCGGTAAGGTAGATTTCTATGTAAGTAATTTTTTTTATATTATCATTTTCCAAAAAAAAAATTAGTAATTGCTAATAAAATTTTATAATTCCCATATGTTCTAGTGGCAAGCATACCTGCTTTTGTGAAATTAATCGACAAAAAAATAAAAATAAAAATTACTGTTTTAAAACAAAAAAGAAATACATTAATCCGATATGATGTAGTGGCAAAAAATATAAAAAATACCGACACAGAAATCTACTTTACCGACTGACGGTAAAACAGTTTTTTAAAAATAAAAATACAAAAATTACTTAGACAGAAATCTACCTTCCCGACTGATGGTACAGAAATTTTTTGAAAAATGAAAATATAAAAAATTACCGACACAGAAATCTACCTTACCGACTAATGATAAATAAATTTTTTTTTGAAATTTTACCAACTTTTTTAAAACTGTTTTACCATAATTAAAGGTAAGGTAGGTAATGTTTCACTTTACCATCAGTCGGTAAGGTAGATTTCTATACCGGTAAATTATTATATTTTCATTTTCCTGTTTTACCATCAGTTAGTAAGGTAGATTTCTATGTCAGTAATTTTTCATATTATCATTTTTCAAAAAAATTATCATCAGTCGGTAATGTAGATTTCTATGTAGGTAATTTTTTTTATATTAGCATTTTCCAAAAAAAAAATTAGTAATTGCTAATAAAATTTTATAATTCCCATATGTTCTAGTGGCAAGCATACCTGCTTTTGTAAAATTAATCGAAAAAAAACAAAAATAAAAATTACTGTCTTAAAACAAAAAAGAAATACATTAATCCGATATGATTTAGTGGCAAGAATACCTATTTTTTATAAAATTCACTTACCAGTTCCATAATGAAATTCTCCCTTTAATACTCCCGCTTTACCAGCGATAATTTCAATTAATTTACCAACAGTCATCCGCGATGGAAAACCATGTGGATTCATAATAATATCCGGACAAATACCCTGATCATTAAATGGTAAATCCTGTTGTTCAACAATTAAACCCGTCACACCTTTTTGTCCATGTCGACTACTAAATTTATCACCAATTTCCGGTCTTCTTGTTTGTCTTAATAAAACTTTTAATAAAAATGAATTATCCTGAAAGCTTGATATCATTACTTTTTCAACATACGATGGTATTGCACCTTTATAAAGTACCGATTGTTCACGATGTTCAATTGGATTTTGTTGACCACCACCGCTAACATGTTGATTATTTGTTTCTTTTGGCACTGATTTATTAATCATTACTTTACGATTTTCAAGCATTTCACCTGGTGCAACAATACCATCCATATCTAATACATCATGTTTCCATATTGGTTTTTTTGTATTTCCATCTAACATTGGTCCAAGTATAATGTCATATGTCATATTTGGATAACGTTTTAATAAACATTTTGTATTACGATAAACTAAACAACGTCCAAAACCACGATCAATTGAATCTTTATTAATAACAAGTGCATCCTCAATATCATAACCACTATATGACATTACAGCAACAATTGAATTTTGTCCAGCTGGTAATTTATCAAAATTTATTAATTCAATTGTACGTGATTTTACCATTGGCGCTTGTGGATAAACAAGATTATACATTAATGTATCAATTCGATTACGTTGATTATAACCAATTGTACCCATTGCTTGTTTACCCATTGCACATTGATATGTATTACGTGGACTTTGATTATGATGGGGAAATGGTACAAGACCAGCGCAAACACCAAGTATTGTAAATGGTTCAATTTCCATGTGTGTTGTTTTTATATTAACTTGACTCTCGTCAAATGCAATATAACTATCGTTCTCTTCATTAACATCTAAATATTCAATTATACCTGGAAAAAATGAAAAAAATTAATCTGAATACGATTTTGTTTCGAAAACTGTTCTTACCTTCGTGTAAAAAATCTTCAAATGTTCTCAAACCCTGTTCCAATAGTTTCATATGTTCATTACGCAATAATGGTTGACCATTATTGACAATTAAATAAGGACGACATAATCTTCCACCGTCCGAACTTATGTGAATGCATCTGAAAAAAAAGAATTAATTTTTTATTTTATATAAATTCATAAAGAATTTTTTCTTTAGATAAAAATTTCTGTTTAGATAATAGAAAAATTTTAAATTCACCTAAATTTTGGTTGTGAATAAATTGAAACAAAACTGCTTATCCAACATTTTCTTCTTAATTTACGAAATATTCTTATCAATCTCTCATGATTTCTAACAACACCGAGTAATGTTCCATTTAATGAAACCATGTAAACACCATCTTGATGTATTTCTTCACCACCAAGCATTCCCGGATCTTGTACGCCAAGATGAAATGCAATTCTCGCTAAAGGTTCCTCTTCAACTTCAGTTGTAATGTGCGTCATTAATGCCAAATTTTTTACTAAACCGCAACCCTAAATTTGAATTAAAAAAAAAATAAATAAATTTTCTTTCATGCTGAGAATTTAAAAAATTCTACACTTCGAAGTGTAATTTCGAAAAAAAAAAAAAAAAATTACCTCTCCCTCAGGTGTATCACTTGGACAAAGCATTCCCCATTGTGACGCCTGTAATGAACGTGGACCTGAGACTTTTCTGCTTTTTTCAAATTGTGAATTCACTCTTGTCATCATTCCCAATGCGGATATATAGGAGAGTCTCGATAAAACTTGTGTAACACCGTGACGTTCCATTTTAAAACGTTTTATTGTCCAATTTCCCTAAATAATTTTTTATTTATATTTTTATTTTCAACTAGCAAAATTAAACGCGCCGCGTCAAATTTAGTATTTAATTGTTTGTTATAAAGAAATTAATATTAACAATAATAATTTAATTTATTAGAATATTATTACATATTAAATGATAATAATGAAAATTATATGTTTCGGATTATACGACTTTTTCCGACTTTTTTTTCAAAAATACGACTTTTATCGACTTATTTTAATAAAATGCGACATTTTTTTTTTACATTTGAAAAGAAAATGTAAATAAAATACATTTTTTTTTTTAGTATAAAATGTAGATCTTCTTCAGATCTTCTTCAATTCAATTATTTAACAAATTTTCAACTAAAATGATTCTTCACTAAATTAATTATTTTTAATAATTTTAATGAAATACATCACAAATTCAAATTATAATCAAAATTATTTTTCAATTAAAATTTTTATGAAATTTAACAATTGTTTATAATTTAAAACAAAAAAAATATCACAATAAAATTGAATTATTTTTTAAAAATTTCAATTCAAAATAAACATTATTACCCGAAATTTTAATTCAAAATCAATTAAAAATCCAATAATTATCCACAAAATTTTCAAATTTAAAATTTAATTATTTACCAAGTTTTCAATTTAAAATGAAATAAAATTCAATTATTTTCCAAAAATTTCTATTCAAAATTAATTATCCAAATTTTCAATCAAAAATGAACTTAAATTAAATTATTATCCAAAATTTCAATTAAAATTCAATTATTTCCCAAAATTTTCAATTCAAAAACAAATTAAAATTCAATTATTTTGAAAATTTTTAATTGAAATTCAATTATTTTCCAAAATTTTCAATACAAATTCAATTATTTTCCAAAAGTTTAATTGAAATTCAATTATTTTCCAAAATTTTCAATTCAAAATCAATTATTTTCCAAAATTTCAATTCAAAATCAACTAATATTCAATTATTTTAAAAATTTTCAATTCAAAATCAACTAATATTCAATTATTTTAAAAATTTTCAATTCAAAATCAACTAATATTCAATTATTTTCCAAAATTTCAATTAAAAATCAAGTAAAATTCAATTACTTTCCAAAGTTTCAATTTAATATTAATTGAAATTCAATTATTTTCCAAAATTTTAATTCAAAATCAACTAAAATTCAATAATTTTCCAATTTCAATTAAAATTCAATTATTTTAAAAATTTTCAATTCAAAATCAACTAAAATTCAATTATTTTGAAAATTTTTAATTGAAATTCAATTATTTTCCAAAATTTTCAATACAAATTCAATTATTTTCCAAAAGTTTAATTGAAATTCAATTATTTTCCAAAATTTTCAATTCAAAATCAATTATTTTCCAAAATTTCAATTCAAAATCAACTAATATTCAATTATTTTAAAAATTTTCAATTCAAAATCAACTAATATTCAATTATTTTAAAAATTTTCAATTCAAAATCAACTAATATTCAATTATTTTCCAAAATTTCAATTAAAAATCAAGTAAAATTCAATTACTTTCCAAAGTTTCAATTTAATATTAATTGAAATTCAATTATTTTCCAAAATTTTAATTCAAAATCAACTAAAATTCAATAATTTTCCAATTTCAATTAAAATTCAATTATTTTAAAAATTTTCAATTCAAAATCAATTATTTTCCAAAATTTCAATTCAAAATCAACTAATATTCAATTATTTTAAAAATTTTCAATTCAAAATCAACTAATATTCAATTATTTTAAAAATTTTCAATTCAAAATCAACTAATATTCAATTATTTTCCAAAATTTCAATTAAAAATCAAGTAAAATTCAATTACTTTCCAAAGTTTCAATTTAATATTAATTGAAATTCAATTATTTTCCAAAATTTTAATTCAAAATCAACTAAAATTCAATAATTTTCCAAAATTACAATTGAAATTCAATTATTTTCAAAATTTGCAATTTAAAATCAACTAAAATTCAATTATTTTCAAAATTTTTAATCCAAAATCAACTAAAATTCAACTATTACCCGAAATTTTAATTCAAAATAAATTAAAAATCCAATAATTATCCAAAATTTTCAATTTAAAATTCAATTATTTACCAAGTTTTCAATTTAAAATGAAATAAAATTCAATTATTTTCTACAATTTCTATTCAAAATTAATTATCCAAATTTTCAATCAAAAATGAACTTAAATTAAATTATTATCCAATTTCAATTAAAATTCAATTATTTCCCAAAAATTTCAATTCAAAATCAATTATTTTCCAAAATTTCAATCAAAAATCAACTAAAATTCAATTATTATCCAATTTCAATTAAAATTCAATTATTTTAAAAATTTTCAATTCAAAATCAACTAAAATTCAATTATTTTCCAAGCATTCAATTCAAAATAATTTAAAATACAATTATTTTCTTTAATTTCAAGTGGAATTCAATAATTTTCAAAAATTTCAATTTGAAATTCAATTATTTTCCAAAATTTCAATCCAAAATCAACTAAAATTCAATTATTACCCGAAATTTTAATTCAAAATCAATTAAAAATGCAATAATTATCCAAAATTTTCTATTTAAAATTTAATTATTTACCAAGTTTTCAATTTGAAATGAAATAAAATTCATTTATTTTTTAAAATTTCTATTCAAAATTTTATTATCCAAATTTTCAATCAAAAGTGAACTTAAATTAAATTATTATCCAAAATTTCAATTAAAATTCAATTATTTCCCTCAATTTTCAATTCAAAATGAACTGAAATTCAATTATTTTCCAAATTTAAAATCAAATAAAATTTCATTATTCTCAAAAATTTGAATTCAAATTTTTTGAAATTTAATAATTTCAATTATAACTCTAAGGAAATTCAATTATTTTTAACTATTTTAATAATATTCTTTGAAAATTCAACTATCTGAAACCATTTTTCAATTAAAAATGATTTTCAAATTATTGTATTTTGTCCTGATTTTCTA
This sequence comes from Leptopilina boulardi, assembly GCF_019393585.1. Classification (NCBI taxonomy): domain Eukaryota; kingdom Metazoa; phylum Arthropoda; class Insecta; order Hymenoptera; family Figitidae; genus Leptopilina; species Leptopilina boulardi. Next base: position 876,510 of record NW_026138000.1, on the reverse strand, counting down.
ATAAATTTTTAGTGAAATCATCTAAAATTTTAATTACAAAACACTTAAAGTTTCAATTAATTTCAAAAATCTCAATTTTAAATCTTTAAAAATTCAATTAAATTTAAAAAATGTTTTCCCAAAAATTGTTTGATAAATTATTTTTAGTTCTGTAAAATTTAATAATTGTTTTTGAAAATTAACAATATCTTTTGAAATTTAATTATTTCTAAAAATTTCAACTTTTCAAATTTTTGAAAATAAATAATATTTCAAGTGTGATTTTGAATTAAAATTTTTTTTTTTTTGGTAATTTTATTTGATAATTTTTTTTTTTTTTTAAATTATAAACAATTATTAAATTTTATAAAAATTTTAATTGAAAAATAGTTTAAGATAATTGAATTTTGTGAAGAATTTTATTAAAATTATTAAAAATAATATAGATTTATTATTTTCTTAATTATTTGCGATTTTTAATTGTAACTTTTTAAAAAAAAATTTTTTAATTTATAATTTAATTTAAATTTGTGAAAAAGGAATTTATTCTTTTTTTCTCCAAAAAAAAAAAAAAAAAAAAAAAAGAATGTACAAAAAATCTACTCACAGTTGAAATTGCAAAAGCCAAACCACTCGTTATTTTGTCCTGTCGAAAGTATTTCACAATATCAAATTGTGCGGCTTTTATTTTTGGTATATTTTTGTCAGCCACTGTTTTCAACTAAAATTTTAAATGGAAAAAATATTAATAATAAATAAAAATAAAAAAGAAAAATAATAATAATAAATAATAATAATATAATAATAATAATAATATAATAATAATAATAAACAATAATAATAAAAAATAATAAAAATATTTCGAGGTCTTTAATATTTTTCATTATTATTAATTTTTTTTCTAACTGTTAAAGGCCTGGAAAAATTTATTATCAAAAAATTAATAAATAATAATGTAATTTTAAAATACAATATTGGAAATAGCTTTTTTTTTTTTAATTAATTTTTTTCTTTTCTTACCTCCCAATTGAATCTTTTGAGAAGATCTTCGAACATGAGAGCAAGCAAAGAGCCAGCCAATTCTAAACGTTTATTTCCATAATAATCGCGATCGTCCAATAAACTACGATCATTTTGTGCCATTATCACTTTACGTACCATTAAAGCCAAATGAACGGCTTTCAATTTAAAACTAAAGTCCACGACCTAAGAAGGAAAAAAAATTTTTTTTTTTTATTTTAATATTTAAATTTCTACGAAAAGAGAAAAAAAAAGTTTTTTTTTTTGCAAAATTTTCATTCACAACTTACCGGAACGTGAGACAATAAATTTGTCGCCAAAATATCTTTCATTTCATCGTAGAGATTCGATTTTACAACATTAAATCTTTTTTGTTTTCGTTTGCTACTTAAATAACTGGAAAATAAGAAAAGTAAAATTAAATTCGAAAAAAACATAGATACATAATTTTTTATACAAAATTAAATAAAAAAAAAATTGTATAATATTTATTTTTTAATTAAATTAGTAATAAAATAATAAATTTTTATTTAAATTTTCATAAAAAAAATTTTTCTTTTTGTAAAATTAAATAAATAAATCAAATAAATAAATAAATAAATACAAAATTAAATTTAAAAAAAAAATTGTAGTATAATATTTATTTTTTAATTAAATTAGTAATAAAATAATAAAATTTTCTTTAAATTTTCATAAATTTTTTTTTGTAAAATTAAATATCAAGAAAAATTGTAGAATATTTATTTCTTTAATTAAATTAGTTATTAAATAGTAAATTAAATAATGAATAGAAATTTTTTTTTTAATTTTGATTCAAAATTTTAAATTTTTTTTCTGTAAAATTAAATATCAAAAAAAAATTGGAGAATATTTATTTTTTTAAGAATTAAATTAGTAATTTTTGTAATAAGGAAAAAAGATTTTTTTTTCCTTACTATAAAGCTTCATTTTGCGATTTAATGTCCTGACATTCGTCTAAACTTGCTGACAATTTCTCACTTATATTGTCCTCAGTGCCAATCATTTGTACAATTTCTTGATCGCATTGAAAACCCAGGGCATTAAAAACTGCGACAATCGGCACATCCTGAGAAAAGAGATTTAGAAAAAATTTTTTTTTAAATTTTCATTTTATGGAAATTCAATTGTTATAATTATTATCGAGTCGAATTTTTAATTTGTTCGAATTAGAATTTTTCATTCAAATTAATTTAAAATAAATTAAATTTATTATTTTATTTATTTAATTTATTATTATTTATTTTATTTAAATTAAATTAATTTATTTTTTTTTAAATTCCTCAAAAAACAAAGAATGACTTACATCTGAAAAAATGTTGAGTCTCACATAATATTTGCCACCTTTGCCAATAACATTTGTACGTGTTTTTCTCTCATGTGTAACACTATTACAAATTGCGACAATACAATTTTTACTATCCTCCTCAAGTAATATACGATTTCTTAATAATTGTTCTTGTATTAATATTACTTTTTCCTGTCCATTAATAATAAAATAACCACCAGGATCGTGTGGACATTCTTTTAATTGTGCCAATTCATAATGTGATTTATTTGTTAATACACAATTTGAACTACGTAACATTATTGGCATACGACCGAGAAGTAAATTATTTCTTATTATTGTTTCATGACCGCGTGTATATTGTATATCAACAGTAATTGGCGCTGAATAATTTAAATCACGTAAACGACAATCCATTGGTGTTGATGGACATGAGCCATTTATTCCCTCTTCAATATCAGGTGTTCCCACATAAACGTTTAAATATCTAAGCGCAAAAAGAAAATTCGTATTTTAAAATTTCTATCGACTAATTTTTTTTTTTTTTTTATTAAACTATTAGTAAATAATTTTATATTTTTAATTAATTATTATTAATTGTTAATTAAATATTTTCAGGCCTCGGATCGACTTATGGGCACAAAAAAAAGTCGGAAAAATCGATTTTTTTTTTTATTTTAACAAAAACATTTTACAGATTTTTAAATAATTTTTTTTTTAAATAATAATACTTTTGAAAGGGTTAAAGTTGAAATTTTTAAAAATAATTGAATTTCAAAAGATATTGTTAATTTTCAGACAATAATTAAATTTTACAGAACTAAAAATAATTTATCAAATAATTTATCAAATAATTTTTGGATAATATTTTTTAAATGTAATTAAATTTTCAAAGAGATTTACAATTGAGATTTTTGAAATTAATTGAACTTCAAGTGATTTTTAATTAAAATTTTTTTTTTCACTAAAAAATTTATTAGAAACTGCAGACAAAAATACAATAATTTGAAAACCATTTTTAATTGAAAAATGCTTTCAGATAGTTGAATTTTCAAAGAATATTATAAAAAATAGTTAAAAATAATTAAATTTCCTTAGAGTTATAATTGAAATAGTTAAATTTGCAAAAAATTTTAGAAATAATTAAATTTTAGAAGCTTTTAAATTCAAAATTTGTTGAAAATAATTGAATTATAATTGAAATTTTTGATAATAATTCAATTTTTAGTTGATTTTTGATTGAAAATTTTAATAATAAATAATTTTGAGTTGAAATTTTTGAGAATAATTGAATTTTAGTTTATTTTTAATTGAATTTTAATTAAAAATTTTGATAATAATTAATTTTGAATTGAAATTTTGGATATTTATTGAATTTTAATTGATTTTGAATTGAAGTTTTGGGTAATAATTGAATTTTATTTGATTTTAAATTGAAAATTTGTAAAATAATTGAATTTTAAAAAATTTTGAATTGAAATTTTGGAAAATAATGTAATTTTACTTTAAATTTCGGTTGAAAATTTTGATAATAATTAATTTTGAATTGAAATTTTGGATAATTATTGAATTTTAATTGATTTTGAATTGAAATTTTGGGTAATAATTGAATTTTAGCTGATTTTTAATTGAAATTTTTGAAAATAATTCAATTTTATTTGATTTTAAATTGATTTATGATTTTGAATTAAAATTTTTTGGTAATTTTATTTGATTGTTTTTAAAATTATAAATAATTGTTTTAATTTTATAAAAATTTTAATTGAAAAATAATTTGAAATAATTTAATTTGTGAATTGAATTTCATTAAAATTATTAAAAATAATTAATTTAGTGAAGAATGTTAGTTAAAAAATTTGTTAAATAATTGAAATAAAGAAGATCTGAAGAAAATCTGCATTTTATATTAAAAAAAAAAATATATTTTATTTAAAAAACTTTTTTAAAAATGTAAAAAAAAGGTCGAAATCGTCGCATTTTATTAAAATAAGTCAAAAAAAAGTCGTATTTTTTAAAAAAAGGTCGGAAATAGTCGAAAAAGTCTTATAATTCGAGGCCTGTATTTTTCATTTTTATATTTTTTAATTTATTCATTATTTACTTTTCTTTTTTCTCCATTTTTTTTAATTGTAAATTTTATTTTCTGTTCTAAAAAAAAATTAAATTTTCTTTTATTTATTTAATACGTTAATTTTTTTTAATTTTTAATTTAAATTTAAATTAAAATTTCCGTTTCCAATTCTTTTTGCCCAATTCTGGATGTATTATTTTTTTATTATTAAACAAGTAGTAAAAATTAAAAAATTTTTAAAAATAGTTTGAAAATTTTAAATTCAAAAATTAATTAATTTGAAAATTTTTTAGTTTTTGTATTTATTTTCTTTTTTTTTATATTATTTTTTGAATTTTAATGCAGTTTTAATTTTTATATATTAATTTTTAAAAAAAAATTCCGTTTCCAGTTCTTTTTGTCCAATTCTGTCTTTGCTGTGTTTAAATAAAAATTTCAATTATTTATTTATTATTACATTTATTTTTCTTTTTTCTATTAAACTAAAAAAAAATTATTATAATTATTTTTTTTATTTAATATTCTAATAAAATTATTATAAAAATTATTATTATAAAATATAAGATTGATTTATATTAATATATATATTTAAATTTAATAAAATATAAATTTTTTTGAATTAGAAAAAAAAACAAAAAAAAAATTAAATAAATTTCTTACTTGAGATAAAAATCAGGATCAGCATCACTGAAAACCATTTCATTTGTTTGAATGATTTTTTTCACCTCAACATTAATGAAATAATTAAATGAATCAATATGCTGACGAACTAATCCTTTGCCTTTTAAAAAAGCAGGAACCAATTTCCATTTATCCTGAAAAAAAAAATTTACTTAATCGAAAGAAAAAACACGAAAAAATTTTTTCGTTTAAATAATTAAATATATAAAAAATAATTATTCCTAACCTATAAATCGTAAAAAAATAAATTTTTTCCCGAATATAAAAACACATTTTTTTTTTTAAAATATAATATATTTATTAATTGATAATTAAAAGAAAATTATATTTTAACGAATAAAATTTATAATTATATATATATATCAAAATTTAGAGAAAATTGTGAGTGTAAATTTTGTTTTCTAACCTAAAAAATGGAATTTTTTTTATACTTACCGGAATTGGTGGAATTTGTATAACTTTATAATATTTTTCCTTTGCTTTATCGGCGTCGGAAAATTTTTTCTTCATATCACCCATTATTTGTTCTTTTTTTTTTTTAAATAAATATCACTAATTTCTTTTCTATATCATTTGGAATTAAATGCCATATATATATATAAATAATAGTTGCGCACGTGGTTTTTTAGTCAATGCGCGTCAAACTTGTTTTGATTCGACTGCGCATGTGCTACGCGATATTTATAATTACGCGGGAAAATTCAAAACCGTTTCTTGGTAAATTATTACCAAAAATTATTATTCTTATTACTATTATTATTATTATATTATTACTATTATATTATTATAATTATTATTATATTATTACTAATATATTATTATTATTATATTATTGTTATATTATTATTAATTAATTAATTATAACTAGATTAGGAAAATTTTTTTTTTCAAAAATCAAAAAATAATTAACAGGCGTCAGTTTAAATTTTGATTATGTTTAAAAACTGAATCACTGCGCCATCTTTAGTTCATTAGATATAATATAATTTTTTTTTTTTTTTTTCGAAAATGGCGATAAAATCCTGTATGTGTAGCACGTGTTTCCGGCATTAAAGTATCATTATTAATTTTCAACAAAAAAATATTTTTCTTCTATCTTATTTTTAGATATTTATCGAGGAAAAAAAAAGTGTTTATAAAATGTATCAAAAAAAAGTTGTGAATTTTAGTTATCGCACGTAAAAATCTATAGTGTCAGTAATATTGTAGTTTCTCGTTGGAAGTTAACCTTAAAGAAAACAAAAAAAAAAATTCAGAAATGTTTTGCTCGTCATAAATTATGTCAAAAGTGTGTTAATGTTCTCGTCATGTGGTAAGATTTTTATCTTAATTTATATTTAATTATATTCTACATAAATTGGGAAATTGACGCCATTTTTAAAATTTAATATTTTCGATTTAGATAAAAAAAAATTTTTTAACCGGCTTCTGATGATTTTTTTTTTATTTAACGGTTTTGATTTTTTTTTTTTGAAATTTACGACTTTTAAAAGATTTTTTTTTCTAATTTTCCCAGTATTTTTAAAAATTAAAAGTTTTTTTTTTGGTTAAAACCAAAAAAAACAATCCAAATTTATGGTTTTTGCGATTTTCGGGTAAAATATGCAAAATTTTCAAAAAGTGTATAAAACATAAAAAATTTATTTTAATAAAATCTAAAATTTTCATTTAAATTATTCTTCAAAATTTTGCAAATTTTACCCAAAAATCGCAAAATGCCATAATTTTTAAATTTTTTTTACGGTTTTATCTGTGAAAATTAAATTTTTTGATTTTTTCATTGTGATTTTTGTAATAAGGGCATAAAAATACATAAATATACATAGTAAAAAAAAAATAAAAATTCTAAATTTCGAAAATAAAAAAAATTATTTGTGGGTGTTTTTTTTTTTGTTTAATATAGTGAAACGTAAAAAAAGACGAGAAGAAAAAATTATCATGGATCAGGGAAATTTGAAAAATAATTTTGATTTGGTGCTAGCGCCATTTCAACCGACAACGCGTGTTGTTCTTGAGGTTTCTCTGAATAAGGAAAAAAGTACAACGAGTATTTTAAATGTGCGAAATCCCAGCAATAAGGAAATAACAGTGAGTTGTTAATATTTTCGATTTTTCTATTTTTAATTTTCAGATTGAATATTTAGAAAGGTTTTTGTTTTAATCATGTTTTTTAAATTTTTAAATATTTATTTTAAGAATTTTAATAATAATTAATAATAACAATAATAATAATTTTTTTTATAATTTTGAATATAGAAATTATGTTTATTTCAAAATTAAATATTACATTTTTTTTATTAATAATAATTATTCATTTTCAATTAAAAAAAATTTTTTTGCAAATATTTTTTATTAATAATTTTTTAATATTTAAATTAATTTTAACGTTTGTTCCTTATTTAATTTACTAATTTTCTCATTAATTTTGTAAATTAATTTTCAAAAATTTAATTTTTAATTTAATAAAAATATTATTTTGTTCATTTAGTTCTAAATATTATGTCCAATTTAATTTTCGTTACTGTTGATTTTAACTTTATTTTTGTATTGAAATTTATTATCAATTCAATACCAAACAAGTTGTAAATTCAGATGTTCATTACATGAACATTTTGCTTCCTCTTTACGATCAGCAAAAAAATTTGCTTCCTCGTGGAGAAAGCAAAATTTTATTGCCAAAATGTCAATTTTTGATTTTTTAACATTCATTAATTCTTTAAATTTACTTCAAATGTATACTTTATATATATATCGATCGATTCGTCTTGACGTAAGGAAAACGATTTTATTATATATAACCTTAAATTTTTCTATTTATAAATTTTTTCGATTAAAAAAAAATTTTTGGAAAAAGTCCCCAAAAAAATTCAATTTTTCTTAGGCAGACGATTTTAATGCATATTCTTGCACAAAATACTCCTAAAAGTGTAGAAAAAAATTGACAGCCAAATCCGAGTAGAGGAAGACACCTATTACCACCAAAAAGTCATCCAACCCGAAAATCCAAAATCCAAAAAAAGTCCCCAAAAAAATTCAATTTTTCTTAGGCAGACGATTTTAATGCACATTCTTGCACAAAATACTCCTAAAAGTGTAGAAAAAAATTGTCAGCCAAATCCGAGTAGAGGAAGACACCTATTACCACCAAAAAGTCATCCAACCCAAAAATCCAAAATCCAAAAAAAGTCCCCAAAAAAATTCAATTTTTCTTAGGCAGACGATTTTAATGCATATTCTTGCACAAAATACTCCTAAAAGTGTAGAAAAAAATTGACAGCCAAATCCGAGTAGAGGAAGACACCTATTACCACCAAAAAGTCATCCAACCCAAAAATCCAAAATCCAAAAAAAGTCCCCAAAAAAATTCAATTTTTCTTAGGCAGACGATTTTAATGCATATTCTTGCACAAAATACTCCTAAAAGTGTAGAAAAAAATTGACAGCCAAATCCGAGTAGAGGAAGACACCTATTACCACCAAAAAGTCATCCAACCCAAAAATCCAAAATCCAAAAAAAGTCCCCAAAAAAATTCAATTTTTCTTAGGCAGACGATTTTAATGCATATTCTTGCACAAAATACTCCTAAAAGTGTAGAAAAAAATTGACAGCCAAATCCGAGTAGAGGAAGACACCTATTACCACCAAAAAGTCATCCAACCCAAAAATCCAAAATCCAAAAAAAGTCCCCAAAAAAATTCAATTTTTCTTAGGCAGACGATTTTAATGCACATTCTTGCACAAAATACTCCTAAAAGTGTAGAAAAAAATTGTCAGCTAAATCCGAGTAGAGGAAGACACCTATTACCACCATAAAGTCATCCAACCCAAAAATCCAAAATCCAAAAAAAGTCCCCAAAAAAATTCAATTTTTCTTAGGCAGACGATTTTAATGCATATTCTTGCACAAAATACTCCTAAAAGTGTAGAAAAAAATTGACAGCCAAATCCGAGTAGAGGAAGACACCTATTACCACCAAAAAGTCATCCAACCCAAAAATCCAAAATCCAAAAAAAGTCCCCAAAAAAATTCAATTTTTCTTAGGCAGACGATTTTAATGCATATTCTTGCACAAAATACTCCTAAAAGTGTAGAAAAAAATTGACAGCCAAATCCGAGTAGAGGAAGACACCTATTACCACCAAAAAGTCATCCAACCCAAAAATCCAAAATCCAAAAAAAGTCCCCAAAAAAATTCAATTTTTCTTAGGCAGACGATTTTAATGCATATTCTTGCACAAAATACTCCTAAAAGTGTAGAAAAAAATTGACAGCCAAATCCGAGTAGAGGAAGACACCTATTACCACCAAAAAGTCATCCAACCCAAAAATCCAAAATCCAAAAAAAGTCCCCAAAAAAATTCAATTTTTCTTAGGCAGACGATTTTAATGCATATTCTTGCACAAAATACTCCTAAAAGTGTAGAAAAAAATTGACAGCCAAATCCGAGTAGAGGAAGACACCTATTACCACCAAAAAGTCATCCAACCCAAAAATCCAAAATCCAAAAAAAGTCCCCAAAAAAATTCAATTTTTCTTAGGCAGACGATTTTAATGCATATTCTTGCACAAAATACTCCTAAAAGTGTAGAAAAAAATTGACAGCCAAATCCGAGTAGAGGAAGACACCTATTACCACCAAAAAGTCATCCAACCCAAAAATCCAAAATCCAAAAAAAGTCCCCAAAAAAATTCAATTTTTCTTAGGCAGACGATTTTAATGCATATTCTTGCACAAAATACTCCTAAAAGTGTAGAAAAAAATTGACAGCCAAATCCGAGTAGAGGAAGACACCTATTACCACCAAAAAGTCATCCAACCCAAAAATCCAAAATCCAAAAAAAGTCCCCAAAAAAATTCAATTTTTCTTAGGCAGACGATTTTAATGCATATTCTTGCACAAAATACTCCTAAAAGTGTAGAAAAAAATTGACAGCCAAATCCGAGTAGAGGAAGACACCTATTACCACCAAAAAGTCATCCAACCCAAAAATCCAAAATCCAAAAAAAGTCCCCAAAAAAATTCAATTTTTCTTAGGCAGACGATTTTAATGCACATTCTTGCACAAAATACTCCTAAAAGTGTAGAAAAAAATTGACAGCCAAATCCGAGTAGAGGAAGACACCTATTACCACCAAAAAGTCATCCAACCCAAAAATCCAAAATCCAAAAAAAGTCCCCAAAAAAATTCAATTTTTCTTAGGCAGACGATTTTAATGCATATTCTTGCACAAAATACTCCTAAAAGTGTAGAAAAAAATTGACAGCCAAATCCGAGTAGAGGAAGACACCTATTACCACCAAAAGTCATCCAACCCAAAATCCAAAATCCAAAAAAAGTCCCCAAAAAAATTCAATTTTTCTTAGGCAGACGATTTTAATGCATATTCTTGCACAAAATACTCCTAAAAGTGTAGAAAAAAATTGACTGCCAAATCCGAGTAGAGGAAGACACCTATTACCACCAAAAAGTCATCCAACCCAAAAATCCAAAATCCAAAAAAAGTCCCCAAAAAAATTCAATTTTTCTTAGGCAGACGATTTTAATGCATATTCTTGCACAAAATACTCCTAAAAGTGTAGAAAAAAAATTGACAGCCAAATCCGAGTAGAGGAAGACACCTATTACCACCAAAAAGTCATCCAACCCAAAAATCCAAAATCCAAAAAAAGTCCCCAAAAAAATTCAATTTTTCTTAGGCAGACGATTTTAATGCACATTCTTGCACAAAATACTCCTAAAAGTGTAGAAAAAAATTGTCAGCCAAATCCGAGTAGAGAAAGACACCTATTATCACCAAAAAGTCATCCAACCCAAAAATCCAAAATCCAAAAAAAGTCCCCAAAAAAATTCAATTTTTCTTAGGCAGACGATTTTAATGCATATTCTTGCACAAAATACTCCTAAAAGTGTAGAAAAAAATTGACAGCCAAATCCGAGTAGAGGAAGACACCTATTACCACCAAAAAGTCATCCAACCCAAAAATCCAAAATCCAAAAAAATCCCCAAAAAAATTCAATTTTTCTTAGGCAGACGATTTTAATGCATATTCTTGAACAAAATACTCCTAAAAGTGTAGAAAAAAATTGACAGCCAAATCCGAGTAGAGGAAGACACCTATTACCACCAAAAAGTCATCCAACCCAAAAATCCAAAATCCAAAAAAAGTCCCCAAAAAAATTCAATTTTTCTTAGGCAGACGATTTTAATGCATATTCTTGCACAAAATACACCTAAAAGTGTAGAAAAAAATTGACAGCCAAATCCGAGTAGAGGAAGACACCTATTACCACCAAAAAGTCATCCAACCCAATAATCCAAAATCCAAAAAAAGTCTCCCAAAAAAATTCAATTTTTCTTAGGCAGACGATTTTAATGCATATTCTTGCACAAAATACTCCTAAAAGTGTAGAAAAAAATTGACAGCCCAAATCCGAGTAGAGGAAGACACCTATTACCACCAAAAAAGTCATCCAACCCAAAAATCCAAAATCCAAAAAAAGTCCCCCAAAAAAATTCAATTTTTCTTAGGCAGACGATTTTAATGCATATTCTTGCACAAAATACTCCTAAAAGTGTAGAAAAAAAATTGACAGCCAAATCCGAGTAGAGGAAGACACCTATTACCACCAAAAAGTCATCCAAAAAAAACCAAAACCAAAAAAAACCAAAATCCAAAAAAAAACCCAAAAAAATTCAAAAAAAGTAGAAAAAAAACACCAAATCCAATGCAAATTTAAAAAACATAAAAACAAAAACCAAAAACCAACCAAAAAAAAAAAAAAAACACAAGAAACCAAATCAAACAAAAAAAATAAACACCAAAAAAAAAAAAAAAAAAAATCCAACCCAAAAATCCAAAATCCAAAAAAAGTCCCCAAAAAAATTCAATTTTTCTTAGGCAGACGATTTTAATGCATATTCTTGCACAAAATACTCCTAAAAGTGTAGAAAAAAATTGACAGCCAAATCCGAGTAGAGGAAGACACCTATTACCACCAAAAAGTCATCCAACCCAAAAATCCAAAATCCAAAAAAAGTCCCCAAAAAAATTCAATTTTTCTTAGGCAGACGATTTTAATGCATATTCTTGCACAAAATACTCCTAAAAGTGTAGAAAAAAATTGACAGCCAAATCCGAGTAGAGGAAGACACCTATTACCACCAAAAAGTCATCCAACCCAAAAATCCAAAATCCAAAAAAAGTCCCCAAAAAAATTCAATTTTTCTTAGGCAGACGATTTTAATGCATATTCTTGCACAAAATACTCCTAAAAGTGTAGAAAAAAATTGACAGCCAAATCCGAGTAGAGGAAGACACCTATTACCACCAAAAAGTCATCCAACCCAAAAATCCAAAATCCAAAAAAAGTCCCCAAAAAAATTCAATTTTTCTTAGGCAGACGATTTTAATGCATATTCTTGCACAAAATACTCCTAAAAGTGTAGAAAAAAATTGACAGCCAAATCCGAGTAGAGGAAGACACCTATTACCACCAAAAAGTCATCCAACCCAAAAATCCAAAATCCAAAAAAAGTCCCCAAAAAAATTCAATTTTTCTTAGGCAGACGATTTTAATGCATATTCTTGCACAAAATACTCCTAAAAGTGTAGAAAAAAATTGACAGCCAAATCCGAGTAGAGGAAGACACCTATTACCACCAAAAAGTCATCCAACCCAAAAATCCAAAATCCAAAAAAAGTCCCCAAAAAAATTCAATTTTTCTTAGGCAGACGATTTTAATGCATATTCTTGCACAAAATACTCCTAAAAGTGTAGAAAAAAATTGACAGCCAAATCCGAGTAGAGGAAGACACCTATTACCACCAAAAAGTCATCCAACCCAAAAATCCAAAATCCAAAAAAAGTCCCCAAAAAAATTCAATTTTTCTTAGGCAGACGATTTTAATGCATATTCTTGCACAAAATACTCCTAAAAGTGTAGAAAAAAATTGACAGCCAAATCCGAGTAGAGGAAGACACCTATTACCACCAAAAAGTCATCCAACCCAAAAATCCAAAATCCAAAAAAAGTCCCCAAAAAAATTCAATTTTTCTTAGGCAGACGATTTTAATGCATATTCTTGCACAAAATACTCCTAAAAGTGTAGAAAAAAATTGACAGCCAAATCCGAGTAGAGGAAGACACCTATTACCACCAAAAAGTCATCCAACCCAAAAATCCAAAATCCAAAAAAAGTCCCCAAAAAAATTCAATTTTTCTTAGGCAGACGATTTTAATGCATATTCTTGCACAAAATACTCCTAAAAGTGTAGAAAAAAATTGACAGCCAAATCCGAGTAGAGGAAGACACCTATTACCACCAAAAAGTCATCCAACCCAAAAATCCAAAATCCAAAAAAAGTCCCCAAAAAAATTCAATTTTTCTTAGGCAGACGATTTTAATGCATATTCTTGCACAAAATACTCCTAAAAGTGTAGAAAAAAATTGACAGCCAAATCCGAGTAGAGGAAGACACCTATTACCACCAAAAAGTCATCCAACCCAAAAATCCAAAATCCAAAAAAAGTCCCCAAAAAAATTCAATTTTTCTTAGGCAGACGATTTTAATGCATATTCTTGCACAAAATACTCCTAAAAGTGTAGAAAAAAATTGACAGCCAAATCCGAGTAGAGGAAGACACCTATTACCACCAAAAAGTCATCCAACCCAAAAATCCAAAATCCAAAAAAAGTCCCCAAAAAAATTCAATTTTTCTTAGGCAGACGATTTTAATGCATATTCTTGCACAAAATACTCCTAAAAGTGTAGAAAAAAATTGACAGCCAAATCCGAGTAGAGGAAGACACCTATTACCACCAAAAAGTCATCCAACCCAAAAATCCAAAATCCAAAAAAAGTCCCCAAAAAAATTCAATTTTTCTTAGGCAGACGATTTTAATGCATATTCTTGCACAAAATACTCCTAAAAGTGTAGAAAAAAATTGACAGCCAAATCCGAGTAGAGGAAGACACCTATTACCACCAAAAAGTCATCCAACCCAAAAATCCAAAATCCAAAAAAAGTCCCCAAAAAAATTCAATTTTTCTTAGGCAGACGATTTTAATGCATATTCTTGCACAAAATACTCCTAAAAGTGTAGAAAAAAATTGACAGCCAAATCCGAGTAGAGGAAGACACCTATTACCACCAAAAAGTCATCCAACCCAAAAATCCAAAATCCAAAAAAAGTCCCCAAAAAAATTCAATTTTTCTTAGGCAGACGATTTTAATGCATATTCTTGCACAAAATACTCCTAAAAGTGTAGAAAAAAATTGACAGCCAAATCCGAGTAGAGGAAGACACCTATTACCACCAAAAAGTCATCCAACCCAAAAATCCAAAATCCAAAAAAAGTCCCCAAAAAAATTCAATTTTTCTTAGGCAGACGATTTTAATGCATATTCTTGCACAAAATACTCCTAAAAGTGTAGAAAAAAATTGACAGCCAAATCCGAGTAGAGGAAGACACCTATTACCACCAAAAAGTCATCCAACCCAAAAATCCAAAATCCAAAAAAAGTCCCCAAAAAAATTCAATTTTTCTTAGGCAGACGATTTTAATGCATATTCTTGCACAAAATACTCCTAAAAGTGTAGAAAAAAATTGACAGCCAAATCCGAGTAGAGGAAGACACCTATTACCACCAAAAAGTCATCCAACCCAAAAATCCAAAATCCAAAAAAAGTCCCCAAAAAAATTCAATTTTTCTTAGGCAGACGATTTTAATGCATATTCTTGCACAAAATACTCCTAAAAGTGTAGAAAAAAATTGACAGCCAAATCCGAGTAGAGGAAGACACCTATTACCACCAAAAAGTCATCCAACCCAAAAATCCAAAATCCAAAAAAAGTCCCCAAAAAAATTCAATTTTTCTTAGGCAGACGATTTTAATGCATATTCTTGCACAAAATACTCCTAAAAGTGTAGAAAAAAATTGACAGCCAAATCCGAGTAGAGGAAGACACCTATTACCACCAAAAAGTCATCCAACCCAAAAATCCAAAATCCAAAAAAAGTCCCCAAAAAAATTCAATTTTTCTTAGGCAGACGATTTTAATGCATATTCTTGCACAAAATACTCCTAAAAGTGTAGAAAAAAATTGACAGCCAAATCCGAGTAGAGGAAGACACCTATTACCACCAAAAAGTCATCCAACCCAAAAATCCAAAATCCAAAAAAAGTCCCCAAAAAAATTCAATTTTTCTTAGGCAGACGATTTTAATGCATATTCTTGCACAAAATACTCCTAAAAGTGTAGAAAAAAATTGACAGCCAAATCCGAGTAGAGGAAGACACCTATTACCACCAAAAAGTCATCCAACCCAAAAATCCAAAATCCAAAAAAAGTCCCCAAAAAAATTCAATTTTTCTTAGGCAGACGATTTTAATGCATATTCTTGCACAAAATACTCCTAAAAGTGTAGAAAAAAATTGACAGCCAAATCCGAGTAGAGGAAGACACCTATTACCACCAAAAAGTCATCCAACCCAAAAATCCAAAATCCAAAAAAAGTCCCCAAAAAAATTCAATTTTTCTTAGGCAGACGATTTTAATGCATATTCTTGCACAAAATACTCCTAAAAGTGTAGAAAAAAATTGACAGCCAAATCCGAGTAGAGGAAGACACCTATTACCACCAAAAAGTCATCCAACCCAAAAATCCAAAATCCAAAAAAAGTCCCCAAAAAAATTCAATTTTTCTTAGGCAGACGATTTTAATGCATATTCTTGCACAAAATACTCCTAAAAGTGTAGAAAAAAATTGACAGCCAAATCCGAGTAGAGGAAGACACCTATTACCACCAAAAAGTCATCCAACCCAAAAATCCAAAATCCAAAAAAAGTCCCCAAAAAAATTCAATTTTTCTTAGGCAGACGATTTTAATGCATATTCTTGCACAAAATACTCCTAAAAGTGTAGAAAAAAATTGACAGCCAAATCCGAGTAGAGGAAGACACCTATTACCACCAAAAAGTCATCCAACCCAAAAATCCAAAATCCAAAAAAAGTCCCCAAAAAAATTCAATTTTTCTTAGGCAGACGATTTTAATGCATATTCTTGCACAAAATACTCCTAAAAGTGTAGAAAAAAATTGACAGCCAAATCCGAGTAGAGGAAGACACCTATTACCACCAAAAAGTCATCCAACCCAAAAATCCAAAATCCAAAAAAAGTCCCCAAAAAAATTCAATTTTTCTTAGGCAGACGATTTTAATGCATATTCTTGCACAAAATACTCCTAAAAGTGTAGAAAAAAATTGACAGCCAAATCCGAGTAGAGGAAGACACCTATTACCACCAAAAAGTCATCCAACCCAAAAATCCAAAATCCAAAAAAAGTCCCCAAAAAAATTCAATTTTTCTTAGGCAGACGATTTTAATGCATATTCTTGCACAAAATACTCCTAAAAGTGTAGAAAAAAATTGACAGCCAAATCCGAGTAGAGGAAGACACCTATTACCACCAAAAAGTCATCCAACCCAAAAATCCAAAATCCAAAAAAAGTCCCCAAAAAAATTCAATTTTTCTTAGGCAGACGATTTTAATGCATATTCTTGCACAAAATACTCCTAAAAGTGTAGAAAAAAATTGACAGCCAAATCCGAGTAGAGGAAGACACCTATTACCACCAAAAAGTCATCCAACCCAAAAATCCAAAATCCAAAAAAAGTCCCCAAAAAAATTCAATTTTTCTTAGGCAGACGATTTTAATGCATATTCTTGCACAAAATACTCCTAAAAGTGTAGAAAAAAATTGACAGCCAAATCCGAGTAGAGGAAGACACCTATTACCACCAAAAAGTCATCCAACCCAAAAATCCAAAATCCAAAAAAAGTCCCCAAAAAAATTCAATTTTTCTTAGGCAGACGATTTTAATGCATATTCTTGCACAAAATACTCCTAAAAGTGTAGAAAAAAATTGACAGCCAAATCCGAGTAGAGGAAGACACCTATTACCACCAAAAAGTCATCCAACCCAAAAATCCAAAATCCAAAAAAAGTCCCCAAAAAAATTCAATTTTTCTTAGGCAGACGATTTTAATGCATATTCTTGCACAAAATACTCCTAAAAGTGTAGAAAAAAATTGACAGCCAAATCCGAGTAGAGGAAGACACCTATTACCACCAAAAAGTCATCCAACCCAAAAATCCAAAATCCAAAAAAAGTCCCCAAAAAAATTCAATTTTTCTTAGGCAGACGATTTTAATGCATATTCTTGCACAAAATACTCCTAAAAGTGTAGAAAAAAATTGACAGCCAAATCCGAGTAGAGGAAGACACCTATTACCACCAAAAAGTCATCCAACCCAAAAATCCAAAATCCAAAAAAAGTCCCCAAAAAAATTCAATTTTTCTTAGGCAGACGATTTTAATGCATATTCTTGCACAAAATACTCCTAAAAGTGTAGAAAAAAATTGACAGCCAAATCCGAGTAGAGGAAGACACCTATTACCACCAAAAAGTCATCCAACCCAAAAATCCAAAATCCAAAAAAAGTCCCCAAAAAAATTCAATTTTTCTTAGGCAGACGATTTTAATGCATATTCTTGCACAAAATACTCCTAAAAGTGTAGAAAAAAATTGACAGCCAAATCCGAGTAGAGGAAGACACCTATTACCACCAAAAAGTCATCCAACCCAAAAATCCAAAATCCAAAAAAAGTCCCCAAAAAAATTCAATTTTTCTTAGGCAGACGATTTTAATGCATATTCTTGCACAAAATACTCCTAAAAGTGTAGAAAAAAATTGACAGCCAAATCCGAGTAGAGGAAGACACCTATTACCACCAAAAAGTCATCCAACCCAAAAATCCAAAATCCAAAAAAAGTCCCCAAAAAAATTCAATTTTTCTTAGGCAGACGATTTTAATGCATATTCTTGCACAAAATACTCCTAAAAGTGTAGAAAAAAATTGACAGCCAAATCCGAGTAGAGGAAGACACCTATTACCACCAAAAAGTCATCCAACCCAAAAATCCAAAATCCAAAAAAAGTCCCCAAAAAAATTCAATTTTTCTTAGGCAGACGATTTTAATGCATATTCTTGCACAAAATACTCCTAAAAGTGTAGAAAAAAATTGACAGCCAAATCCGAGTAGAGGAAGACACCTATTACCACCAAAAAGTCATCCAACCCAAAAATCCAAAATCCAAAAAAAGTCCCCAAAAAAATTCAATTTTTCTTAGGCAGACGATTTTAATGCATATTCTTGCACAAAATACTCCTAAAAGTGTAGAAAAAAATTGACAGCCAAATCCGAGTAGAGGAAGACACCTATTACCACCAAAAAGTCATCCAACCCAAAAATCCAAAATCCAAAAAAAGTCCCCAAAAAAATTCAATTTTTCTTAGGCAGACGATTTTAATGCATATTCTTGCACAAAATACTCCTAAAAGTGTAGAAAAAAATTGACAGCCAAATCCGAGTAGAGGAAGACACCTATTACCACCAAAAAGTCATCCAACCCAAAAATCCAAAATCCAAAAAAAGTCCCCAAAAAAATTCAATTTTTCTTAGGCAGACGATTTTAATGCATATTCTTGCACAAAATACTCCTAAAAGTGTAGAAAAAAATTGACAGCCAAATCCGAGTAGAGGAAGACACCTATTACCACCAAAAAGTCATCCAACCCAAAAATCCAAAATCCAAAAAAAGTCCCCAAAAAAATTCAATTTTTCTTAGGCAGACGATTTTAATGCATATTCTTGCACAAAATACTCCTAAAAGTGTAGAAAAAAATTGACAGCCAAATCCGAGTAGAGGAAGACACCTATTACCACCAAAAAGTCATCCAACCCAAAAATCCAAAATCCAAAAAAAGTCCCCAAAAAAATTCAATTTTTCTTAGGCAGACGATTTTAATGCATATTCTTGCACAAAATACTCCTAAAAGTGTAGAAAAAAATTGACAGCCAAATCCGAGTAGAGGAAGACACCTATTACCACCAAAAAGTCATCCAACCCAAAAATCCAAAATCCAAAAAAAGTCCCCAAAAAAATTCAATTTTTCTTAGGCAGACGATTTTAATGCATATTCTTGCACAAAATACTCCTAAAAGTGTAGAAAAAAATTGACAGCCAAATCCGAGTAGAGGAAGACACCTATTACCACCAAAAAGTCATCCAACCCAAAAATCCAAAATCCAAAAAAAGTCCCCAAAAAAATTCAATTTTTCTTAGGCAGACGATTTTAATGCATATTCTTGCACAAAATACTCCTAAAAGTGTAGAAAAAAATTGACAGCCAAATCCGAGTAGAGGAAGACACCTATTACCACCAAAAAGTCATCCAACCCAAAAATCCAAAATCCAAAAAAAGTCCCCAAAAAAATTCAATTTTTCTTAGGCAGACGATTTTAATGCATATTCTTGCACAAAATACTCCTAAAAGTGTAGAAAAAAATTGACAGCCAAATCCGAGTAGAGGAAGACACCTATTACCACCAAAAAGTCATCCAACCCAAAAATCCAAAATCCAAAAAAAGTCCCCAAAAAAATTCAATTTTTCTTAGGCAGACGATTTTAATGCATATTCTTGCACAAAATACTCCTAAAAGTGTAGAAAAAAATTGACAGCCAAATCCGAGTAGAGGAAGACACCTATTACCACCAAAAAGTCATCCAACCCAAAAATCCAAAATCCAAAAAAAGTCCCCAAAAAAATTCAATTTTTCTTAGGCAGACGATTTTAATGCATATTCTTGCACAAAATACTCCTAAAAGTGTAGAAAAAAATTGACAGCCAAATCCGAGTAGAGGAAGACACCTATTACCACCAAAAAGTCATCCAACCCAAAAATCCAAAATCCAAAAAAAGTCCCCAAAAAAATTCAATTTTTCTTAGGCAGACGATTTTAATGCATATTCTTGCACAAAATACTCCTAAAAGTGTAGAAAAAAATTGACAGCCAAATCCGAGTAGAGGAAGACACCTATTACCACCAAAAAGTCATCCAACCCAAAAATCCAAAATCCAAAAAAAGTCCCCAAAAAAATTCAATTTTTCTTAGGCAGACGATTTTAATGCATATTCTTGCACAAAATACTCCTAAAAGTGTAGAAAAAAATTGACAGCCAAATCCGAGTAGAGGAAGACACCTATTACCACCAAAAAGTCATCCAACCCAAAAATCCAAAATCCAAAAAAAGTCCCCAAAAAAATTCAATTTTTCTTAGGCAGACGATTTTAATGCATATTCTTGCACAAAATACTCCTAAAAGTGTAGAAAAAAATTGACAGCCAAATCCGAGTAGAGGAAGACACCTATTACCACCAAAAAGTCATCCAACCCAAAAATCCAAAATCCAAAAAAAGTCCCCAAAAAAATTCAATTTTTCTTAGGCAGACGATTTTAATGCATATTCTTGCACAAAATACTCCTAAAAGTGTAGAAAAAAATTGACAGCCAAATCCGAGTAGAGGAAGACACCTATTACCACCAAAAAGTCATCCAACCCAAAAATCCAAAATCCAAAAAAAGTCCCCAAAAAAATTCAATTTTTCTTAGGCAGACGATTTTAATGCATATTCTTGCACAAAATACTCCTAAAAGTGTAGAAAAAAATTGACAGCCAAATCCGAGTAGAGGAAGACACCTATTACCACCAAAAAGTCATCCAACCCAAAAATCCAAAATCCAAAAAAAGTCCCCAAAAAAATTCAATTTTTCTTAGGCAGACGATTTTAATGCATATTCTTGCACAAAATACTCCTAAAAGTGTAGAAAAAAATTGACAGCCAAATCCGAGTAGAGGAAGACACCTATTACCACCAAAAAGTCATCCAACCCAAAAATCCAAAATCCAAAAAAAGTCCCCAAAAAAATTCAATTTTTCTTAGGCAGACGATTTTAATGCATATTCTTGCACAAAATACTCCTAAAAGTGTAGAAAAAAATTGACAGCCAAATCCGAGTAGAGGAAGACACCTATTACCACCAAAAAGTCATCCAACCCAAAAATCCAAAATCCAAAAAAAGTCCCCAAAAAAATTCAATTTTTCTTAGGCAGACGATTTTAATGCATATTCTTGCACAAAATACTCCTAAAAGTGTAGAAAAAAATTGACAGCCAAATCCGAGTAGAGGAAGACACCTATTACCACCAAAAAGTCATCCAACCCAAAAATCCAAAATCCAAAAAAAGTCCCCAAAAAAATTCAATTTTTCTTAGGCAGACGATTTTAATGCATATTCTTGCACAAAATACTCCTAAAAGTGTAGAAAAAAATTGACAGCCAAATCCGAGTAGAGGAAGACACCTATTACCACCAAAAAGTCATCCAACCCAAAAATCCAAAATCCAAAAAAAGTCCCCAAAAAAATTCAATTTTTCTTAGGCAGACGATTTTAATGCATATTCTTGCACAAAATACTCCTAAAAGTGTAGAAAAAAATTGACAGCCAAATCCGAGTAGAGGAAGACACCTATTACCACCAAAAAGTCATCCAACCCAAAAATCCAAAATCCAAAAAAAGTCCCCAAAAAAATTCAATTTTTCTTAGGCAGACGATTTTAATGCATATTCTTGCACAAAATACTCCTAAAAGTGTAGAAAAAAATTGACAGCCAAATCCGAGTAGAGGAAGACACCTATTACCACCAAAAAGTCATCCAACCCAAAAATCCAAAATCCAAAAAAAGTCCCCAAAAAAATTCAATTTTTCTTAGGCAGACGATTTTAATGCATATTCTTGCACAAAATACTCCTAAAAGTGTAGAAAAAAATTGACAGCCAAATCCGAGTAGAGGAAGACACCTATTACCACCAAAAAGTCATCCAACCCAAAAATCCAAAATCCAAAAAAAGTCCCCAAAAAAATTCAATTTTTCTTAGGCAGACGATTTTAATGCATATTCTTGCACAAAATACTCCTAAAAGTGTAGAAAAAAATTGACAGCCAAATCCGAGTAGAGGAAGACACCTATTACCACCAAAAAGTCATCCAACCCAAAAATCCAAAATCCAAAAAAAGTCCCCAAAAAAATTCAATTTTTCTTAGGCAGACGATTTTAATGCATATTCTTGCACAAAATACTCCTAAAAGTGTAGAAAAAAATTGACAGCCAAATCCGAGTAGAGGAAGACACCTATTACCACCAAAAAGTCATCCAACCCAAAAATCCAAAATCCAAAAAAAGTCCCCAAAAAAATTCAATTTTTCTTAGGCAGACGATTTTAATGCATATTCTTGCACAAAATACTCCTAAAAGTGTAGAAAAAAATTGACAGCCAAATCCGAGTAGAGGAAGACACCTATTACCACCAAAAAGTCATCCAACCCAAAAATCCAAAATCCAAAAAAAGTCCCCAAAAAAATTCAATTTTTCTTAGGCAGACGATTTTAATGCATATTCTTGCACAAAATACTCCTAAAAGTGTAGAAAAAAATTGACAGCCAAATCCGAGTAGAGGAAGACACCTATTACCACCAAAAAGTCATCCAACCCAAAAATCCAAAATCCAAAAAAAGTCCCCAAAAAAATTCAATTTTTCTTAGGCAGACGATTTTAATGCATATTCTTGCACAAAATACTCCTAAAAGTGTAGAAAAAAATTGACAGCCAAATCCGAGTAGAGGAAGACACCTATTACCACCAAAAAGTCATCCAACCCAAAAATCCAAAATCCAAAAAAAGTCCCCAAAAAAATTCAATTTTTCTTAGGCAGACGATTTTAATGCATATTCTTGCACAAAATACTCCTAAAAGTGTAGAAAAAAATTGACAGCCAAATCCGAGTAGAGGAAGACACCTATTACCACCAAAAAGTCATCCAACCCAAAAATCCAAAATCCAAAAAAAGTCCCCAAAAAAATTCAATTTTTCTTAGGCAGACGATTTTAATGCATATTCTTGCACAAAATACTCCTAAAAGTGTAGAAAAAAATTGACAGCCAAATCCGAGTAGAGGAAGACACCTATTACCACCAAAAAGTCATCCAACCCAAAAATCCAAAATCCAAAAAAAGTCCCCAAAAAAATTCAATTTTTCTTAGGCAGACGATTTTAATGCATATTCTTGCACAAAATACTCCTAAAAGTGTAGAAAAAAATTGACAGCCAAATCCGAGTAGAGGAAGACACCTATTACCACCAAAAAGTCATCCAACCCAAAAATCCAAAATCCAAAAAAAGTCCCCAAAAAAATTCAATTTTTCTTAGGCAGACGATTTTAATGCATATTCTTGCACAAAATACTCCTAAAAGTGTAGAAAAAAATTGACAGCCAAATCCGAGTAGAGGAAGACACCTATTACCACCAAAAAGTCATCCAACCCAAAAATCCAAAATCCAAAAAAAGTCCCCAAAAAAATTCAATTTTTCTTAGGCAGACGATTTTAATGCATATTCTTGCACAAAATACTCCTAAAAGTGTAGAAAAAAATTGACAGCCAAATCCGAGTAGAGGAAGACACCTATTACCACCAAAAAGTCATCCAACCCAAAAATCCAAAATCCAAAAAAAGTCCCCAAAAAAATTCAATTTTTCTTAGGCAGACGATTTTAATGCATATTCTTGCACAAAATACTCCTAAAAGTGTAGAAAAAAATTGACAGCCAAATCCGAGTAGAGGAAGACACCTATTACCACCAAAAAGTCATCCAACCCAAAAATCCAAAATCCAAAAAAAGTCCCCAAAAAAATTCAATTTTTCTTAGGCAGACGATTTTAATGCATATTCTTGCACAAAATACTCCTAAAAGTGTAGAAAAAAATTGACAGCCAAATCCGAGTAGAGGAAGACACCTATTACCACCAAAAAGTCATCCAACCCAAAAATCCAAAATCCAAAAAAAGTCCCCAAAAAAATTCAATTTTTCTTAGGCAGACGATTTTAATGCATATTCTTGCACAAAATACTCCTAAAAGTGTAGAAAAAAATTGACAGCCAAATCCGAGTAGAGGAAGACACCTATTACCACCAAAAAGTCATCCAACCCAAAAATCCAAAATCCAAAAAAAGTCCCCAAAAAAATTCAATTTTTCTTAGGCAGACGATTTTAATGCATATTCTTGCACAAAATACTCCTAAAAGTGTAGAAAAAAATTGACAGCCAAATCCGAGTAGAGGAAGACACCTATTACCACCAAAAAGTCATCCAACCCAAAAATCCAAAATCCAAAAAAAGTCCCCAAAAAAATTCAATTTTTCTTAGGCAGACGATTTTAATGCATATTCTTGCACAAAATACTCCTAAAAGTGTAGAAAAAAATTGACAGCCAAATCCGAGTAGAGGAAGACACCTATTACCACCAAAAAGTCATCCAACCCAAAAATCCAAAATCCAAAAAAAGTCCCCAAAAAAATTCAATTTTTCTTAGGCAGACGATTTTAATGCATATTCTTGCACAAAATACTCCTAAAAGTGTAGAAAAAAATTGACAGCCAAATCCGAGTAGAGGAAGACACCTATTACCACCAAAAAGTCATCCAACCCAAAAATCCAAAATCCAAAAAAAGTCCCCAAAAAAATTCAATTTTTCTTAGGCAGACGATTTTAATGCATATTCTTGCACAAAATACTCCTAAAAGTGTAGAAAAAAATTGACAGCCAAATCCGAGTAGAGGAAGACACCTATTACCACCAAAAAGTCATCCAACCCAAAAATCCAAAATCCAAAAAAAGTCCCCAAAAAAATTCAATTTTTCTTAGGCAGACGATTTTAATGCATATTCTTGCACAAAATACTCCTAAAAGTGTAGAAAAAAATTGACAGCCAAATCCGAGTAGAGGAAGACACCTATTACCACCAAAAAGTCATCCAACCCAAAAATCCAAAATCCAAAAAAAGTCCCCAAAAAAATTCAATTTTTCTTAGGCAGACGATTTTAATGCATATTCTTGCACAAAATACTCCTAAAAGTGTAGAAAAAAATTGACAGCCAAATCCGAGTAGAGGAAGACACCTATTACCACCAAAAAGTCATCCAACCCAAAAATCCAAAATCCAAAAAAAGTCCCCAAAAAAATTCAATTTTTCTTAGGCAGACGATTTTAATGCATATTCTTGCACAAAATACTCCTAAAAGTGTAGAAAAAAATTGACAGCCAAATCCGAGTAGAGGAAGACACCTATTACCACCAAAAAGTCATCCAACCCAAAAATCCAAAATCCAAAAAAAGTCCCCAAAAAAATTCAATTTTTCTTAGGCAGACGATTTTAATGCATATTCTTGCACAAAATACTCCTAAAAGTGTAGAAAAAAATTGACAGCCAAATCCGAGTAGAGGAAGACACCTATTACCACCAAAAAGTCATCCAACCCAAAAATCCAAAATCCAAAAAAAGTCCCCAAAAAAATTCAATTTTTCTTAGGCAGACGATTTTAATGCATATTCTTGCACAAAATACTCCTAAAAGTGTAGAAAAAAATTGACAGCCAAATCCGAGTAGAGGAAGACACCTATTACCACCAAAAAGTCATCCAACCCAAAAATCCAAAATCCAAAAAAAGTCCCCAAAAAAATTCAATTTTTCTTAGGCAGACGATTTTAATGCATATTCTTGCACAAAATACTCCTAAAAGTGTAGAAAAAAATTGACAGCCAAATCCGAGTAGAGGAAGACACCTATTACCACCAAAAAGTCATCCAACCCAAAAATCCAAAATCCAAAAAAAGTCCCCAAAAAAATTCAATTTTTCTTAGGCAGACGATTTTAATGCATATTCTTGCACAAAATACTCCTAAAAGTGTAGAAAAAAATTGACAGCCAAATCCGAGTAGAGGAAGACACCTATTACCACCAAAAAGTCATCCAACCCAAAAATCCAAAATCCAAAAAAAGTCCCCAAAAAAATTCAATTTTTCTTAGGCAGACGATTTTAATGCATATTCTTGCACAAAATACTCCTAAAAGTGTAGAAAAAAATTGACAGCCAAATCCGAGTAGAGGAAGACACCTATTACCACCAAAAAGTCATCCAACCCAAAAATCCAAAATCCAAAAAAAGTCCCCAAAAAAATTCAATTTTTCTTAGGCAGACGATTTTAATGCATATTCTTGCACAAAATACTCCTAAAAGTGTAGAAAAAAATTGACAGCCAAATCCGAGTAGAGGAAGACACCTATTACCACCAAAAAGTCATCCAACCCAAAAATCCAAAATCCAAAAAAAGTCCCCAAAAAAATTCAATTTTTCTTAGGCAGACGATTTTAATGCATATTCTTGCACAAAATACTCCTAAAAGTGTAGAAAAAAATTGACAGCCAAATCCGAGTAGAGGAAGACACCTATTACCACCAAAAAGTCATCCAACCCAAAAATCCAAAATCCAAAAAAAGTCCCCAAAAAAATTCAATTTTTCTTAGGCAGACGATTTTAATGCATATTCTTGCACAAAATACTCCTAAAAGTGTAGAAAAAAATTGACAGCCAAATCCGAGTAGAGGAAGACACCTATTACCACCAAAAAGTCATCCAACCCAAAAATCCAAAATCCAAAAAAAGTCCCCAAAAAAATTCAATTTTTCTTAGGCAGACGATTTTAATGCATATTCTTGCACAAAATACTCCTAAAAGTGTAGAAAAAAATTGACAGCCAAATCCGAGTAGAGGAAGACACCTATTACCACCAAAAAGTCATCCAACCCAAAAATCCAAAATCCAAAAAAAGTCCCCAAAAAAATTCAATTTTTCTTAGGCAGACGATTTTAATGCATATTCTTGCACAAAATACTCCTAAAAGTGTAGAAAAAAATTGACAGCCAAATCCGAGTAGAGGAAGACACCTATTACCACCAAAAAGTCATCCAACCCAAAAATCCAAAATCCAAAAAAAGTCCCCAAAAAAATTCAATTTTTCTTAGGCAGACGATTTTAATGCATATTCTTGCACAAAATACTCCTAAAAGTGTAGAAAAAAATTGACAGCCAAATCCGAGTAGAGGAAGACACCTATTACCACCAAAAAGTCATCCAACCCAAAAATCCAAAATCCAAAAAAAGTCCCCAAAAAAATTCAATTTTTCTTAGGCAGACGATTTTAATGCATATTCTTGCACAAAATACTCCTAAAAGTGTAGAAAAAAATTGACAGCCAAATCCGAGTAGAGGAAGACACCTATTACCACCAAAAAGTCATCCAACCCAAAAATCCAAAATCCAAAAAAAGTCCCCAAAAAAATTCAATTTTTCTTAGGCAGACGATTTTAATGCATATTCTTGCACAAAATACTCCTAAAAGTGTAGAAAAAAATTGACAGCCAAATCCGAGTAGAGGAAGACACCTATTACCACCAAAAAGTCATCCAACCCAAAAATCCAAAATCCAAAAAAAGTCCCCAAAAAAATTCAATTTTTCTTAGGCAGACGATTTTAATGCATATTCTTGCACAAAATACTCCTAAAAGTGTAGAAAAAAATTGACAGCCAAATCCGAGTAGAGGAAGACACCTATTACCACCAAAAAGTCATCCAACCCAAAAATCCAAAATCCAAAAAAAGTCCCCAAAAAAATTCAATTTTTCTTAGGCAGACGATTTTAATGCATATTCTTGCACAAAATACTCCTAAAAGTGTAGAAAAAAATTGACAGCCAAATCCGAGTAGAGGAAGACACCTATTACCACCAAAAAGTCATCCAACCCAAAAATCCAAAATCCAAAAAAAGTCCCCAAAAAAATTCAATTTTTCTTAGGCAGACGATTTTAATGCATATTCTTGCACAAAATACTCCTAAAAGTGTAGAAAAAAATTGACAGCCAAATCCGAGTAGAGGAAGACACCTATTACCACCAAAAAGTCATCCAACCCAAAAATCCAAAATCCAAAAAAAGTCCCCAAAAAAATTCAATTTTTCTTAGGCAGACGATTTTAATGCATATTCTTGCACAAAATACTCCTAAAAGTGTAGAAAAAAATTGACAGCCAAATCCGAGTAGAGGAAGACACCTATTACCACCAAAAAGTCATCCAACCCAAAAATCCAAAATCCAAAAAAAGTCCCCAAAAAAATTCAATTTTTCTTAGGCAGACGATTTTAATGCATATTCTTGCACAAAATACTCCTAAAAGTGTAGAAAAAAATTGACAGCCAAATCCGAGTAGAGGAAGACACCTATTACCACCAAAAAGTCATCCAACCCAAAAATCCAAAATCCAAAAAAAGTCCCCAAAAAAATTCAATTTTTCTTAGGCAGACGATTTTAATGCATATTCTTGCACAAAATACTCCTAAAAGTGTAGAAAAAAATTGACAGCCAAATCCGAGTAGAGGAAGACACCTATTACCACCAAAAAGTCATCCAACCCAAAAATCCAAAATCCAAAAAAAGTCCCCAAAAAAATTTAACTTTTCTTAGGTAAACTATTTATTTCAATTTCTTGCACAAAATACAGTTATTTTATATTTAAACTTGAATTTAAATATATAAACAATTTTTTATCTTAAATGTGTATTTTCTATTTTTAACTTTCATTAATTTATTAAATTTACCACAAATGTAAATTTTATATATACCAATGGATTCGTTTTCATGTAAGGAATACAATTATTTGATCTATAAACTTAAATTTAAATAATCACAAAATTTTATAGCAAAAATGTGAATTTTTGATTTTTTAACTTTCATTAAATTCTTTAAATTTAAATTAAAACTATACTTTATATATACCGATCAATTTGTCTTGACGTAAGGAATACGATTTTATTATATATAACCTTAAATTTTTCAATTTAAAAATTTTTTTGATTCAAAAAAAATTTTTGGAAAAAAGTTGATAAAATTTTTTATTTTGGGTCTTTTTTAAAATCCTTTGGTCAGTTTTGAGATATTAATATGATAAATGAGCCTACCAAATTTTATCTAAATCCATTAAAACCTGTTAAAGTTATCTTCTAA